>NC_044244.1:10210494-10522994 GCF_003957555.1 Calypte anna | reverse complement strand
TCAGGGCTGTACACAATCCTTTCTCCTCCCAACCTCTATTTGTCCATGGGATTGCCTAAACCCAGGTGCAGAACCTTGCACTTAGCCTTGTTGAACTTCATGTAGTTTGCATGAGCCTACTTAGCAAGCATGTCAAGGTTGATGCCATCCCTTCCCTCCAGCATATTGACTTCACCACACAGTTTGGTGTTGTCTGCAAACTTACTGAGGGTGCATTTGATTCCACTGTCCATGTTGCTGACAAAGTGCTGTTAAACAGCACTGGTCCCAGTGCCACCCATTGAGGAAAACAACTCCATTTGGACACCGAGCTGATCACAACTCTTTGGGTATAACCAGCCAGCCAGTTCCTTATCCAATGAGTGGTCTGTCCATCATACCCATATTGTTCCAGTTTAGACATCAGAATGTCATGTGGGACAGTGTCAAATGCTTTGCACAGGTCCAGATAGATGATGTCTGTTGCTCTGCCTTTGTTCACCAAGACTGTGATCCCATCATAAAAGGCCACCAAATTAGTCAGTCACAACTTGCCCTTAGTGAATGTGTGTTGGCTGTCACCAATGACCCCTTTGCATACTTTAGCAGAGCCTTCAGGAGAATCTGCTGCATGATCTTACCAGGCACAGAGGTGGGACTCCTCAAACCTTTAGAGTCCTATCATCAGATAGTAAAATATGGAGCTTTGAAGTTGCTGCAAATCCAAACCATGAAAATATCCAGGCACTTTATCAGTCTTGTTAATTGTTAGATTATTTTAAAATGCAAGTTTAGCAATTAGTATCTTCAGTTGTCCAGTTAGACAAGACCAAGGCCATCTGAGTCCTTTCAAATAACAAATAACCACAATTTTGGGTATTTAACTGGCTGCCAAAATTTTTCCATTAAGCTATTCTAATATGACAGCTGAAAAACACATCTGGTGCTTGCCAAAGTTTGTATTAGATAGGTTCTGTTTTCTTATACAGGGGTAAATTCATGACTCAAACACCACTGTTTGCATCAAAACACCATTGGTAAAGTTAGGATCAGTAACAAAAATATTTATAGATGATCCATTTATACAGGTAAAGTAAGATAAGAGCTACAAAAGCAATGAAAAGCCAGGAGAGATGGACTTACGAGAGCCAGCAAAGTAACTACAATTACTTGCTATATTTGTACATACACAGACACAGCAGACAAACACTCTGGTATAAACAGACTGTTTAGGGTGTTTCATTAAAATGTTTTATTGTCTGAGAAGGAATCACTCATTATCTTCTGATTCTGAAGTTGAAAGGCAGATGAAGAGAGGATTCAAAGGCAATTTCAAATCTACTTATACACTATTGCACAGGAGTGTAAGTAATGGCAAGTGGGTAAGCATGATACCAAGCAGAATTTAGTGAGAAATGCATAAAGGTAGGAGATAGATACCCACAGAGAAAGTATGTGTTGGAGAATAAGTATCCATGTAGGAAAATTTCAGATAACAGGAGCATAATCTTGTATTTTTTGAAAGTTGTTTGTCTGTTTGTTTGTTTCACTGAAGTGTGATTCTTAAGCCAGTGAAGTAGATCTCTCCTTTCAAATGATCTTTATTTTATGAAATCATAGCCAAGGTATTGTGAGATCACAGACTATAGTCTTATGTCAGCAAAATGCTAATAGTATGCTGAACAGCTGTTCTTGGAATCAGATGCATTAATACAGTTTTTCTTCCTAGATAGCTTTGTTTCCACCTAATTCAACAGTTACTTTGATCAGAGGCTGTAAATTTTATATCATGATTTGTTCAGAATGCATCTGGCTGGAAAGCTTAAGCCAGAGAAGGAGTGTGAACCAATTATTTATGTTGTCTGGAAATAATGAGGTTGTAGACTAAGGGCAAAACCCAGAAGATTAATTGCCAAGTTCTTTAGTTTTATCCTCCTGTCCTCTTGGTTTCTAAGCTTAGGGGATTTCCTGCACGCATAGTATACTAACATTTCATGTTTGTTTTTCTCTCAGAAATTTTCCAGAATAATAGAGACCTACCTTATCAATAATGAATGTGTGCCACTACTAGTTTTCATAACAGAATAAGTGAAGTTATTGAGTAAATCTTTATCTTTCACATAATTATATTTTGCTGGTTGTGTCCTCTGATGTATTATTGTTTCTCTTTTTCTCATGTGTTATAATCTGCTAATGGCAAACATCTGCAATTTATAAAACATGGTTTGTTCCAACATATTTTATTTCTACTGTTATACTGTTATGCTCAGAATCTTGTTTATGGGAAAAGAGGAAACACGCCTCACAAATAAAGCAGAGAATTTATTGTTAGCATAATTGAAATCTTAAGAGTCTATTCAACAATCACTGTGAGTCCAGATCTAATTAGAGTAGAGAAAGCAAAAAAAGAGATAATTTTCAAAAATTAATTCATCTATAAAGAAAATAATAATAATAATAATAACAATAATAATAATGTTTAAATTGTTACACAGAGACTTCTTAGTTTCTATCCCTTTTCCTAATATTGGACTCTGGATGCCAGGCTGGTGGGTTGGTTTTGTGTTTGAGAGGTGTAATGCAAAGTTATCCAGAGTCCTCACTGGAAGGAAGATGACGTTTGTGTCAATGGTTTATTCTTTCTCAATTTATTATCCATTTAGGAAGACTTTTATAAATTAGCTAACATATTTTTACACCTTTTCTCATTCTGCATTGCTCCATAGCAACATCTGATGTTACAGCATGTGTTGAATTTTGCACATGTTGCCTACTTTTTTCTCCTTGTTACCCTTAAAACTGGCTTTGGCCATCTCCATTTCTGAATTTTTAACAGACCACTAGTGAGTAGTTTACAGCCATTGGGTCTCTGGTGCCAGCATTTGCCCCATCTTTTCTCACCCCAATCCTGTACTTCTCTACATTGTATTCGGCCTCTCACCTCACAAGGTCTCTGTTATTGTGCTGGACTGAATGTCTTTATATGACTTCATTGAGGCAGACCCAAAAATATTTAATTCTGCATAAAATAATTACTGGTCTGTACAACCTCTATAAATCTATATAATAATATCTATAGATATTAGAAAGAATTCCTTCACGGAGAGGGTGATTAGGCTATGGAATGGACTGCCCGGTGAGGTGGTAGATTCTCCATCCCTGGAGACATTTAAAAAAAGACTGGATGTGGCACTCAGTGCCATGGTCTAGCAACTGCTCCGGTGGGTCAAGGGTTGGACTAGATGATCTCTGAGGTCCCTTCCAACCCGGCTAATTCTATGATTCTAAAACTATGTTTGCACCCTTGTCATGGTTTAACCCAAGCAGACAGTGATAAGCAAAGGTAAATCAAAATAGCCATAGCCATCTGATTAGATGAAAAATACCAAGTAAATAAAAAGCTGCAGGAAGACAAATTCAGACAAGAAAATCTAACAAGTGTCAGTTCTCAGCACAAAGCCTATGGTCTGTTCCCAACAATGGCAATGATGTGTTATAGGGTTACACAGTTATGCAATGTCAAAAAAAAAAAAAAAAAATCACTGAAAAATACCTTTACAAAATTGCCCATATTTTGCACAATAAGTATCTTAATAGTCCAGTTCAAGTGAAATAAATTCAAAATATTCAAAATATTATATGTGTTGCCAAATGTTGAGATTATAATTCTGTTTACAAAAATCCATATTAACCGTTTTCTGACACAAATTTTCAAGTGCATCTAGGCACAGACTTTCTTCTGAGGCAGTATGCTTGCCAGATAATGCAGGATATTAATGAACTTTGGTTTTGTCTCATATTCTTTAGATGACTAAAAAACCTGCCAATCACTGAACATAGTGCTGGACTAAGATCTAAGTGCTCTTCCTTTTCAGGCATTGTGAATAATGATCACTATCTTCAAAGACACTAGAAACTAAAGTTTTCCTGATGATTTATGAGATTATTCGTATTTTCTGACACAGTCCTGCAACAGCTAGAATTTAGTGGGTAATCATCTTCCAGAGCCTTTTGCAGAAACATTAAAATTTATGTTACATGAAAAAGAAAAATTGCATTTTGGGGCACTGCATTTTCTTTTTTCCACAGTTTCCACTGCAATGCCCCAAAGTGTTCCATTTCAACAGTAAGAGGCTGAACCTGCCCCCCAGTCAGTTATCTGCTGTTTCCCTCTAGAAAGCTTTTCCTGCAGTCTAGGTCTTTATATAATATCCTAGGGCTGTGAGCCAAATGACACTTGGCAGGGAACTCTGCTTTACCATGCCTTGTTGAGTTTCCTACAAACAGGGGGAATAAATGCTGATTTTAGTAAGCACACCTCATGTGTGTTCTAAATAAATGGCTTAATTCCTGGAATATTACTTACTAAATATTTGCCCAAGTCAAGGATAAGCTGAATTATGGTTTTAATTGTCTCTAATTGCACGGGCCTAAAATAGTGTTTATCTAAAACACGCCTTTGATGAAAGTGTGAATTACTAGTTTTCCACTGCTGTGTGTCACTCTGGATTAAATTTCAAAGGAACTTGCCAGTGATAAGCTCCAGAAGGTGCACTGCCAGCCACAGTTCTAATGCTTTGCAGAAGCTAATATTACACAGATTGCAATGGTGTCTGAAGAAAGGACCTGCCAGTCAAATTGCTTGGGAATCTACATGTCTTTATAATCTGTTCCCAATTAAAAGAAATTAATCTAATGAAAACCACTCAGCTAGTGTTCCCTTGTAAAGATGTAAACAGAAAAGTGGCTTTGAATGCTTATCTTATCAAATACTCCATTAAATGATTTAGTAAGCTAAATAAAGCTGCCTACTCTTCCCTTGTGTTTCCTCTTTACTTTTAGAAACAAAATATAGTAGTCAATCCCTATTTACATAAAGATCTATATAGTTTAAATTAATGATGTGGCAGACTAAAGAAGAGTGGGTGAACCATGAAGCTGGGAACAGTTCTAATAAAATCTATTAACAAGATGGCAAAATCTGCCTTGAAATTTGCAGTTGCCAGCACAGAATAGAGGCATCAAAATATCTCTCTTTAGTCTTAGATACACACGGTCTGTGATGCTTTTTCTATTCCAAATGTAAAAGGCACCTTGTCCCAAAAGAAAGCCAGTGTCATATAGCTAAAAGAAGTTGGATTCCTTTCATTAGTTGAAAAATAAAGAACTTGAAATGCTCTACAGAGCTGGACTTTTCAATTCATGCTCATCAGTGTTATTCATTCTAATCACATCATTAACTTAAAGTGTATCAGGACTATTCAGAAACAGTTTATTTCTTCTGACCCATTGCACAAAGACAATTTAGAGATAAAACTGCATGGTACCAAAAAATTTCATTCTTCTTTATTTTATTATTTTTTACTATTATTTTTTGCTTAACTGGGGTTGGGTTTGGCTTATTTCTATTTCTAAGGTTAAATCAAAACAGTATAATCAGTCTTTATAATGCAATGATTTTCAAAATACACAATAGCAATAAGAACATATTCTGGTACTAATGCATTTCTCCCGTTTATATGAACAGATCTGGATTTAAAAGAACTTTGAAATCTATTTCAAAGCACATATGATTTACACTGTGTGTCATTCCTAAAGATAAAAAGATAAAATAGAAACTGATATAAATTTAGATTAGAATATCGGATGAGCAGCTTCATATGGACATAATGCCAGCTTTTCTGAAAGGTTTTTAATTTACTTAGCATATACAAATAAAAAAATTGTTTGTAGCTCTAGATTTGTTTGCACACATGTTGAAAATTGTGGTGCAGAGTTCTCAAAGGACTGTTACTGACTACGTAATAAATTTATGAGTAATAGTAACATTTTATAATGTGAGAAAAAAAGCATCAGCTAATTTTAGCAGGTCTGATAAATGCCAAGATGAACTATCTGGGCTGCATACCTCTATTCACAGAATGATTTTAGGGGAAGAAAAACAAATTGTAGCATAATTAAAACTTCATCTTAAGGAATTTCAAGAAATTTATTTTGTTTCTTTAAATTTCAGACATTCATAAAGTTTCCACATCTAGGTTTTATTTAGCTATGAAGTTATATTCAGTGGGTAACTAATTCTACCCTAAAATCAGTATTTTCAGGATTGTCTCATACTTTTAATTATCTTTTTATCTCTGTATGCAAAGTCAAGCAGAGACTTCAGCTCTATTCAGATCTCTTTTCTCATCATTATTCCAGCTGGAAGATGGAGGTTGCAGACAATATTTCATACTATGTGTTGGGGATCAATTACCAGCCAGATGCAGGCAGTTAACAACCAGATAAATGCTGATGGATTAAAAAATCTTCATTTTTACAGATATATTTGTCCCAACCCACTCATATCTAAACATCTGAAAGCCTATTCTTCATCTGTCCAATTACATTATCAGGTGGCCTGTGAATAATTCAAAACATATTTAATAAGGATCAAAAACATAGTCAGAAGGCTGACACTTTATATTGCACTAGCAAGACAAACTTTGAAATTTCTGAAATATATGATCAAACTTTTCACACCTATAAGAAACAAAAGCAACCTCAAAGAGCTTAATAAGAGAATTCTGTTTCTGGTGTGACAACTCATTGCTGAAACTCTCTCTGCTAGAGATGCACTGAAGTAATTTCAGTTACACACAGCCCCCCCCCCCAAACATTTATGAACATGGTATATCAAATAGTACTTGTGAGAAGTGTCACAGCAGTCTTTTTTTTTTGTTTTTAAACCATAGTTTTCTGAAGTTCATCTCACAACTTCTCTTATATGTTATTGTGCTCTTTCCATTCTTATTTTCTATAAGTTTTACAGACAAGTTACTCAACTAAAAAAAAAAAAAAAAAAAGAATTACTTTTTCAAGCTTTGTCTTGGAAAAGTGGTGATGAGCCCATCAGTATAAGCACTTGGTAGCTATAACTGCTTTGAAGTTCAGTATTTCTCATCAAATTTCTCCTTTATATTTTCTTCATAGATTTATTACTTCAAAAGTCTTGCTCACTTTCTTGCTTTCCTCTGATGTTTTAAAATTTGGCTACCTCGGTACTCTACTATAAATGACAATTAGTCATCTGAAGCATAAACATCCCTCCACTCCAGGTTGAACTGGTGTCAGCCTGATGTGTTGGCTGGAGCCTTACTTGTGCCTGTCTTCACTTCTGTTAAAAGTCTGTTCTTTTCAACATGCTGTGGGACAGTCAGACCTCCACATGCTCACCTCTTGGTTTGAAGGCTCAGGCTTCCAGAGAACATTTCTTTGCTAAATGGAAAGTTTGAATCTGGCTTTCCCTCTTTTAAAGTATACACGTACTTGCCTTCCTGGAAGTCTACAATATTTCACTTGTCTCAAAGGACTCCTGGCAAACTGCTTCAATGTCATTTTGTGTTTAACACATGACTTGGCTGCAACTTCTGTTTGCATGTTTGGGATGAGTCTTTAAACACTTTGAGGTTAAAGGATCTCAATAGTGGGTGGGCATATTGTGTAATTCTCTTTTACAACAATTATATTTTCATATCTGAATCCTGCTTAGTCAGCATTAAAAGATGCTTCCCATCATCATAATAGCTTTTGAGTTTTCTGGGTGGCAGGCTAGTTAAATAAATCATGGAAGCAAATTATATTTACAAGAAGGCTTTTCCTACTATAAGAACACAGGATGTCTACAAGTTAAACTACATGGAAACTGTTAATAATTTTATAAAGACATGGGGTTTGGTTGATTTTATTTTTTTCCACCACCACAGCTGGTCATGGATAAGACAATGCAGTCAAACAATGATGTTTACTCAAAAGCAACAACATCCAGCCTTAGAAACGATAAAACAGACCTATTATGTCTCATATATTTCACTGAAAATAAGACTAAGCAGAACAAAAGTGGCATATTTATTCCTAGGGATGACCTGAACTTTATTAATTTTCATCACTGAGCTTTTTTCACATATATACATAGAATACTTGACATGATATAAGCCTGGTGAAGAAGCTTTTATACTGTAGTCAGTTTATAAAATGACTTCTGCATAAATAAGTATCCAATACATAATTTTAAATCATTTCCATTAAATAAAATAAGAAATTGGTAAATAGAAACTCTTTGGTTTTATTAAACATATAGATGTCTACTAAACATAGGAAAGGTAATGAAATCTGGTTGTGTAGCTACTCAGAAATAAAATAAGACAATTGGAAGCTGAAGAAGTAAACCTTATTGGGTGAATAGTTAATGTCATAAGGTTCTGAAGTCATCCTATAAATTTCTCCTTAATCAGAAGAATAAGTATTTTAAAATTTTTTTTTAATTACAATTGTGAATGCCTCAGTAAAGACAGCAATTAACTGTATGACTACATACAGTATATAACTACAGCATATACCTACATTAGCAACGTATGAATTGGAATGATACTCTGCTATAAATCTTAGAGTTGAAATTTGAAATCATATTAAAGTTCTGTTGAGAAGTTATTGATAAATGGTACAGAGGTGACCAGTAGATGTAGAGACTGCAAACATGGCTATTATGTCTCATAGACAATCAGAAGCTCATCAGTAGAAAGTGTTTTAATGACATCTAGGACCTGACAGAATCTAGTTTAGATTTTACTAGTCCTTTATAAACTGAACATTTCTAGAAACAGTGACCAAATAATCACAGCAATTACAAAACAGGTGGCCAGCCCTTCTCACAGGTCACAAAGTCTTCCTCCACAAGTCTCTGGTTTGCTGTGCTCACAAGGGAGAAGTAAACATCTGGAACCCCCAAACGAGAGCAAACATTTATGATGGTGAATCATAGCTCTGCAAGCAAAGATGAGAAGGAGATAAATCCTACTCTTAATTCTGACGTCTTTGTTATTGTAAAAGAGTAAACTTTTACTTGAAATAGGAAGATCAGAGAGTTCTAACAAGACATGCAAGTCAGGAATACATAAACATCTTGGGATAGAAGACCTTCATAGTCCCATTAAGAGCTTCACTGGCGGAGGATTATGTCATAATTAATGATTTCTATAAATACACATCACTATACAGTCATATTATCAGTCACATGTTCCACTTCACTGTAGCTTTTGGGACTTAATTTTTCTTTTTTTATTTTATTTTTTTAGGCAAATAAGTTCTGTGCCTGAGACAGTGACACCATAATTTCTACAGCACAATGATTTTTAAAAAGGGCTGGATCTAGTTAGAGAAGAGTGTTCTAATCCTGAAGCATGCAAGGCAACAAGCAGTTATTTGTTGGCAATGTGCAAATGTCCTTGAGGAACCACAATGTTATTAACATTATTATTTAAATGTAACAAGATGAAAAGAAAAAAGAGCAAGGTAGAGAAGGAGGAGAGGAGAGAACAGAGGAGAGACTATAGTACCAGAAAATTCAAGTGATCTTTCTAGATACCAGTATTCAGTGGAGTAATTAAACATCTAAGCAGTGATAAAAAGAGGGTTTCACATAGGTCAGGGTTTGCTTCCATTTCAGCAGAACATTAGATGTCCACAGATAAGATGCTTCTCCAGGCTTCTGTAATAATCCTATTTACTACTAAAAATAATGAGAGTAGTCAGATCTATCTTAATGGAATTGCCAAAAAAACCCTCATATTTTTAGAGTAGAATTTGAAATATTTCTCTCTTACTCTACAATGAACCTGTGAGGAGCGGCTCAGGTATAGAGTTCTACACTTGACCAAAATTCAGTGAATTTAATTCCACCTCAAGGGACAACTCTATATGAAGTTAAAAGATTACCACTGACATGAATTACCTTGAGTACAGTGTATCATCAATGAGATGACATTGACAACACTCTAAAAATTCAGCATAAGACCTATAAAATACATCATAGTATCTAGCATTTACAATGTTCTTTTAATTTCTGGTACAAAAATGTACTAGGAAGGCCACACCAACATGGCTTCCTTCCATCTAAATAGCTTCTTTGATCCATTTTTTTTTTTTTTTTTCTATCTCCAGGCAATTTCTTGTTCAGGACTTCTTTTTAGAAAACTTCAGAAATGTATTGCTCTTGCCAGTTCTTTAGTCCACAGGCAGGATTTTTGTGGAATTCAAGCCTCTCAATAAAGCAATTTGTCTCTATCAATCTGTGAACTCTCTATCCTTTGAAATTTGGGCTCACAGAAGGTTCAAAGCATTCTGAGAGCATTAAGACAGGTTGTATAAGCCACAGCTTCATGACATATTTAATATGGATCTGGAGAGGAGACAGAGAGGAGCAGAGGACTGGGAAGTGGACACTAGCTTCTTTTTCTGGCAGCAAAACTGTTAAATAAGTTCCTCTTCAATGTCTCATTCCTCACCTCAGGGAAAGAGCAAATGGGACAGAAAGGAAGGAGATGTAATGGCAGGTAAAATGTTTATATGAGCTAAGAATTGCTTTCTGCCTTTAAATAATGGCAACACACTTCCAGGATAGAAGTATCAGAGACCCCATGTGGGCCCAGTAATTACCAGCACATCCTATATACAGATCTTATTGGTACTAAGCCAGACAGATAGAGGAGGGCCAAGACAGAATGAAAATGTTTGCTTTAAAAGATAAAAAAAAAACAGTTAGCACGAAGCATAGCTCAATTTCTTGTGCTTGTGTCTAATCCTGGAGAATGATGCTTTCTTTTACAAGCCTTTATTATAACTGTGTGTGTATGTGTGTATATACACACATATAAAACAAAGTTGTGTATCATTAAAAAAATCACAAAAAATTAGTTTGGAAGAAGCATCTGTCTACTCTGTGTCAGAACAGGTTGCTTGGCATAAGTTTTATTTTGAAGATCTCAAGAATGGAGATTGTACAACCCCTCTGAGAAGTTGTTTTTTTTTTCTTGATTATTTGTATAGTATATTCTTCGTTCCCTGTAACTAGTCAGCATTCCTGTTGCAGTAAGGCACAGCTTTTTTTTATCTTCTTGCTTTGAACCTTGGAAAGAATATAGCTTCTACTTCTCTATAAAAGCACTGTAGGCATGAACACTGGAAACAGGTCTCCTGTTATTCCACACTGAAGTGCAGATCTCTCAGCCTTTCACTGTCTGTCTCCTAAACATCTTAGTGGCCTTCCACTGGATTCTTTCCAGGTTTCTCTTACTTGGTCACCCAAAAGAGAACACAACTTTCCAAATAAAAACTCATAAAATCTGAACTAAAAAGAATAATACCTTCTTCTGGCTATGCTTCTATCTTCTGACTGATACAGTCTAGCAAGCAATTAGCCTTTATTGACACAAGAACACTGCAAATTTGATATTCAGCAACCTACAGTGTTGTTCCGGTTTGGGCCAGGATAGAGCTAAGTTTCTGTCTTGTAATTTTCCTTTCAGTTGTCTTTTGTAAGCAGCTGTACATGCTGAAATTAACAGCAAGTTTCTCAGTCTGCTTCTAGCACTGATAATATTTGATGTTTATAGCTACAGCTAGAAAATGGCATGAAGAACCAAGGCCTTTGATTGGTTCTGAGGAACATCCTATGTTCTGGAAAAAGTGAGCAAGGAGGTCACACCTGCATTCCTCCTGTAGGGAGGAACACACAAGACAAATGACCAGAGTATTCCATCCCATATGTGTCAGATTTGTTATAAATTTGAGGCCTCGAGGGTCAAACCCCTCCACCTTCCTCTTCACCCTTCACTCTTCCCTTTGCCCTTCTTTCCCTGTTCCTGTTTGCTTTGGCATTCTGGGCATTCTGTCCATTCCTCTGCCTGTGGTCCTGATCCATGCCAGCCTGAATCTGTGTGTTCCTGCCTCCAGCTCCCAATTGCTGCTGACTCCAGGACTCCAGCCTGGACTTTCCCAGGGCTGCCCTGCAGCCTTGGTGGTGACGTAAGATTTACTGGGGGAAGCAGGGAGGAACATTGTATCATTTTTCTGTATATTTAATATTTTTCTTTTTTTATCATTACTGTTTCATTAAAGCTGTTTAGTTTAGTTTCCAACCCATAAGTCTCTCTCCCTTATTCTCTCTCCTTTCTTTATCAGGGAGGAGAGGGGGATTAATAGAGAGCATCTGTCATTCAGTTAATTGCTGGCCCAGCATTAAACTGTGACAATTGTTTTCAGCAAAGTTGGTACAAAGCCACTCAGTTCCTAGTATCCCTGAACGATCCCACATACAAGACTTTGCATTTGTCTTTGCTCATTTTAACTCCTTCAGCTCACTAAAGTCCCTTTAAACAGTAGCTCTGCCTTTCAAAATAATGACTGTTCCTGTAATTTAATGTCATCTGCAAAGCTATCCCACCATCTGAAACATTGGTGAAGGTTTTAAACAGCATTGTCCTCAGTATTTACCCCTGAGAAAAGTCACCAATTAGGACCCAAAAAAATGATCACCAGTCTTTGGGCACAGGAGTTTTTGCACTTTTTCTGATATCTTGTAGTCCACCCACCCAGTTTCTCTCTCTTCAGTTTGGCTGCAAGGTACTGCAGTATGCCACAATGAAAGCCTTGACAGAGTGAAAGTAACTGACACCCAATGCTTAGCAAGCTACTTCATCACAAAAAAAGAAAAACAAACAAACAACTAAAAGGTGATCAGGCACAATCATCAGTAAAAGCCCTGAAGGCCCAGTTACCTTCCTGTTCAGCAAGTGCCTGAAACTGGCCTTCCTAAAGACTCACACCACAAGTTTCTCAGGGACCAGACCAAGACTGACCAGCCAGTGGCTTTCCAGATTCTTCTCACCCATCCTTCCACAAGCATTACGTTTTGTTTTTGTGACTGCGATTTGAAAGCAAGTCACCTGACTAGATAGCCACGGGCCTGCATTGACTTCTCTTTGTAACTGAGGGTAAGCTGCTGTTTTGCCTTTAAGATCCTTCATCAGCTCCAAATCCAGCCCAATCAAGGACTGAAGTTCCTAATTCCATCCCTGTGTGCCTGTGTGATCCTTTTACATTCCTTCTGGGCAGGACATCCCTGCCCTCTCTACATTTTGTGTTTTGTATTTCCTCAGGGATTCGGAGCATCCTGCTATTCTTCACAGAGAGTTTCACATAAATAACAGTTTTATATTACAATAGGCTGTTTTTCACAGCTTTCAGTCACAGGGGCAGATACTGAAATCAGTTAATCTGCTTAATTCCACTGAGTTCAATGAAGGCACTTCAGTTTGTGCCGGCTCTGAATCTGGGTCATTCACAGAGTTTTAATCAATTATGATTTACAGTTTCATGACACACTGTGCAAAATGTATTTACAATGTCTTTCATGTATTATTTTGGTGTAACAGTTGATACACTGAAGCACTAAAGAAAAAATATGTGATTCTATAGGATCCATTTTGTAATGTATTTCCTAGGTTGAATTTTTTGTTTTAGAATGTTTCTGCTTGGCTGTGGAATACAGGTTATTTTTTATAGAATACTTCTATTTTAGTTTTAAATTAATATTATTTTATTTTACATTCACTCTGTACGTGCTAAATCTGTCCTTAATTTGTATACATGTGCTACCTCCTTAGTCAATAACAGGGATCTAAACATGCCCGGAGGCACAGTTCTGAAATGTTTTTCTCTGTATGCTATACTTACATATTCTGTAATATTTTTTTTCAGTCTGTTCTAATATATTACTGAGACTGCAGTTTTCGCACACATAGTCCTTAATTTGGATAAAACAATAATGGTTCACAGAATTATTGATTTAAGTATCCAGTGGTACATGATGCCTCCTTATATGTGAGAAAAAATGTCAGTAGTTCTCCTTGTTATGTTGTTTTCTATAACTATAATTTTTGTTCTGTTTCTTAAAAAATTTGGAAATACAGAAGCTGAGGAGATCAAACTGATACTCACCAGGTCTTATTGCAGTCCTACCTCATACTAGTGTTACTTCTGTAGTTTTAGTACTGTTCTCCACCTATTAGCTGACATCAGAACATTGATTGTAATGACAGCATATGCTACCTCGTGTCTGAGGGGATCAGGTTTAATATAAAAACTCAGATCTACCACTCTAGCTGTGAGAGAACATCAAGATTCTCTTTCATTGCTCAGTGCAATAAAATCTATATGTACCTGGCAGAGTAAAAAGCTATATTTTTTTCTGAGCCAGACACTTAATTATTTATAGTGCAAGATATAAAAAGGTCTAACTTAACTAACATTTAGCACAACTTCAACATGCAATCTTAGTTTCATAGATTTTTATAACGTTTATTGCTATAGTTAGATACACAATGGTTAAGATTTTAAAAAGTCATAATTTTTATTATTCAGTTCACCCTATCAAGTTAAGCTATGCACATTTTTAGGAGTGGGTGGAATCTGCACTTGGCTGGTTGTAAAACACAAGGTTTCCTAAATTGCCTTCAGAAGTGGTGTCCTTCAGCTTACTAAAACTGGCCAGTCCAAACAGGGAGACTGTGCAGCTACTGTCAAAAAGTCTAAAAGTTTGTGTAAACACCGATATCTTGTTTGTTAGTACAAATCTCTTCCACAGTAACTGTGGCAGCACTTGTGGAAAAGCAAATCAATTCATTATTATCATCACAGTTTTAAGTATTGAGAGACAGGACAATGCAAAGCACAGAAGGAACCTAACAAAAATAGATAGACAGGTGAATAAATAAATAAGCAATCATTTGCACCTTCTAAGAAGTTCTTAAAGGAAAACAGTTGTTTATCTTTTGCCTATTTTGTTCCCAGGTGAACTTTTATGTATTTCTCCAGACACACCAGGTCTGCAGTGACAGTGGTAAGCAGCCCCTCTCTGAGCAGCACAAGCCAGGGGGTCCCTCTGGGGAGAGATTTGATGTGACAGCTGTGGGGCCTGCTCAGCCTCAGCCCGAGGTTGAGACTGTGACACACTATTTGAACAAGACTAATGTCAGAATTTTGGCAGCTCGACCTTAAGAGTGTAACCTCTCAGCCTGCAGTTTTCATCAAAAAGGACCTCAAAGTGCCTTAAATTCTCCAGCAATTGCAGCGTGTCCTGATCCATTTAGCTAGTTTAAATCAAAGCAACCTCCACATACAAATACACTGCATTAAAGTAATGGAGGATTTGATCCTAATTATATACACACACACAGACCCAACATTAATAAACAGTAAAAATCCACTGATAATTTGGATGTTCACTACCAGGCAATTAGAAGTGTGGTTTTGTAAAAACCCATAAATAATATTATTGATTCCTGATGTTTGTTTTTTTATTGTTATTCTCATTGCTTGCCCTGCTGACAAGATGTTATCTTTTACAGCTTGGGTGTGTGTGTGGAAAAAAAATCTTATACCTAAGATATTTTTGTGAACTAGATGGAAATGTATTATTCCTGGAAAAATGCCTTGGAAAAAGCCTATAAGAACATGAACCAGTGACTTGACCCAAAGACTATCAAGTTGGAGAAGGTGATTGTACAAATTTAATTTTCCTATAGATGGTATAGAATATTATGCTTAATTTGTAAAATATCCTTTCACCTCTAGTCCAGCAATACACAAGCCTTTGGGATTTCTGGAGCTGTAAGTCAACTGTCACTGCTTAAATTTAAGTAAAAGTGTAATAAGACAACCTATGTCCACTAATACAATTGGACTCAGCAGTGTTTGAAATTTCAGCCAAAATGAAAATAGTTTCCCACTTTGAAGCAAGTGGAGTTGAAAACACTTATACTAACAACTTTGTATTGCTATCAACAGGCAAAGCTCATCTCTGAATAGGTATTACACAGAGTGTGTCCATAGGGAAAATGGATTTTCTACTTTACTAACACTTTGGTCTAGTTAGTTAAGAGGATCTGGTATGAAACATCACAGGGTATTTCTCGGGGAGGTGGTGTTTTTTGTTGCTGTTTTTTGGATGTGTTTTTCTGGGAGTTGTGGGATTTTTTGTGCTAATTGTTATTTCCCAGAATAGTTAAACTTCTTATAATCATTTTGACAATCACTTTGAATATGTGTATCTTTCAGCTGCAATTTACATTCTCCAATTATTTCCAAGGTTTTCCCTTTGTTTGTGACAGGAACTTTCCATCAGATGCACAGGTCATCAGTGTGTGCTAAAACCGCATCCTTGCAAAAGTGTCAGTATCATGGTTTAAATGTTTGGATTCAACCTTTGGTAATAATGTAATTATATTAATTTTTTTTCAGGCATCTGGAGCTAGTGCTCTCTTCTGAATAAGATTTATACTGGACTTTGCCAAGGGCTAAATATTACTATGGATGTCGAAATACTACTTTTCAGAGTATTTTTTAGCATCTAACTTATATCACCGATATCCTACAAGTAAGATCATACTTCTTTTATTTGCACTTCTATTAAACTGAAGTTATTACACTGCTAATACATACTGTAAGGTTCTTTCTTCTACAAGACAGACCTAGAAATGCTTTATTTTACACAATGTGAATGTGTATTGGTAGAATCAGCTGGACTATTTACATGGAATAACATTGGATAAACACAATTCTTTGCTGGGCTGAGGTTTAACCATATACATAAGTCCCTAATGCATCATAGATTTATAGATTTCCACTTGCTTTAGCTGAGTTACTTGTAATATTTAAATCATAAAATGGGACAGGAACAAACTGTTTAAATCTGGCAAAATTATGATGTCAATAGGGAAGATACCTTCAAGTATTAGGCAATGTTAAATGGGTTTTACTGCAGCCATAATGATAATTAGTATTTAGAACAGATTATGCAAAAAAGAGTAAGATTAATAATATATTGTTTCCCCTTCTCAGAGGGCTACAGGAATACATTTGGTATTAATGCTAATACATTTAATGTAATGGATTAATTTGGAGTCAGTGCAGAAGTTATGGACATTTAGGAAATGATCAGTTTGTAATTCCATATGTTTATTATTAAAATAAAGTGCCTCACACTGGTACTCTGGTAGATGTCACTTCACAGTGTATTAAAGTCGCTTCAGACCTCAAGAATCAAAGAAGAATTCAAAATTATTCTGCTATATAGTCACACTCACGGATATAATTAAAGGTCTGTCAGCACTTTCATTACATAAAGCCATTTTTAAGCAGTTTATAAGTTGGCCATGACATTTTGCTTAAAGCTGGAAATGGGCTGTGTGTTTCCTGCCTGGGAGTGATTTTTTTGTTTCTTATGATTATAATTGGAATCAGATTATTTTTCCTGTGTTTCCCATCTGTGACAAAGGGGTTAAAGAACATTGTCTGGTTTTTACATTCCCCCCACACATAAGAAATATCTCTGTGCTTCAATTTAGCACCTTGCAGATAATTAGGGTTCATTAGATATATAGGCAAATAAAACATATTCAGGACACCTGCTAGATCACTGGCCCACAGACCTGTGTACTTTTTAATACAGAGTCTGGGTATGGATTTTACCTACTCCAGATAGAGCTCTCACTGTGTTCAGGGGTACTTCGGGGAATACCACAAACTAAGAGAAGTTTGGATGTAGCCATGAAGTTTTGGAGGTCTTGGGAAAAACTGTTTAGTCATAAGTCAGATGAAAACTATGACAACATATTTGGCTGTAGGGACAGAGCAAGTTCCTATTTTATTTGCCATTTTTTGATAGAGGGCAGTAGATGAGCCTGTTTCATTTACAAATGTACCCCTACTTTTTGGATACTACACAGATACAGCCTGGTCAAAGATGCTTCCACTATTGAATGTGCTCACCATGTCACCTGGTACATTGTGGTCTAGGACAGTTTTAAGATACCAGTTTGGTCTGAGCTTAATTCCAGATAAGAATAAATCAGTTTGCAAGCAAAGATCAAAACACAGAATAAAATTGGTTTTCACACTAGTTCTTACCCAAAATACAGTATTAGTTAGGCTGAGCCTCAAGAAAATTAAAGGATAAGGTTGTGACAGAGTTATGTAAAGAAGGACAGTTCACAGATATGCTGCTTAAATTGATTGTTGTGGGCTTTGGAGGACAGAGACAAGATGAATGTATGCACAGTCACTGCCAAGGAATCCTGTGAAAGGAAAGTGCTTGCTCATTCCCAGGAGAAATCATGAGATAGCTGAAGAGGTTAAAGGAGCTCAGCATGCACATCCTCCATTCAGACAAACCTTTTCCAATATGTGGAGTATATCCAGCACTTCTCTCATCACCTTGAACAACATCCCAAGTGGAGACACAAGTTGTTCTCACGACTGAAAGATAGTGCAGACTTCATTTATTTATGAGCAAGTGTCATCATAAATCAGGAAATATGACTGAAACACTTTAATTTCATTATTAATCAGGGTAATTTTTTAATCATAAAATTCACAAAGAATCAAATAGTTTGTGAGAAGATTACTGCAGCCTGTTTCAACTCTGCCCTTTCATAAGAAGGTAAATAGAACTTCTCAGAGAGGAACTGCTTTGGGAAGGTCAACACCATATGCTTAAAAAAGACAATGAGAAGGTTCTTAAGAGCAGGAGATTAGTATTACAACTTTTGACACACTCTCTACCTGGAAATTTAATTAAAACTAAAAGAGTGACAGCAGGTCATCAAAAATATAAGAAAATGGTCTGCCAATTTAATGATCTCCAAATTAATACCTGCAGATAAATTCAGTGGCTGAAGAAAGGAGAACTGTAGTCACAGAAGGATCATTTTCATTACCAGAAAAAATAAGGAAGAAGAATTGACCATGTTCCTTCTGCAGAAAATGAATATAAGGACTTCCTTAAATGACTGAGACAGATAAAACAGAAAACCCCATTAACAAACAAAATCCAAGTAAAGAAAAAACAAAACACCTGACCAAGGATCACTTGAAACTTAGTCCTTTCCACAGATGTTTTACATCCAAAGCATATCACAGGTGTGAGGGCTGAGGAGAAGGATTCAGAAAGGACCAGATGTATAACAAGGTATATTTTCCCTTCAAGAAAGACCATGTCAAGCCAGATCTATGCTTACTTAGTAATGGTGATGAACTGGAGGAGAAAAAAAGGAAAATTCTCTGCCTCAGGTTGCTTTGCTAGAGAAGTTATCTAAACAATTAAAGAAATATGAGGATTTAGCTTGAGACTGTCAGTCCAAGTTAATGGAAATCTCAGATCTAGTAAATTATGGACTCCATCTGTTGTGATTGACTTGCAGTGAATATATATAGTGTCTGTGTCTTTTGCAGATAAGCCATGTGTTTTCTTGCTATTTTTTCCAATTTTCACAAGAATACTTAATGCAAAATGGGATGTTGAAGTTAGCCTGACATTCCAGCTGATTGTGGGGTGACACAACATAGGAAATTTCTGAAAAGGAATGAGAGGATTACAACTCACACCTTTTGAAATAACATGTATTTTTGCAGTGGTTGAATATATTCTATTGCTGTAACTGACACCAGAGAGTGGTGCTGAACGGTGTTGCATCCAGTTGGCAGCTGCTCACCAGTGGTGTCCCCCAGGGATCAGTGCTGGGCCCAGTTCTGTTCAATATCTTCATCGATGATTTAGATGAGGGCATTGAGTCCACCATTAGCAGATTTTCAGACAACACTAAATTGGGGGGGAGTGTGGATCAGCTGGAAGTCAGGAGGGCTCTGCAGAGGGACCTGGACAGACTGGAGAGTTGGGCTGATTCCAATGGGATGATGTTCAACAAGGCCAAGTGCCGGGTCCTGCACTTTGGCCACAACAACCCCATGGGGAGCTCCAGGCTGGGCATAGAGTGGCTGAGAGCAGCCAGGCAGAAAGGGAGCTGGGAGTCTGGATTGACAGGAGGTTGAACATGAGCCAACAGTATGCCCAGGTGGCCAAGAAGGCCAATGGCATCCTAGCCTGTATCAGGAACAGCATGGCCAGCAGGTCCAAGGAAGAGATTCTTCCCCTGTACTCAGCACTGGTGAGGCCACACCTCGAGTACTGCGTCCAGTTCTGGGCCCCTCAGCTCAGGAAGGAGACTGAGGTCCTGGAGCAGGTCCAGAGAAGAACAAGGAGGCTGTGAAGGGATCCAGCACAAGTCCTGTGAGGAAGGGCTGAGGGAGCTGGGGGTGTTCAGTCTGCAGAAGAGGCAGCTCAGGGGAGACTTCATCACTCTCTACAACTTCTTGAAAGGAGGTTGGAGCTGGGGGGGGGTCAGTCTATTCTTCCAAA
This sequence comes from Calypte anna, assembly GCF_003957555.1. NCBI lineage: Eukaryota > Metazoa > Chordata > Aves > Apodiformes > Trochilidae > Calypte > Calypte anna. The sequence continues at coordinate 10,502,944 of NC_044244.1, read as the reverse complement.
TAGTTATCAGTAAGACAAGAGGGCATGGTCTTAAGTTCTGCCACGGGAGGTTTAAGTTAGATATTAGGAAAAAGTTATTTACAGAGAGGGTGATCAGACATTGGAATGGGCTGCCCAGGGAGGTGGTGGATTCACTGGTCCTGGAGGTTTTTAAGAAGAGACTGGATGTGGCACTCAGTGTCACGGTCTGGTAACCACAGTTGTAGTGGATTAATGGTTGGACTTGATGATCTCAGAGGTCCTTTCCAACCTGGATAATTCTGTGATTCTGTGAAATATTACAAAGAAGTTCTTTAGTGTGAGGTGACGGTGAGACACTGGCACAAGCTGTCCAGTGAAGCTGTGGATACTCTATCCCTGGCAGTGTTCAAGGGAGGTTTGGATGTAGCTTTGAGCAACCTGCTTTAGTGGGAGGTGTCCCCATGGATGTCAGGGGGGTTGAACCAAGAGGATTTCTAAAGTCCCTTCCAAACCAAACCATTATATGATTCTATGTAGTGCATTTATTAGAAGTTAATTTGAGATATTCTATACAGAGCCAAAAAGAAACAAGAAGAACACAAGACTCAAGGAACCATTGAAACAGGAAGAGGCCAGTTTTTTTCATTTGAACACTGACAGTAACATCATAAAACTGCTTGTGTAAGTAAAACATATTTAGCCTACATGATCTACTAAATTCTGTTTCATATCTTGCAAGATTTATTTCTTCCCCTGTTTAAGAGAGTGAAATTTAACATAAAGTGTTTCCTAGTCAGTAAAGAAAGTGATTTTTACCACTTAACAGTTTTTGAACAGCCTATTGTAACATTAAACAGTCCAACAAATTATTTAGCAATTGCAAGTTTTTTTATTATTATTACCCTGGCCTAAAATCTACACAGATTTTGTTTTACAGTACACTATCTAGATGCAAGTTAATGCATGTAATTGAGAATATTTCCATGTCATCTATCTCCTGTGTGTGAAGGGGTCTGGAAATAGTTTATAAATTAGGTGCATTTATCTGCATATTTTTCATATTTTGTTATAATATCTAAAGACTAACTGAAAAGAATCTGGCCTCCATTGTCTACTGTACTATTTAAATGCTCATTTCACTCTGGGTTTTAATTTAGAACTTTTTTGAAAGGCCTTTTTGTTATTATAATGTGATTTTGCCACTATTGAATTCTCAGTTTGCATTCCCAGAATGAGAAAAAAAATCACCAAGAACATCTGAGATCTGATCCTGGGACTAATTAGTAATGCAAAGGGTCCATGCAAACTGGCCTTTAAACTTGGGAAGAAAATTGACGTCAGAGGAAGATTAGGATAGCATGGCCTCACCATCCCATGCCCCAACACTTCCAGAAATCTTTCCATCTGATAGTAGTGACAAAGTGGAGAACAAGGATATATGGCTTCTGCTGATGGAAACAATTTCAACTTTTCACTTATGAGTTAATGAAGGGCTGTTCTACACATGGACAGTTATTTTAAGCACACTTTATTGTGCTCACTGGGGACTAGAGCTGAGAACATGAAGAAAAAAAGTGCATGAAAAGCATCAATATATTGATTTTTAAAATCATTTGATATTTTTGTCTAAATTAATATATTCAAAATATTAAATACAAAAGAGGAACATGATAGACTTCAGGAACTGCTCCTGGGTCTTTGGCAGTTTAAGGTGGTGGGGGCTGTAGGACCATCTCAGCCAGAATATATCATCAGTAGAATGAAACCTACTGACTTAATAATAATAATTCATTTGGCCATTATTTTTATTATGAGTCTAACAATATCATGAATTTATTATGGGCTTTTAGGCACTTTCCAAGGTAAGGAAGGGTGCCATATGTGCATTGCCACTGTAGACACTTTAAAATCTGCAAAACATGTTGTTCTGAATCCCACCTTTGGGAATATATTTTTTTATTGCTTCACTTCTAGTATTCTAAGAATAGTAAGAATGTTAAGAGGTATCATGCAAAACAGCTCAGGAATATAAAAATGCATGTTTTTCCTCTGTCACAAGAATGTTCTGACACAGATGCTGGGCAATGTTTTCCTCTTAAATCTATGTAACACTGTCTTAACTATGGTAATACTAATACTGTTATCTTAAATGAAAATTAAACTTCAGCTTAAGCTTCACGATCATGTATCACAAAATAAATAAGCTGTATTACATATGTTTTCTTAAAATAAAGTAGGTCAAGCTATTATAAAAGTAATATCTCTTTATTAGCCTTAATAGTCAATGATTGCCTTCACCAGTCCTTAGCCAGTTTAATACTTTTTTTTTATTTATTTTCAGGACAACAGGCTGACTGGCAAGAAAACCACACAGCTGCAAGGCCTGCTAACTTCAGCTTAAACTCTGAATGTTCTACTCTTCTGAAAATCAGGTCAGACAGCTGAGGCCAGAGTCTGGACTAGAGCTATCAGTTCCCTACCTTCCTTGTTTGGAACATCCTGATGAAAAAACTCAGACCAGCTGACTGAAAAAGTTTTCTCTGTCTTTAAAGCCTGTAGGATTACTGCTAACCAATTTTTTAGGTTGATTTGCTGTTGTTGGTGGTTTGGTTTGGTTTGGTTTGAAGAAATATATAAATTAAGTACTTCAAAGTGAGCTATCTTCCAAGACAATCAATATCCATTATGTAACTGTATTGTAGGTAGCATCCCATACTCAGTTTTGGATTTGCAATGATCATGTTAATTTTTATGGTTCCCATAATAACTACTTATTCTAAATTCAAAGCAATATAAGTACAGTATAATGTAGTATAGAGCCACTATTTGGTTTGTGTGTGATAAGAGATGTTAGTTAACAAAATGCAGTGTAATATATAAGTTCTGATTAGATAATTCACTTTCACATTCTACATTACTCTCCCTGTTTAATGTATACACATGTATTCCTTTAACCACATATTCATAAAACAATTTTTGGGTGGGATTTTAGTTTCTGTTATATAACTGAAGAGCTGAAGATTCAGATTTATATCTGCATCTGCATGCCTACCCACTAAATTCACCAAAAGAGAAAATCAAATAGTTGCAGTATATTATTAGTCTTAACAGTTTGAAAAGCCCCTCATTAAAACCAGATAACATCTTATATCAGGATCTAAAAGATGCTTGTTGAAGGCAAAATAATATGTTGAAAAGAGTGCTTTTGAATTAATAATTGAAAATAACATTGAGATTATGTTTCATTCATCTATTAGGCAGGACTCTTCAGGCACTAAGAAAACCAGAATTTTTCATTTTATTTTCACTCTTCAACTCCAGAAGCATGACTGGTATTTAAAATGCCACCTTTAATATTCTTTTACTTTAGCATTACTGTTCAATTATAAATAACTCTTCACATTTTTTAAATATTCCTGGCCCAAGATGTGATACATTGAATTTGATTGTTTCCTATTGATTCAGCCTTGTTGCCTGTCCCACTCCTGCCCATCTAACCTGCTTTTGTTACTCCAAATTTTAGTCTTATTATTATGTTTTGCAACAGTGCTATGACTATCACTGGCCAACACATTTAAATTAGTTGTATTTTCCTGAAGAAAAAATGGGACAAGAAAGTAGGCCAATTATACACTGTTAACCAATAGAAACACATTCATACTCATGGTCCCAAATGTTCCCTAGGCCTCTGTTTAAAATTAATCTGTCAGAAAATCACATGGAGGATGCTCAAGACCCCCCTCCAGTTATTTAAAATCATATCGTTAAATCAGACAAATGCTGGCACTGCAACTCAGCAGGCGCTAATTTAACCCATATGCTTTGGGACTGTTCCTACATCCTTTTGTCCTAGCCAGAATTTATGCAAGAATTATTTTTGTTCCTATAAAATAAAATAGTATTACAAAATAACCATAAAATTTTAAGCCCAACGGGTTCTAAATGGAAGCTGGATAAATATGAAAAAAAAAAAACCTTGAGCTCAGCAAAACATACAATAACTTCTTCGATACCAAGATTATGGAAAAGAAGATCCAAAAACTGTCAAGGAGCTGAAGACTGGAGCACAAGCAAGGAAGTCCTTCCACCATGGAATTATGTTCCATAATAAAAATAATCATGATAAATTTCTAGGGTTACATGATGTTATTCTGGAAATGCTGTAGTAAATACATTGTATCTGTGCCTCCATCTCTGCCTCACAGTCACCTTTCCTGTCTTTCTGCAATTCTCTCTTCCATTTTTTCTTGCTGTTTCTTTATTTTAACAAAAGGGTTTTTTGCTTATTAGAATACTAACAAAAAGAAAACCAACAAAGTTTTCCAGTGTAGTCATGGCTAGTGACATTGTTCTCTTGGCCATTTACAATGTAGTTATCTATGTTTCGGTGCAGCAATCCCAAAAGGATGATGTAGGAAGTACTTACCTACACACACATGTAAAAAAGATCATTATTTATAGTTTTGATTTGTGTTGTGATTGTGCCAGTGTATGACTGAGGAGCATTTATATAGCCTTAGTTTTTGGTTGTTGTTTTTGTCTCTGTAATAGCAACTTGCCATCTGGAAATGCTAAAAGTGCATAAAAGAAATATGATTTATATGCAGAGACAATAACTCTCTTCTTCATTTCTTTAGTCAGGGCTGTGCTTTTCTATGCAAGTTGCTCTTCTCAACTGTCACTTGCTTTTTGTTTCTGTAATTGGCTATCACCATGAGACTCAAATATATATTTCTGTGAATGCTTCCATGAATTAATGAGTTCTTCAGCTGACTGAAGCATAGGCCTCTTTACCGGAAATTCTCTGTTTGGGCTGAGATACTTTTCTTCATTTTCATAAGTGATTTGGGAATTCTAAAAAAAAACAAAAAACAAAAAACAAGAAAACCCAAAATGCAGTATTACCAAAGCAAGCTCATGCCTTGAACTATGCAATTTTTCTATAAATTTGATGCTCTTGTCAATATCATATAACTAAGAACAACTTGATAAAGGCTTGGTTACAAAATGTGAGTCCAGAATCTTGCTGCCACAAGGGAGGAATTTGAGGACTTGAGGATCCCATTCTGAGATAACCAGTCCTTCCTTTGTAGAGTTTCTAAGCTCTTGCAGCCTATTTGCCAGTAAAGGTGTTGAAGATGTAATGCAAAAGTCTTCTCTGCTCTCTTCACAAAGCATTGGGTGACCATTAGTCTCCTCTCTCTGATCAGTTATACTCTTCCTGGTTGACGTGCACATAGCAAAAGTGAACAGAGAGGAGACAGTAAATTGGAATTAAAGAAAGAAATTCATACATATTTGTAGTATTTCCCATAGGAAAGTCCCAAAGGTGGACTGGCTGAACCAACAGTGAAGGATGAGAATTTACAGAGTGGCAGGGGGAGCAGAGGTAACAGATCACATTAGTGGCAAATGGGAGTATAAAAGGGCACAGGCTGTGTAAGTGACATATTGCTGATGGATAGATGAATGAATGGATGCTTTTCGCAGTTCTCAGAAAACATTAGACAGAACAGAGAAAAATTATAACTAGATATATGCAAGGTTTCTTTCTTGTTTTTGTTTGTTTATTTGTTTGTTTTGTTTTAAATGGTGGTGTTTTTTTCCCCCAGTATGTGACTTTTCCAGGGTGCTAGAGCTACAAAAAATAGTCCTGCTTATTTTTCTACCCAGTGTCTTAAGTTGTAACATGAGAGCTGTGCAGTCAGGAGGCTGTGCACACAGACCAGCACCAAAATTGCCCATAGCCTGGACCTCCTATAATAATTTGAAAGTTAGCTACCAATTTATTTTAAAGAGTGGAATAGGGGAATAGAGCAGCTGTAAAGCATTCTTTCATTTCTCTCCTGTGCCTACTGAGATATAGGGTGGAAAGCATCCTCAGCTTTGCCTGAAGGGGACAAATGGCAAGGCGCACTTGTGTGATACTCATATCTCCATGAAGATGAATATATATTATGTAGTCAACAAAAACTGCCTTTCTGGTTAATGGAATTAATTAGGCACCCAAGTACGTGATTCAAGAAATAAATAGGATATATATCTCCCAATAGCCTATTTTACTCCACTGAATATAAAGCTAATTTAATTCCATATGAGACACCTTATAATCTAAAATTCAATTAAATGTTTCCCTGAATGTGTTTTCTTCTCCATGTCTTTCTTTTTGCAGACTCTAACAGTGTTGCATTCAACAAATTCAACATCAAATAAAAAATTGTGTTAGTTTGTGTTAGTAGATTCTGATACCATTAATCATTCTATGATACTCCAGGTTTTTGACAGATTCCATTTAGAGGTAGCATTAAATGTCTAGTGAAGCAGTTCAAACTCCAGTGAAACCAACTGAAAGTCCCTCAGGTTTGTGCACTGGAAGTTTAGTGAAAATTTGTTGTTCTAGACAGTGATTTTCTAAAGAGTTTCTCCTTGATTTTGACTTTGAAGGGTTTCTAGAGAAAATGGACATCAATTTATAGTTTTGGACAGAGCACATACTTTTATAAATATCAAACTCATTTACAACTAAACAGCTTTGCTAGATATATTTGGTGAATTTCATATAAGAAAAGAGGCTGTGGAAATTGTTGGAATAAATTGTCTCTGAAGACTTGCCACTCCTATTGTCTAATCCTCTTCCCCTCTCCACAGGACTTTTGTTGCACAACACATCTTAAAGCAAAATTCTTCTTTAAAATCAACAGGAAGAAATAGGAAGAATTTAACAAAGAAACCATATTTTTGGAATAAACTTTGTTTACAGATAATTTTGTAGTCTCACTTTAGGTTTTTTTATGCTTTTCATAATCCAGAGCTGGTTCAGAGGTTTTATAAATCATTTACTATCTGGATCCACTAAAAAGAATGTATTTGTTTTAGTTAAAGAATGCAACAGAGAAAAATAAAAAAAACCCCAACACAGTTAAATGAGCAACATGATTTTTTTCTCTACGCCTTTTTAAAAAGTTTTTTTGAAAATAACATATTGTGAGCTAACATTAATCATATGACACATCATGTAAACAAAGCCTATGTAGTGACCTAGTTCCAAAATTTAGGACTGTGAATCCTGTTAAATTTTCATTTTTATGTTTCCAAACCATTCTTATAATATAGCATTTATTTTTGATAATGCTCAGAACTATGAATCATTTTACTTTACAACCCTGAGTTTTAGGATTTATGACCACAGAAGAAAATCTGTTTCCTATTTGTATGCTCTACTGTTTGGAATTACATGCTAGTAGAAGAAAATCTGTCCTTATACAAATGTGATAACACAAAAATATATGAAGGTGCCCTTGCCTAGGTATGACTAGTCTCAATTGGGCAGATCTGGTGTGTTATTTTACTTGAACTTATAACAATAAATAAAGCTTTTGGCTCACAAGAAGACAAATGCTATTCTAATATATACAGACCGTATACTTTGTTTCTGTTTTGTGACTGTAATTCACTGTTATACTCAAAGGTTGAGGATCAGGTGTTCCTGGTTCAACATAAATTTGTATCTCTTTTATTCTCAGTGAATTCCCAGTCTGGGCACTATTTTTCTTAGAGTGAAAGTTCCTTTCTCTGGTTCAGACCAAAATCATATTGTGCATCTAAGTTACCATTTTCCAGTGCAAACTGCTATGTGTTTGTGAAGGCATTCTCATCTTAAAAAGTAAGAATACTAATAAAAAAACTCTCAACCTCCTATACTTGAATGCAAAAGAATTTATTGCTTTCTAAAAGAAAGACATATAGTAAACATGCTTGCCTTTTCACATTAGTACAAGAAAAAAGCTCCATATGACCATAGGTCTAAATTATTAAATTTTTTTCTGTTTCTAATGGTCTTTAAAAAAAATAAATTTTTTGGAAGAAAATATGGGCAATTTATACAGACTTCTTGGACAGAACTAGCATTCTATATTGTTACAGACAAGACAATTTTGCAAACACTGAATTCTTTTATAAAGATATGTTACCTTTTACACATTGAAAATTCAGATCTGTAAGAAAGGAGAATGACGATATCAAAAGTCTACTAAATACCTGCTCAAGCTAGCATAGTGAAGACAAAGTAATGTCTGAAGCTACTGACACACAAGAAAATGTAAATCTCTTAATTTTGTGATCCCTTTTCTTATGGGATTCCACAGAGAAAAATGAAATTTGTTAAATTGAGATTGCAAGTAATAACATTTAAAGAGCATATCTTTAGACCTAGGCATATCAGTCCTCCTTCTGTTGTGACCCAACAATTTCACAAGACTACTGTGAGCTTCACAACTCAGCCCTGGATTGACAAGGTCAAGAGAAAAAAGTTTAGAAACATGACACTGAATAGAAAAATCTCCTGCTCAGTGGCATTTTTCTCTCTTTTAGGGTTATGAGAAGACTAATACCAGCTAGGAATGTTGCAGGATTTCCAAGGTCTGGTCATACAATGTCTTCTGCAGGATAGTCTCACATACACACAGAAATACTACAGAAATCAGTGTTCTACTCAGACAGAGAGATCCGTTTTGTCACCTCATTGTAATATCTTAGCAGAAAATAAAAAGTAAATGAAAAATACATATTTTACAAAAGAATAATTAAAATAATGGATGTTTTCAATCATCCACATAATTAGCCAAAAATCTACTTTCAAAACATACTTGTATTATTATGTTCCCTACTGATTGAATGCCTTAATAGCTACATTTGAATGGGAGTCCTGTTCACTAATCATCTGCTCAAATGGTATTTCAACCAATGGCACTCAATTTTACTTTGACAGACCAAACAATCTATGTCTTCTTCCAGGAGATACAACCCTCGTTGTTTTCCTCAAGGATTTAGATGGACTTCCATTTATCTTTGGCTTTTCTCAGCAAAATCGGTGGGAAAAGGGCTGTGTAAAGTATACTGCACAGTCATGAAGTCCAGAAGTACTTGAGAAGTCTGATACCACATCAGTCCAACAGTTTTCCTCTGGGGGTCTCCATCCAGGCAATCTCAATGAGAATTCAGGACAAAATATGCAGTTTTGTTGATTGTGTAGGGTTTTTGTTTGGTTGGATGTTTTTTTGATGTGTTCTTTTTTTTTCTCCAACATGCTTTATAATCTATTTCAAGAGTTTCTTGAAGATACAGATCTCTTGCAAGAACTGTATGGACAGCTACTGACAGATATTTCAGAAATCAATATTGACATGCTTAGACCATAAAATCACTTTGACTGAATCAAGTACATTTAATTTTTTATTTAATTTGCATTTAACTATGCATTGAAGCAAAGTTGTCAGCACTGACTGCCTATAGTTTTTACATAAAAGCTGAAAATCATGAGTAGATTTCAATGAAATTAACCGAAAAAAAACCCCACTGAATTTAATTAACTCAAGAGGGAAATTAATAAATACCCAAGCATAGTTAAATACCATTGTCTAACAAAGGCCATATGTGATTTAAAGGTGGCAGGTTATCAAGTAACATTAATTAAGAGACTGGTGGCAAAAGCTGGTCTTGTACTGATTTGTACTCACTCTTGAAATATAGCCTTTCATTTGCACTATTTTACCTCAGTACCTCTCAGAACACAACGTCAAGAACATTACAAGAGTGAGGAACTAGTATGGAACTTCCAGTGCCTATTAAAAATGTAGAAACGGTCCTTTGCTTACACTCTTTAGGGCAGATGAAATTATATTCACTCTGAGCAGCTGTACAAAGCTCACACTACTTAGGGTTGGACCAGGTGATCCTTGAGGCCCCTTCTAACCTAACAATCTATGATTCTGTGATACTTATCATAGTTATCCTTCAGCTAAAATTTGCTATAGAAAATTTGCCTGCAGTCTGCTATGCTCAACAACTTTGTTATAGTGTGTGCCTCTGATTTACTATGTGTCAGTAGCTTTTTTTTTCCTTATTTTAGATGGTATTCTGTATCTCAGACTCTATTCTGTACCCTTGGGCCCCTGTAACACTATGGTTCTGGTCGACTGGATCAGGTGCTATTTAATGTAAAGCACTCATTTATTTGGTCTTATTAAATGAAAGCTCTGGCTCCCTAGATGTATATTCTCTGTTCATGGCAGTGGATGAGTTAGGTAAATGTGTGGACAGAGTATTTCATTTACCAAATTGCAAAGACCTTTTGTGCAAATAAACCATAAACAGCCTATAGTAAGAATTTGCATAACATACTTGTTTTTTGCACCCTAGAAAAAAATCTCCAAGCCAAATCTACATTGGCTTGGATGCTATGGCTGCTACAGAAAGTTGGCTTCATAGCTTAAAGGAGATGCCAAGGCACTTGTTCAAACAGCTCCAGTACCTCTGGCTCTTAGCACAGTGAGCACAAGGAGATATAACCAGGCCATGTTTTGAGAAGCAGCTGTGAAGTGAAGGGTTATGCAAAAGGCATGTATTCTGACTCTCATCTTGGCAGGGGTGATTTTCCAGATCCTCAGTTTCACTGCACTCCACCTCAATAGATCCAAGCTACTTGAAATTTATGTGACCAGGCCCAATTTTTCTCAAGAAGTCAGTTGAATAGGCATGATAAAACACAAAAGTAGGCACAATAATTCTAGCTTGTGCTGTTTGTTTAACTGACATTAGCATGCTCTAGGATCTGTTTATAGGATTTTTGCTTGTATTAATCCACAGTCCTACTGGCTGTATCATTTCAACTTCACTGTTTGCAACATAAGCAACACAAGCCCTATGAAAGATCATATTTTATAAATTTTATATTCCTTGTACATACATTTGCACTTGTATCACACTTGTGCAACTGGAAAAAAAAAAAAAGAAGTTCAAGGCTAACTTACATTCTGACACAGAAAAAGCTGGTGTACATTCATATTCTTATTTTAAAATAAAATAGTAATATTGGCTTAGTATGAGTTATGGAAATATGCAGAAATCAGAGGGGTTTTTTAGCTGTGGTCTAGCTAAAATCCACCAAAAATGCTGAAAATGAAAATAACATTTATCAAGAATATTTATATGGAAAGAGACATTTCAAGCACTGATAATGAATATAGCAGGTCCTGGTGTTGTGCAACCCAGTCAAGATTTTTCCAGGTAGTCTAGAATCAACATAGCTGTTTTACATCATTTCCAGGCTGAAAGCCGAATAGTCATCAAAGGTTCTAGTGAGGAATTGTTTTGTGGTGGGAATCCTCCATTAACATTTTTTTGAAATATTTCTGAGGATAAAACCCCAAACATCATATTTTTATTGCCAATGCTCTTTTTGGTGAAATCCATGCTAGACTCAGTAGCAGCAAAGTACAAAATCAGGTAATCAGATGAAAACAGTAGCATTAATTCTTCTTTCAGCGCTAAAATTATCAGTCCTTAGATGAAATTTATTTTAGCAAAGAAACAAAGGATCCTCAGACCTAAAATGTCACATTTAAAGTCAAGAAAGTGCTGAAAAAATAATCTTATCCTTGAACCAAAATCAAGAAAATATTGAATCAAGGCTTAAAGGCATTAGGTATAAAACCTGAATATAAGAGAAGCTGGAAAAAATTATCACTTATTTTGAAGATAGAAAGACACTGAAGTAAAATAGGATCTTAGGTGGCAGAATTTTTCTGGAATAAAATGAAAGTATGAGAAATGACATAAGATGTTTGAATAGCTGGATTGAAAATATAAAGTATAAATAGGAGCTTGTAACACTGTTTAAGAAGCAAGAAAAGACATTGGAGCTTAAAACAATCATGGTGGAGAAAGGAGAAAAATTTCATATTTGTTCAAAAGGGTGAATTCTCAGAAACTGTCTAGGGTAGTTCTTGTCAAAGCTCCTACTTATTTTGCCCCAGTTTTACTGATTTTTCAGCAATTAACACCTGCCAAAATCAACTTAAAACATATTCTGGACACAAAATATAAGATTACAGACTATTATAAGAAAAAACAAAACAACAAACAAAAAGCTTTTAAAATTTGAAGAACTATGTTATTTTGGATTCTATCCATATAAATTACTGCTCTTTTTCAAATATGTGAGAGCATTTACTGGTATTTAACAGCTCTGGGAATTGTCACTGTCACAAAAAAGATTAGTGTCTTGCACTCTCCTTATGGTGTTTTCAACTCCTGAACCAGCCTTTGACTAAATTTTTATAATGAAAAACGTTTGCAGTACTTATGCTGACCTCATTTGTCTCTTAAATGCTAAATGAACTTTAACCTTATGAATTTAAAATTCTTCTATAGGAAGATCATTTATGCATAGAAATAGAAAATATTGGGCTTCCCAATCTCCAAGTAAAACACAGTCTGGGGACCAGAAAATGAACAGTTGATAATGCTATTTTAATGTCTCTTTTCTTTTTTTTTCTTCTTAATCTTGTAAGATTAATTACAGCAGGTTTATTTTGAGTCACATTAGTAGAATGCAAATTTTTACTTACTCCAGAGAAAATACTATCTGTTACTCCAAAACTAGAGTTTTGTATCTAGAATGATGTGAATATCTGTTTTACTGGGTAAAATGAGGTGGGTTTGAATATTAAATAAAACTCTATTCTGCTTGCTATGCATTATCATTAGTCATCATTATCAACAACTGCATTTTGGATTTCAGAACACTGAGGGATGAAGAATTAGTTCTCTTTAAGAACAACTATTCTAAGTGCTAAAGCTGAAAGTACTTTGTTGACTGCTAATGAAAATGTCTATGGATGGATGTTTTTTTGAGGAATGTGAATAGACACAACAGGTTTAAACTGAAACACAAGAGGCATCATCTGAACATCAGTGAACACTTTTTGACTGAGAGGGTACTGAGCACAGGCCCAAAGAGGTTGTAGTTTCCCTCCCTGGGGCTATTCAAAAGCCTTCCGGACTTGGCCATGGACAACCAGTTGGCTCCACTTTGAGTGGGGAGGTTGGACAAGATAATCCTGAGATCTCTTCCAAACTCAACTGTTCTGTGATTCTTTGTGATTCTGTGTATACCATATGTTTGTGCTTCTGGTTTTCGACCCTTAATGAAAACCCTTATTTGCTCTCTGTTTCTATAACGCTTCAAAAAGAGTGGGTAATTTATAATTATATACAGCAATTTTTAGCAATAGTACAAGAAATAAATTACTCCTTATGCAAGTGCAATTATCTCTAGTGAACTCTTTAGACTGATTAAAAAACTAGACAATTCCCACTAACATTTTGTCTAGAAATAAAAAATAAAACCTGATTCGGGTTTTTTTTCAAATATTGTTTGTAAATGCTATAGTAAAATATGAGCAGTGCAGGCAAAGTTGTATCTGTCTTGTTTCAAGTTCCTCTAGAGCTACATTTTCAAAAGTGCTTCAGAAGTTCAGTCCAAGAGCAAAGTCCTTTCCAAAATTCTGGAACTTACTTCAACTTTTTACATTGTAAATACTTCTGAAAGTTAATCTCAACAGATCTGGAAAACCAGCCAATAACTAACAACATGACAGCTTTAATTATTACCATAGCAATTGTTAATTTTACTTAATGCTAATTTATCCAAATATATTTATATTTAAAAAAAAAAAAAGGAAGATTTTCATTTTAAGTCAAGACACATTTATCCTTATACAAACCTTTGACAAGAAGGGAAATAATGCTTTATTTCCATTCAGTTTTCCATTCAATTAACTGTTGTTAATTTATCAGATTCTGTCCCTAACTTTTTAATCAAAACAACAGTGGGAAGTTATTGGTGTTGTTTTTTGACTTATATATGGAATATTATAATAATATTATACACTAACATGAGCAATCTGAAGCTACTTGAAATCATCAAACAAGAAAACTAACTAGTTCCTCTCAGTTTCTAAGTGATCTGTTCAAACTCTGCTGTTGGTGGCTGAAGATGCACCTCATTACAATGAGCACCAGCTAATTTACAAGCTTTACTGAGCATTCTCAAAGGCAAGTCAAAAATCTGACTGCTCATAAAGTCTCAAGTTTTTGCTATGTATGTGTGAGGTTCCATTCAGTGGAATTTTCTTAGCCTCAAATGACAGTTTGGAAAATGGAATGTTGGGGCGTAGACTCCATCGACTGGAAAAGTCAGAGGGGAGGGGATGGGAGTTCTCACCCAGATGGAGCCAGCAGTGAGATGAAGCCCCAGGCAAACTGGCTAAGGACTGAGGTCAGTCAAACAATGGCATTTCCAGTGGGGCAAGGGGACCCTCCTGAGAGGAGAGATTCCAGGGGCCTGAATCAGCCACCTGCCTGGTGGGAAACTCCAGGGCATATACAGAATGCTGATTCATTCATGGCCAACTAGCACTGGCCCACCAGCCTGCATAAAGCCTTCTGCTTGCACCCAACCCTTGGTGGCTGGATTTAAATCATACATGATCTGAATTATAAGTTACATCAAATGGAAACAGTATGGAATAGGTCCCCTTGGGTTATGTTCAAGATGTGTTAGAAGGAACTGACTGGAGTATTTTAATACTGTCATTTTATATTACTTCATTAGCATGAAACTCATTGCAAAATTGCCCAAGTCAAAATTTTCTCTTCTAGCTGATTTCACTCTCCTGATCGGCCTTCACTCCTGATCAGGAAACTCAGCACTACCTGCTCCTACATGTCAATATTACATTGACATGCCAGATGGGATGCTTGCCTGGGAACATTCCCAGAGACCCATCCAAGGAGAGTCATTGGATCATTTCTTGAAAGGCCATGATGTATGTGTCTGACATAAGGCAGACAGTGTTTTTTTTCTCTCAGAAAGGTCTTGTCATTCATATTCCACCAGCTGCAGAGAAAAGGATTTTTGGAAAAAAGCATCACCATTCATATGTATCTTCTAAAAAAAAAAATCAGGATCAGTTAGACGTGATCCATTTTTTCAGGAAAATAAAGATATTTATTGTGAAACGCCTTCTTTCCTCATGAAGAAAACATTCTTTCAGGTTTTCAGTTCACAACTTTTAACCTCAGTTTCAGAACTGAATACACTGTACCTATGGCACTAGTACCTGAAAAATACATAAATAATAGCATTTAGATCATTTTCGTAATTTCCTTGAGATCTGAAACATAATTTTCCTCTACAGTATTTTATAGGACTTCACATGCCTGTCAGATACTTCAAAAGTTCACATTTAAAAAAGCAATTTCTGTGGAATGTAATCAAACAGAATAAGAAAGAAGTCCACCTTGTTAAGCAAAGGAAGATTTTTGGGGCATGGTAGGCAAATTTTCCTTATTTTAAGACTGCATGTTTCAAGAAAGTAAAAAATTCATGGACTGCATTAGGGGTTGTCAAACCATGACTTCTGTCTACTTCTACAGTCAATTCTGCATAAACTCCTCAAGAGCTTCCTTTGTTGAAATACTTTGGAATGGAATAGGAGCATGCTCTACTTGATGCTTGTGGAATGTCTTTTGCATGAAGAAAATATTTTGGAAGCTAAGTCCATGGAATGAACACATATTCCAAATCTGACTGTGGCCAGTGAAAATACTGATCAAAAATGTACTTAAATGATAGAGTAGAAAGAATATTCAGAACTCATACAAATCGTTGCTGAATACTTGCAAGTTGCCAACAGTTCGGTAAGATTTTTTCCTGCCAACAGCAATAGGATCATAAGTTTGGCCTAGTTATGTGGTAACAGGCTTGATCTTACTGAGATTCACCAAGTTAGTAATAAATACAAGATCAGCTGTAACACTAGAAACTGAGATAAACAAAGAGACTGGGAATCCTTCTAAAGGCAGAGATAGTGACATTTTTGTAACACAACAACAGAACTGATCTCTACTGTTAAAAATTCTACCTTCTAGCATTAATTGAGTATTCTAGCTGAACATCTTATTTAGGAACTGACTCCCATGCACCAGACCAAACAGCTGCATGAATTTAAGGCATAAACCCCCCATCTTTCAGCTTTGTTTTTCTGCCAGAAGTTATGCAATGGGACTGGGGTAACATAAACAAATGTGTTTCTGTGCCTCAGTACAGATTAATCGGTGCAACTCCACCACCTCTATTTTCAGAGGTGTAAATACATTTTTTTTGTCACTTGTTTTCAGATTGTCCAGATAAGTTTTAAGGTAAAAGCTTAAACCACCACAGGTATTTTTGCCAAAGGTTTCAGTCCTGTTATTTTAGTGACTCATCTAAGCCTCTTTATTTTTAATCAATATTTTTTAAATTCTATTTTTATATTGTTTCTCTGACAGCACAACTCACAAGAAAGGAAATTTCCAATATAATTTATGCAGTACTGTTCTCTCTGATATTACAGTCAGGAAATTAATTAAAACTGTATTATTTTGTATATTCTTGTGGACTTCTTAAGCACTTTATAACAACCAGGAAGAAAGTGACAAATTAAGGATATTTGTATTCTCTATCTTTTCTCTTGTTCACCCACCAAGAAGCCAGCATAAAACCAGATGACTGCCTAGCCCCTCCCAGCTAAAAATTAAGAGGAACACCAGGAATTTGAAGAGGAAAGAGAACAAACTGTAGCTGTTGTCTCCGAGTCTTAAGTTTTATTAATTCTCAGAATATCGACACTTTCATAAACAAGATTAAAGATATATTCACAGAATCATTGGAACTGGAAGGGACCTTTAGAGGTCATCTAGTTCAACCTCCCTGCTAAAGCAGGATTGCCTAGTGCCTTGTTGTAAAGCATTTGGAAAAAATGAAACACATTGAGCCAGGTTCTAACAAATGTTTCAAGGAAGCAACAGCAGCTTGTGCCAGCTCAACATGTAATATTTCCTTTGGATGGTTTTAAGCATGCTTTCCTTTTTTTTTTTTTTTTTTTTTTGTTTGAACATCTAGTGATTTTCTGCCCTCAAAGGGCAGCTAAAGTAACTTATTAATACCAGAATAGCAGGAAAAAAAATGTTTTGAAGCCACATTCAAACCTGTTCCTGCATGAGATACTCAGAACAACTGACTGTGAACTTATATGTTCTCCTGCTTTCTTTATATGAAATTGCTTAGAAACGGAACACAGCTGAAACAAACACTTCAGTAAGCTCCTTGAAATGACCCAAAGCCAGACATTTTTGTTGAGGGGCTGCAAATGCTTAGGTCATATTACAGTTGATAGCAGATTGTTTTGTTTGTCTGCCATAGCTGCAAATGACAGAGTTCCAAAACCCATTGACTTGAATAGGCTTTGGATTGACTGTGGGGAAAGGATTTCCACTGTAGATAGAAATGCTAAGAACATAATCATTTAAGGCTCCAGTTTCAGAAAAATGATTCCAGCCTCTCTCTTTCCCTGTCTGTGTCTTGCGCACACACACACACACACACACTCTGGATCAAATTCCTTTTCCTTTGTTCATGTTAGATAACTATAAAATCACTGAAGACATTGAAAGAGCAAGGTGCAATCCAATATGAATAAAAGTTTAAATACTTGCCTAAAGGTGAGAATTTTCCCTTCAGGCCTTGTTGAAAAGCTATCAGGCACACCCTCAAATGAGGTCAGCATATCCTCAGGTGTTTTTTCATACCACATTGCCATCAAAAAACACACTTGTATTAAAATCACATTAAGTTGCAAAATCAGGTACTCCTGAGTACCTGAGTATGCTAGACCTGGCGTTGCCCTTTCTTCACCAGATAGAAACAACTTAACCTCAGCCTGGCTGTGCTTTTCCAGGGCTATAACTCACAACTGCAGAGACTGGTCCAGACAGCACTCACCAACACATCCATGTCTCAGACTTGCTCAGAACAGCTGAAAACACGATTGATTCAGTTACCAAGAAAAGAGGACCGAGGCACAGCAGCCAAGTTGCTTGCTGCTATCAATCATTTATTTTCAACTTTCAGAAGAAAAGAAATTTAAGAGGGCCAAGGGTGCATGAGAGGAGCAGAGTAATGGGGAGGGAGAGAGAAAGAGGGAGAAAGGAAAGAGAGCTCTGACTCAGTCTGTGAATCATTTTTCTTTTTTTTTGTCTGAACAAAAGTTCAAACTTATCATGAACAACTGAAGATCTTCTGAACTGATAACATAAGTATCCCAAGGAGACAAACAATAATTTCCAGTTTCATTTTTTTCTTTCTTTTTTCCCATGATAATCCAAACAAGTCATATTTATGGGATTCATTATATCCAGAAATTTCTATGCTTACCAAGCACTAGTATATCATTATAGTATATAAATTAACTTGGAATGTGGAAAAAAAATAATTGTTTTTTGCAAATATAAAGATGAAATTTCATGCCGAACACTGTGAAAGCAGTTTTCAGAATTACTTTAGATAACACAAAAACTGAAAACACACAAAATAACTGAAGCCTTTACAAAGTGGTATGGTGCATCCATCAGGACTTGCTGGGCATTCTGGAGACTTAGTTTTTCTTCCTGACTCTGTCACTAGCTTGATACGGACAAGCCACTTTTACTTCTGTCCATTTACTAGTGCCCTTTGGATTCACTTTAGGATTGATGCCAGAAAAATATATCAGAGATAAATTTCACTCAATACTTTAAAATATCTGTTACCTAAAAAAGCAGTAAATGAAAAGGTACATGCTATTTTAATGCACAGGAACCATGTTATTAGGACATGTGATCCATGGCAGTCACTGGAACAAATGGGCATAGGAAAGAAGAGGCTAAATCCCTCTCACAGACACACAAATATTTAAATACCAACATGTGAGTGAGGTAAATGAAGAACTAGGCAATACAATCTGAAGAGCTATTTGGGATGACACCTGCACCTAAGGAAGAAGTACCAATAGATCTACTCTGGCATAGCCACCTTGGGTCCATCTGCCAGAAGAGTAAGGATGTCTCAGAAGCACTGAATCATATCTGGCAACAGCATGAAGATGACTGAGTTACAACAACAGTGGATACCTATATTTAGTCCTCTGAATCTTGCCCCAAGTAAGCGTTTAGCTTGAAAATATGCCCTTTAGGATGAATTGAATAGCCTCTAGGTGTTCCTGACTGCAGGTTAATAAATGCCAGTGACTGTAATCGGAGTTGAGATTCTTATCTCAGATGTAGCCACTTATATTTAAATGCCTCAGGCTATGAGTTGGGTTTTATTTTCCAAACCCCAGTAGGATTTACACTTGGAATAGGTGTCAAGTTTCCCTGCATGGGCATAAAGGCAGCTCTTTGAAAGCACAGAAGTTGAATATGTGATATTTGCAGAATTTGGTGACTGAAAATCAAAATCCAACACGTAAATGTATATCCTATGCATTAAGAAACAATAGAACTGCAGTTTCCAGCTTTAAATTTGTCTCTTAATTCTACCTAGAACCTCATTTTGGAATAAAAGCAATTTTGTGAACTCTGATCTTAATTTACTCATGGTCTAATGACATTATTCTATTTTTTGATGTATCAGCAATTTAGATATATTTTCAAGTAACCAAGGTAAGAACAGGTGTCAAAATTCCACAGATTGCATATTTCAGTTCATAGATTACTTTCATAATTTTAGACTGATATAACATATTTTTATCCAGAATGCTTCATGAAAACATTCCTCTGAAAAACAGATTTCCTGCAGTCTTTTTCTTCCATTTCTGACTGCTGCCACAAGTGAGCTCCCATTCTTATCACCTCTATTAGTAAAATAAAGATAATAGATTGAGATAACTTTAAAAAAACCTTGTATTCTTAGTCTATATATTCTTTAGTGAAATAACCCATTGAATCCAAAGCTTCCAGTGTATCTATTGCATCCTGGTGACAGAAAAAATCACAGACACACATACTTTCATGACTATGGATTACATATGAATTTAACATCTGCCTAGCATTACAGCATCTACATATATATATATATATATATTTATAAAAACTATTAATATTAGAGAATCAAATTATCATATTGGAAATCTGGGAGATTCATTCTCTCTCTGGAGACTTTCAGATATTAGACTGATGCAATACTTGTTCTTAGCCAAGTAAACTGCTGCTTCCTTTGTTTCATTATGTATATAAATATGTATACATAGTATATATACATAATATATGTATACATAAATATGTATATGCATTGTTTATAGACTGTGCATACTAAGCAAGGCCAGGTCTGAATCACAACTGTGAAATTAATCATGTTTTATGTACAGCGGATTTCAGAGAAAATTCTTTTTAACAGTACTCTGACTCTTCACAGTGTTTTTTTTCTTGTGTATTAAATTTTAAGGCCAAACAGCACAAATTATAAATTAAATCTATGATTATGTAATAGGTTCAAAGATCAGAGATTAAAGGTACAAGCGAACGAGAGCACAATAACTTTAAATGTACATTAAAACATAAATTTA
This sequence comes from Calypte anna, assembly GCF_003957555.1. NCBI lineage: Eukaryota > Metazoa > Chordata > Aves > Apodiformes > Trochilidae > Calypte > Calypte anna. The sequence goes on along the minus strand of NC_044244.1, from coordinate 10,482,719 downwards.
ACAGCCTTCAAAACATAAATCTACAGCTTAATGTGTTAACTGTTTGGTGTAAAAAAAGCACTTATTCTATAAATTGTTCTTCAGTAATCTCCTCTTCGGATGCAGATAGAATGTGCAATGATGGGAATTCAGTTCTCCTGCCTGCATGTGCAGGTGAGTGGAGCTCAAATGGACAAAAGTCTCTGTGTGCCTCTTCAAACATGGCTCCAGGTTAGTTCATGAACAGCTTCCACACATCATAAGAAATGCTTTTTGGTAGTTCATAGCCTGAATTGCCAGTTATAGAACTGTGTCACTGGTTATTTTCTGGAATTATTTTTACCATGAGGCATCAGAAACCAGAGGTTTGGAAATAAAAAATGGTGTTATGAACACAAAGATAAAAAACTAGTAAAGTAGTATCTCTATCTTTCAGACATGGAACAAGTGCTATTTCCAGATATGTTGTGTGGGATTGTTGGAGTTAAATCAACAATCAACAAGGAGGCCTGTGCACTGGGATTCATTGCTGGTTCCTTAAATCACTGTTGAAAATGCAATAACACAGGACCTATGGGACTGACCTTCCTATGGAACAGAATCTCTGGACTGAGCAGGATCTTCTTAGCACTGGAAATGTCACTAGACAGTGAAGGTGACTGAGCTAATGCCTTCTTCTCTGCCTCCTTCATTAATCAGACCAGCCACTCCCAGAGTATTCAGCTCCCTGAGCTGGAAGATAGGGACTGAGAGCAGCACAAACCCCCCATAATCCAGGAGGATGAAGTTAATGACCTGCTGTGGCACCTGCTTAACCACAAGTCTATGGGGCCAGTTGGCATCCACCCAGGAGTGTTGAGGGAGTTGGCAGGGTAATCACCAAGCCTCTCTCCACCATTTAGTGACAATCTTGGCTAAGAGGAGAGGTCCCAGATGACCACAGGCTTGCCAGAGTAACACTCATCTATAAGAAGGGCCAGAAGGAGGATCTGAGGAACAACAGCCCTGTAAGCCTGAGCTTGGTGCCTGTATCAGGGCCTTCAGTCAATCAACCTACACTGCACACTAACCCAGTCTTGATAAAAACAGCCAATGGGTGGAGTCAGATGCCTCTGATCAATAATTCTGAAAGGTTGTGTGCTTAGCAATGATTCTGTTGTCACAAGACTTTTAGTTCCCTCTGCTTGGGGTCCACATCCTAGGTTCTGTCTCCAGAGCCAAAAGATCAGCATCTTTCTATGAAATCATAGAATCATAGAATCATAGAATCATAGAATCGACTGGGTTGGAAGGGACCTCAGAGGTCATCAAGTCCAACCCTTGATCCACTACCGTTGCAGTTACTAAACCATGGCACTGAGTGCCACATCCAGTCTCTTTTTAAATATCTCCAGGGATGGAGAATCCACTACTTCCCTGGGCAGCCCATTCCAATGTCTGATCACCCTTTCGGTAAAGAAATTCTTTCTAATGTCCAACCTAAACCTCCCCCGGCACAACTTAAGACTGTGTCCTCTTGTCTTGCTGAGAGTTGCCTGGGAAAAGAGACCAACCCCCACTTGGCTCCAACCTCCTTTCAGGGAGTTGTAGAGAGTGATGAGGTCTCCTCGGAGCCTCCTTTTTCCAGGCTGAACAGCCCCAGCTCTCTCAGCCTCTCTTCATAGGATATTTGCTTAAGTCCCTTCACCAGCTTAGTTGCCCTCCTTTGGACCTGCTCCAGGACCTCGGTATCCTTCCTAAACTGAGGGTCCCAGAACTGGACACAATACTCAAGGTGTGGCCTCACCAGCGCTGTGTACAGGGGAAGAATCACTTCCTTGGACCTGCTGGCGACGCTGTTCCTGATACAGGCCAGGATGCTATTGGCCTTCTCGGCTACCTGGGCACACTGCTGGCTCATGTTCAGCTTCCTGTCAATTCAAACTCCAAGGTCCCTCTCTGTCTGGCTGTTCTCCAACCACTCTGTGCTCAGCCTGTAGCGCTGCATGGGGTTGTTGTGGCCAAAGTGCAGGACCCGGCACTTGGCCTTGTTGAACCTCATCCTGTTGGAATCAGCCCATCTCACCAGTCTGTCCAAGTCCCTCTGTAGAGCCCTCCTGACTTCCAGCTGATTGACACTTCCCCCCAGCTTAGTGTCATCCGCAAACTTGCTGATGATGGACTCAATCCCCTCATCTAAATCATCAATAAAGATATTAAACAGAACTGGGCCCAACACTGATCCCTGGGGGACACCACTAGTGACCAGCCGCCAAGTGAATGCAGCACCATTCAGCATCACTCTCTGGGCCTGGCCCTCCAGCCAGTTCCTAACCCAGCACAGAGTGTCTCTGTCGAAGCTGCGGGCTGACAGCTTCTTCAGGAGTATGCTATGGGAGACGGTGTCAAAGGCCTTACTGAAGTCCAGGTAGACCATATCCACAGCCCTCCCCTCATTCACCAGGCAGGTCACATGATCATAAAAGGAGATCAGGTTGGTCAGACAGGACCTGCCCTTCCTAAACCCATGTTCACTGGGTCTAATCCCTCGTCCATCCTGCAGGTGCTGTGTGAATTCTGGGAAGAGATCTGGTAGCTCCATCTGAAAAAGTTTGCACCAGCAAGACTTCGGTCACTCCTCTCCCTAGCCACTAATTACAGACTAAATCCTTCTCCTTGTATCTCTGATTGGGACATCTTTCATTTGAACCCAGATCCAGTGTAGGAAGGGGAGGTTACCAGCACATGGGATCCTCTCTAGGACTTCATTACAGTGTAGTCTTTCACTGAGAAAAAGGTTGGGCATGAGAGAACAGTGGGAATGGTTCTTGTGCTTTGTTTCACAGCTTCTTGTGTGAAACGTAAAATCGCTAAAAAGTGTTTAGAAAAATAAAAAAATATTGGCACCCAAGCCCAGAAGACTTTTTCAAGTACTAAACTGTGGTTTCATTTTAATTCTTAACTGCAGCCTTCAGATGTGCACCAAAAGACTGCAAAAATCTTAAACAAATTGCTGTCTTTGACATCTCCCATTAACTGTCTTAGTTTGGCTGTTGAGCCGGGTTCAGAACCTGTCTCCATGTGAGTACACAGAATACAAAGCTGAGGTCTTACTCCATGTTGTGAATTCCACCCTCACGTTTATGACACCTGAATTTTATTTAGGAAGTGCAGTACTAAATTTAATCCAGCTCTTATTCTTACCTGAAATTCAAATGAATGTACCTCTAAAAACATTAGATAATTACACTTTTTTATGTAAATTCTCTGTTTAACTCTTTTTACAGGAAGATCTAGATTACTAGCTGCAAAATAGAAGAGTGAAAAGGATCTTAAAAAGATGATCCTTTCCTTCTTTAAAAAGAAAGTCATAAACTCAACAGCTGAAATTTTTAGAACTCGTTGTTCTTCCTGAAGACATAGGCCCACGTTGGGAACAAGAGAACATTAAAGTTCCTGTTTTTCCATTCTATTTATCTATCCATACTAATTTTAAGACTTAACTGCTTTAGACTTTTTAAGCCAATATTTACTGAAATCATCATGTGCCACACAAAATAGAAATTAGAACATCCTTATTTTTTTGGCTTATGGAAGTTAAGTAGGTGGAATCATCATGTTTTAATTACAAAGCAACTCCCCTCCCCAAGTATGTTTCTTATGTTTAATGTTTTTCCCCTAATAAAATGTAAATTATTATTACTATATAGAAAAAATACTGGCTTGTCTTGACAAAGGAGAAATATATTTTCTCTCTACCATGTGTCTAAATATTGTTCAGTTTTCTAGTTTAAACAATGCCACTGAGTCAAAAGCAGTTTTTGCATAAGGCAGGATTTGACCTCATTTGGACTCATCCTGGAGAAGTTATTTAGGGAAAATGAGTAATAAGCTGAGAAATGTTAGTCTGAAGTCACAGGACGTGAAAGTGGGCTGTAGCAGTCTTCTTCATGGAAAAACTACATTTCACTTTATTTAATAAAAGTAAGATGGGCTACTCAGAACTAGGTTATTTTCTCTGTTGCACTGGAAATATCCCTGAAATCTGAATAACTGTCTCCTATTCTACAAGTATTTGTTACATGGTTTTGATTTGCACCTCCCAGTGGCAATTGACATAAAAGACATTATGTAAAAAATTTCTCACAATTGTTGTAAAGCTTATATCCTGAAAGTGCTATTTCTTGAGCTCAGAAAATGCATAATTCTACTTAGAAGTTTTGACTACTGCAAACACAAATGCCATGGACATTTTCTCATAAGGAAATCTGTTAGAAAAGAAGGAGGCATATTCTTTTCTTGAAGTCTATCCTGGTGCCAGATCATATACTCAGAAGTAAAAAATTTGGATTCAAAGCTTCTTACGAGTGAACTCTAGTAGACAATTTCCTCTTTCAAGAAGAGAGCCCCAACCACAAAACTCTCAAGAAGCTGAGTGCTCTTCCTGATGAAGCTTTTGAAAAGGCTTCAGTCTGTAGCTGGCACAAAGAGACTTAATTTTCTCACTCTGTAAGCACACAATTCACCTGAGAAGAGTCTCTAACCCTACTGTTAGTCTCTAACCCTACTGTTCTGTGCTTTACAGGACTCCTCCTTGTGTAGCAAGCATAAACAATCCTGGAGAAGAAGCCAAAATTTGAACTGCTGCTTTGATAATAAATCTCTCAATCTGAGAAACACAGAGTCATTTAGGTTGAAAAAGACCCTTAAAATAATCTCATCTAACAATTAAAATTTTACTTGATTTTTTTTCAAAGAGTAAACTGAGGAGTTTACCAAGCTATGAAGTCTAGTCTCAAGTATGTAGAAATATAGGAGCACCTCTAATAGAAAAATCTCTCTTTTCCCCAGATAAGCTATTAACAGATATCTGCCTCCTGCACACTCTGAAAACTGCTTATAGGCACTAAGAAAATTGTTTTAAAGCACTATAACAAAGATTCAAAGTAATCATGTACCACCTCCCCAAAAAGATTTTAAAAGATGCCCAGAAAGTCACCACAGGAAAATCACACAGGGTATTAGGAAGAGAAGGGCATTCTTCAAAAAGTGGAAAATTCTTTCAAACCAGAGAAGTGGAATTAAGTATTAGCTCTGGCAAGCCTAGAATAAGATATGACAAAAATCACTTTGTTGAATAATTGCATGAGGGATAAAAACTACAAATTAAACTTCTTTAAACATATCAAAAGCAGGAATAATGATGGCTTGTCTTCAGGGTTGATAGATAATATAGAAGGTATAAAAGAATTTCTCCAATAAGATGTGGTCATAGCAGAACTACTAAGTGAATTATTTGCATCAGTGTTCACTATACAGTAACGTCGGTAATCTCTGACACTGAGCCTTTCCTCCTGGCAGACAAATCCAAGGCAATAACTCAAGCTGAAAGTGTGCTTAGGAGTGTTTGAGTGTTTGTTCTGATGGGTATTTTTATTATTGAAAACAAAATAGTTTTCCCTTAAAAATCTGAAATCAAATTATTTTTTAGATTGTTGGAATTGCTCAAATCACTGCAGATGTGGAAAGGTGTATTCCCAAAGAGTATGTCAGGGGAAATCTAGGAAACTGCACACTAGTAAGGCTCTTTTTTCCTGCACCAAGCAACTGAACTGCACAGTGAACCAAGCAGAATAATATGATGTAAAATCTCCACATGATATTTGGTGGGAGAAATTATGCTTCACTACATATTGCTTGAAAAAAACAGGGATTACATGTGAGATACCTAATACACTATACCAAGACTTTCAAAGAACTTTCCAAAAGTTCCTCATCCAAGTCCTTAACCTAACAGGAAATGTCTCCTAACAGATTACTGTTCAGTTAAAAGCTGGGAAACAAATGATAAGAACAAATAATGTGGAATGTTACTAGTAGCTCTGCACTTACGGCTAAACATAAATGGCCTGGGGTGAGGATGAACACAAAATCTTTTCTATTATACAACTTTTCTAGGCAGTCATTACAGAAACTGACTCTAGAGTGTTGAAGATGCCATATGGGACTGGATGACTGAGTATTAAAAGTTCAAATGAAAATTAGGTGTTTGTAAATAAGTGAAAGAAATTCTAATTACTCATATCACGAAGGACTTCTAATGAACTGCTCTCAGTGAGGAAAAGGATCTTTGGATCATTGTTATTTCTCTAGAATCCCCAGTTCAGTGCTTATCAAAAAAAGAGGGAAAACAGGATGACAGTAAATACAGAATAAAAAACCTTGTACTATGGTAGAAATCTGTGGCAAACACAATCCCTCTATTCTGTGCAAAGTACTCCTCACCATCCTTCTCTCCAAACATAGTAAAACTTGCAAAGGTATAGAGAGATGTGACAAGGATGATGAGAGGAAAGGAATGCTTTCCATATGAGAAGATTTTAAATAGACTAGAACTCTTCTCAGAAAAAGAGGAACTGAGAGTGATTTGATATGTTTTAAAATCATGAATGGGCTGGAGAAGGTGACTGGGGAATAATCATTCTCTGTATTTTATAGCACAAGAATGAGAAAGTACCAAGTAGAATTATCATGCAGTAGGTCTGAAGGAAGTAAAAGGAGCACTTTTTCACACAACACCTCATTATATTGTGGAACTCACTGCCACAGATCACTTCCATTGCCAGAAGTGTAAATGGGTTCAAAAACATATTAAACAAATTAAAGATTGGAAGATCCATAAAAAAGTTATAAATCTAATGATGTGGTGCAATCCTCAGTTTGAGAACGCCCCAACCAGAGGACTGAAAGCTGCATGGCTGTCTAGTTACCAAAGCATTTGCTGACCACTATAGCCAATAAGATATTGGCACAGATGAGTTTTAAATATGACTAAAACCAGATGTTTTTATATTCTTAACTTTTGTCACAGTTTCCAGTGAGCTCCCATTACCCCGATCACAACAATTCCTGAGGTACATTACTCTGGTGTTCAGACTGTAGTGACTATCTAAATCTGACTTAATTTATTTGAGATGTGCACGTTGAACATGTACATCCTCATTCATCTTTGACCCTTGGATTATACCATAAAGGGAAACAGACTTTCATTTTAGGTAAAAGCAGTTCAACCAGATACACATTTCTTCTTCTGGCAATAAATGTGCATTTTCCTTGACCACCTAGTTTTTCTAATTAGTCATCTTAGTTCAGCCATAGCAGCTGGTTAGGACAGATCTGGGTGGTTGAGTGGTTTTAGATTTCCTTGAATTGATTAAATAAAAAAAATTAAAAAAGAGGGGTGGGGAGGAGGCTGAGGGGAAGAAAAAGAAAAAAAGAAAGGCTTGAGCAGAAAGATGAGGAGATATTAAGGGTTGGACTTGATGATCTCTGAGGTCCCTTCCAACCCAACCAATTCTATGATTCTGTATCTAGAAACACGGAGGTAAGCTAAGAATACCAAGTTAGAAAACAATTTGAAATAATTTCTGGTGATTGTTAAAATTTGAACTGGACAACACTATCACAATTTAGTGTGTAACACATCACCACAAATTTCAACCTTTATTTTTATTTTGACCTACCTTTTCCAGTCTCTTATGGTCAAACAATAGAAATAAAACAATTTATTTATTGTTTTTTTTTATCCTTTAACCTCTTCCCCTGTCACTGGATTGAGGAGATATGCTATTATAGGGAAAATATAGTAACAGTTTACAAGGAATTTAACTGAAAGTACAATGAAGATTTTTCATATGTTGTAAAGAAGACCAAACAATATAAAAAGAAACTGTAGTGTTCCACATTTATTTCATCATATGCACTGCGTTCTATTCCAGATATTATAAAGTATCTTTATCCAGATCATTGCAAACAATTCAATATGACCGGCTCAGAGGTAGAAAACACATAGTACTACTAAATACATAGAAACAAGATAGAAGTCATTAACCTGAAGGTATTGGGGTCATTTAAAGATCAGAGAAGATCAGCACAATATTCCAGACAGCAGTATAGCTTTAAAAATGTAAACTAAATGCAGTCCAAGGATAATAAACACACTTACTTGGCTACTACTGAATAAAGAGACAAATGCAATAATGTGGTTTGATTAACTACAGTGTTACGAAGTAGTGTAATACCATGACCTTTGTAGACAACAGATCACCATGTTTTCTCTGTTGGTCTCAGCCTCTTAGGCATGCCATCTGTCCCATCTTTTCCTGTTTGGTCCAAGCACATCACTGTGCTCCTCTTGCACAAGAGTTCAGGAAGCCATATGACTTCCTCCATCTATAGATAAAAGACATTAGCCAAATAGAGATTTCCTCTGCCCTAAAACATCTAGTTCATCATTAGCAATTTCAGGATGACTCCTCTAATTCCAACTCTAATTAAACAGGGAACTTGTAAATGGCTGATCAGTGTTTTAGGAAATCTCAATTTTCTTCCCTAAGGAACCGACACTTATGCTAAAGTATTGTTGTCAAAAATGTGAAAGAGGCATCAGCTTTTGTAGAACGTGATTTCATACACATCGTGAGTGTATTGGATTTGCATGGCAAAGTTTTGTCAGCAGGAGGCATACAGGGGTGGCTTCTGTGAAAAGCTGCTGGAAGCTTCCATGTCTGATGAAACTAGCGCCAGCTGGCTCTATGATGGACCTACTGCTGGCCCAGGCTGAGCCCATTAGAGACCATAGTAGAGCCTGTGTGATACATTTAAGAAGGGGGGGAAAAGAAACTTGTGCAATTGCAGACAGAGAGAGGAGTGAGAAGAATATGTCTACTCTGCAGACACCAAAGTCTGTGAAACAAGAGGCAGAGGAATTGCTCCAGGCATCCAAGTAGAGATTTTCCTGCATCTCATGGCGAAGACCATGGTGGAGCAAGCTGTACTCCTGAAGTCCATGGAGATTAATGGGGAACCACACATCAGAAGCCAGTGAAGGGCCCTATGCCCAGAGCAGGTGGGTGCTCAAAGGACGCTGTGACCCTGTGTGAAAACTAAACTGGGAGGACTCCTGTCAGGACCTCTGGACCTGTGGAGAGGAGTCCACACAAGAGCAGGTTTTCTGCCAGGATTTGATATCTCATGGTGAACCCCCAGTGGATCAGTCTGTTCCTGAAAGGCTGCACCTTGGACCCATGCTGGAAGTTCATGAGGAACTGCAGCTCACAGGAAGAATTCCCACTGGAGAAGTTTGTGGAGGATTGTCTTTCCTTGGAGGGACCCCACCACTGGAGCAGGGGAAGGGTGTGGGAAGTCCTCCCCCCCAGGGGGAAAGAGTGGCAGATATAAATTGTGATGAATTGGCCACAACCCCTATTTCCCATTCCCCTGGTCTGCCTTGGGGAGGAAGTAAAGAAATCAGGAGTTAAGCCTTGAAAGAAGTGAGAGGTGGGGGGGATGTGGTTTTAAGATTTAGGTTTTTTTCTCATTACCCCCCTCTGTTTTGAATGTTTATGAGCAATTAAACTAATTTCTCCATATCAAGTCTGTTTCACCATGATGGCAATTCATGAATGATGTTTCCCTGTCCTTATCTCAACACACAGTCTTTCATCATGGTTTCTCCTTCCTGTCCAGCAAAGGAAGGGAGTGACAGGGTGGCTTTGGGCACATGGCATGCCACTTCTTAGGCACAGGTTCCTCTTACAGATTCTGAATAGTCTCACCAGTTTAACTTTTAGGGTATGTTTAAGTGCCAGCACCTACAAGAGTCTCTTCCAGGCTCCTGAAGCCAGTTCACCAAATTTATTACCCATAAGCCAGGTAATAGTACATATTATTTCATATATGACTGTAATTTCAAATTTTGTTTAAAAATTATTTACAGAGAAGTGTCCTAATTTGTATACATTCTGCACAATAAGTCTTTACTAAACTTGTTGAGTTAAAACCTAAGCAGGAAAGATACTTTACATCAGATTAAAATTCCGTGCATTTGAAAATGCTGATAAACCTTTTTCTTTTTTTTTTTTCCTTTGCTGAAAGAGCTTCTGTAAGAGACATTTGTGCGTCTACTATGTCAAAGTAAATAAAAAGGCATGCTTTGATAATAGCCTGCCTGTCTTCTTGCTGGGATGCTGTTACTTTGCAGTTCAAACAATTGGAGATTGAGAAAAGGTGTTCCCTTTCAGTACTCAAATTTCATGACACTGTGCTATTTTTTTCCCATCACATGGGATATCCCACACAAGGGAGAAGATATATAAATAGATAGATATATATGAGTACAACTCGCAGTTACTTTAAGATGAGAAATACCATGGTGAAACAAAAGAAATTTCCCATTAAAATAAACCACATGTCAGATTTCCAGCTCAGATTCAGCCAGCTCTCAACTAAGGAAATACACTGTAGCTGTAGATCACGGAGTAAATACATATCTGCTTTACTCAAAGTGGCCCATAGAGAAACAAATAGAAATATGAGCTAGTGCCGACTATGAGAATAAACAGAAAACACTTCCAAGATCAAGTTATCTCATGCTTTTACCAACATACCCCTGAATAAAAGAGGTGCACACATCTCCTTGCCTTAAGCAATGCTTAATTACCTTATATCAAAATAATCTGTGGAATTCAAACCCAAACATATACAGTGGACGTTGGACCTCATACTGCTTAGAGTATTCCCTGTCAATGGATATAAAAAAAAATGAAGAATTGAAGCTTCCCACAAGGTCCAGCAAAATATAATGAATTCCCTTTGCCATAGCTAAACACATTTCTCAGACACTTATGTTTATCCAATTAAAAATAATAAAAATTTAGTTCAGGGAGTAAAAAAAATACTGGAAATAGGGAAGAAAAAATACCAGAAAACTCCCCTGTTACAAATTATAGCCTTTCTTTAGCCTTTAATAAGGCAGACCAGGGAGGTATGCTATGTGCTTAGCATTCAGTTTAGTCCCCTCAGTTTGATGGCTTCTAAACAAAAAGAAATGTTGAAGTGCTTAGGTTTTTTATGAGTTGTTTTTTTCATTACTACTTCATTGTTTCAATGAAAGGAAGAAGTTTTTAAAAAGTGTAGATATTAACAATTTTTCTTTGGGAAAAGTTTCATGTCTTCTAGGAAGAAAACTCAGCCCAGGAATGTTATTACTGCTCATACTTTCCCAGTCTTTTTTTCACTCCCTCTTAATCATACTCCATTTTCTATTTCATGAAACCTATTTTTCTCTTGAGTCAGGCATTAAACAAAACCTACACAATTGTTGCTTTCAGGTCTACCTACTGTGGTGTAATTACTTAGATACACACCAGGGAATACAGTACTCCAGAAAAAAAATAGGTGAACTAACTTTCTTGACATGAGAAGAAGTCTCAATTAGCTGACAGTGTTTCAGGCCTGCTATTTGCAAAGTCCAGGCTGTAAGGTACATCTTGTCTTTCTTGGATAAGTCAAGATCAGTATTTTTTTAATGTATTCAATTAATTAATGAGTAAATTATATATACCTTGGGAGGTCATCCAATCTTCTTTTCTCAGCTGAAGTAGTTGAAGAGCCTCTAAGGAGATCTTCTGTGAATGGGACAACCACTGATTGCAAAGAAATAGGAATTGATTGTTGAAGGGGTCCTATGCTCTATGTACAGCTCTCATTCCAGTTAAAACAAGTGCTGTATAGTAACAGAAGTAACAGCAATTCTATTCATAGTATTCTTCAGAAAAAAATAAACAATACAAAAGAGCTCATCTATAATTGCATTTCGCTGTAAAACTAAATAACTAAAATAATTTCTTCATTTAAAAAAATCAGTCAAGGCAAAATGACTATTGTTTATTTGATGGATATACAGTGATGTTTCATTACTAGCTGTCTTAATTGCAAGGCTATACCTGGTAATAGTTGGATGACAGTAAAAGTGTTCATTTCTTTTATGATGTTGACACAACATTTCTTTGAAGGTGCTGTTTGGTAACAGTCTCTTAGTCTCTTTTTTTTTTTTTTTTTTTTTTTGCCACATTTTGTTGTAATGTTTATTACATTTTAAAGTCACACACATGCACTCACTGATTATTTTTGGATCAAGATTTGATGAATGTAAAATTTAACTTTTTCAAGCAGAATCTGTACAAACTCCATGTGCTTTAGGAATTAATTTAATTTTCTGTCTTAGAATATTTTATGCAACCCATTTATGTACTCATTTGGTACGAAGTAGTAGAATGAGCTATATGGGTAAGGTAAGGTACAGCAGACATATTAAGTAAAAGTATTTGTACAGCAAAAGCTTTCAGGTATAGCCTAAATTTCCAAGCTTTCTGTTCAGTTACTGATTAAAAAAGGTTACTTCTTGATTAGTCATACTAAATTATCTATATTCTCTCTCATGGTCTTCCATACGTGTTCCAGTATGGGATACCTCAAAGCTGTGGGATGTAAACACACCCTCTGTATCTTGATAGGTGGGTACAGATTAAGTCCTGTAAGAGATATTTCACCCTAAATAACTGGTTTGATGACATCAGCCCTGGGACAACAAATATCTTTAGGGATAGTGGCTCAACCACTTCCCTGGGCAGCCTGTTCTAGTGCATGACAACCTTTTGGTGAGGAAATTTTTTGTAATATCCAATCTAAATCTCCTCCAGCACAACTTAAGACCATTTCCTCTTGTACTAGCTCTTCTTGCTTGGGATGAGGCCAAGATCCATCTCGCTACAACCTCCTTTCAGGTAGTTATAGAGAGCAATAAGGTCTCCCCTCAGCTTCCAGATTAAACAATCCCAGTTCCCTCAGCCTCTTGTCACAGGACTTGTATCCTGGTCACTTCACCAACTTTGTTACACTTCTCTGGACTTGCTCTAGCACCTCCATGTCCCTGTAGTGAGGGGTACAAAACTAAGCACTGTATTGGGGATGTGGCTTCACCACTGCAGGAGAAAAATCACTTTCCTAGTCCTGCTGGCCACATTATTTCTGATACAAGCCTGAATGCTGTCAGTCAGCCTCCTTGGTCACCTGGCCACGCTGCTGGCTTCTATTCAGCTGCTGTAGAACAGCACACCCAGGTCCTTTCCTGCTGGGCAGCCTTCCAGCCACTCTTTCCCAAGCCTGTGGCCTTGCATGGGGTTGTTTTGACCAAGTGCAGGACCTGACACTTGGCCTTGTGCAACCTCATGCAATTGGCCTTGGCTCACTAATCCAGCCTGCCCAGATCCCTCTGCAGAGCTTTGCTACCTCAGGCAGATGAACTCTCCCACTCAGTGTCATCTGCAAACGTATCGAGGACATACTTGATGCTCTAGTCCAGATCATTGATAAAAATATTAACGTGGGCTCAACACTGAGCTATATATAGCTACCTCAGTTCTTTTCCTGCAAACACTCCTCCGTCATCTTTGTTTCACAGTTGCTATCTTTTCTCCCCAGAGATTTAACTGATAGCACTTTTACTAAATCTTGGAGCAATCTCTTTCTGGCTTTGAGGATTTAACCCTTTCAGAACCGAAGAAAAGCTTCTGTGCTGGAAACTTGATATCAACTGCTCTAATAAAGGTATTCCGTCAGAGGAAGCTATCTGTCTCAATGACAACCAATTTGCCAGTTCACTAATAAGTATATGTTTTTTGTTACCTTTTACTTTACCTTTTAGTTTTAGTTCAATAATAAAAAGATGAAATGTGACTAGTGCTAATACAATGTGGTTAACACTGTATGACTTAACTAATCACATATTAAGAATAAATAATTCACAACTTTGTGAATAACAACAGAAATGTAAGGTATTTGACAATATAATAATTGATAATTAGAAGTAAAACCAGAAGCATATATAAGTTAGTATCAAGGATTTAGAAAATAAAAGATTAACTTTTCAATGAACAACTCAGCTGAGTTTAGGTTATATCAAAACCTTAGAGGCATCATCATTACAATTATAGATGGAGCTGTATGATTTCACCTTTTTTGGTATTATATTTCAAAAACCTGTTGTTGAAAGAAATGGCATGATGGAGACAGAAGTGATGAATGCACTGAAAAATTGCTTCCTGTCATAAATGACTTTATAAACCTACTGGGAAATTTCTCATGTCTGCATCTGGTAGATGGTGACTAATGCAGGATAATCAAATTAGAAATCATTCAGCCCATAGGGACCAGTGACCACACGAAGGTCCAGCGACTAAAGCAAGATTAGAAGTTGATATGTGTAAATCACAACTGATTCTAATCAGAAGCAGATGCATGATTTCAGATAGGTCTTCATGGACAAGATGTCAAAATACCTTAGAAATAATTTAGTAGATGGAAACAATGAAGTGCAGACTACATCATAGTACAAACAATTGAAAGAATTCTATGCAAGTAGGTATGCATAGTTTAAATGCACTGTGTCCACTGAGAATATCTATAACAAAAATAAATTACTTTCTGCCTGATGATTTTATATTTTAAATGAATACTATTTGGTGTGCACATCATGCATAAACATATTGTAAAAATTTGGAATAGTTGATTAAATTTGACATATGACATAATATTCCTATTCTCCCATCTCTTTGGGATAGAACTTTTAGAATCAAGCATTTGTTAATAATTTCTGGGTTAAAAATATGATTGAAGAGTTTATACTTACACTTACTTATAGTTAAACTTGAAGAGAAGTTTATACTTATCCGGAAAAAATTCTAAAACGTAAATTTACATTTTAAAATGTACTGACCAATGGATATCACCAAAAAATCATAGAATAACAGCAAAATAAATATGCTGTGCTATTTATTATATCAATTTCTTTGTTTTCTTCTGGAAATTTTAGTGCAACTCCATGAACACTTTTTATAATTACTAATACTTTTAGTTTATAGATAGAATGTGCATCAGTGCCTAATAAAGAGTATAGAAGTTAAATTAAGAGACAGTATAATTTTTCTAATTTAATAATTTCACTCTCCATTGCCATAGTTTAGGAATGTTGGATATAGGTATGTGTAGCCATCAGTACTTTGACGAAAGAATAAATACTAACCATAAAGCACCTTCTTCTAACACTACCTTATTTACATAGGCACAGAGAACTAAATATTATCAATAAATATGAATCATGTCTTACACAGGTTTGAATTTATGCAGTATGTCTTACACAGAGAATGTTCTCAATTGTATCAGGAAGGACCTTTTTTGCTATAGAAGAGTTTCTAGTGCTAGCAGAAGACAACAATAAACTATAAAGTCAAGAGAATATTGTGCTGGTAATAATCACTCCTTTGAGTTGAGATTGAGATGAACACATACACAAAAACTACATTTATGTAAAAGTTCTTCTAAGGAAAGAAACAATTTTGACAAAGAGCTAGAAGATATTAGTAAAAATGTGAGTCAGAGGCTGTCTTGCAAATTGTGTGGTTGATGAAAGTGTCAGAAATTAAAATAAAATTTAACTGTTACTTGTGCCCACTGAAAAGAACCATAAAAAATATAATTAAAATTCTTCTTCGATGGGAGTATTTTAGCTAAATGTTCTTTATTGATTGTAATGATTGGACTTTCAATCTGGCTTCAGACATAATGCAAATGTATGACTACACTATTTATAATATACTTGGAATCCTTGCAGGTAAATGTTATGGCATTTGAATAACGATTCTGCACCACTTAAAAAAAAATGACAGAGCAGTCTCAAACTGCTAGGTATTATCTGAGAACACAGAAGTCATGTGTACTAAACATAGGGTCACTAATCCAAGGTTGAAGTCATACTACAGTGAAGAAAATAGGAACTCCAACTTACCCAGCTGTATACAAATTTCCTAAAGATCAGGACAAATGTTTGTACTTGTACTGTTTGTACAGTGAGCAATAAGTTAAGAAAGAAAACCAATTTGTGTGAGTGTATATAAAATATATTTAGAAGGATAAATTCATGACTCAAAGCACATGTGTAATTAACATCTAAGTCCTTTTCAGCTTCTGAATGCAAATACTTAACAGCTGGATAAATTACCAAAAGCAGAAAGTATATTACATACACTCAACATGCAGGATTTCTGAGCATGAAAAAACCCCACTCTTTTCTTAATTCTTTGTATCAACATGTGCTGTTTACTTATTTTTGCATCTCGTAGAAAAAATAAAGTTGGCTTCAGCAAATAATGAGCAGATGAATTTTTAAAAAAGAAGACTGTGTGGCTAGAGTTACAAATACCAGACAGTAATGCCATTATACTGTGGGCTTAAGGGCAAAATAATAGCCTGCCAGGCGGACAAACAAATTAGCTGATGATGGACATCCCTTCCACAGCTAGCCTTTAATCCAAGACAGCCCATTTAACTTGTGAGGAATCCTCCTCTTGTAATACTATTATAATATGAAAGTGGTGTGGAACTGATAAGCTGAAAAGACAGTCAAGTTTTTGACCTTCCTCAGAAGTGCCTTTGACATCAGCTAGATGAGAATGTGGACTCAGCCATTTGAGGACGTCTCCAGTGATCTAGCCCCTTGAAAGTCTCAAATAGCTTCCTTAGTCATAAGAGGCAGTTTGGCCTGACTTACAAAACAGACTAGCATGTAAGTTCAGCTCACAGTTAAAATTGTCAGTGTTTTGAGTTCATCTCACTTAGCTTTTACCAGCTTAAATACAGGGGTTTAGTTTAAACTAGTCACTTTCCAAGATCCCTACATAAGCTACTGAAAACCTTTCAGTTTCTCAATTTTCCATCAGAAAATCC
Organism: Calypte anna; assembly: GCF_003957555.1. Classification (NCBI taxonomy): domain Eukaryota; kingdom Metazoa; phylum Chordata; class Aves; order Apodiformes; family Trochilidae; genus Calypte; species Calypte anna. The sequence goes on along the minus strand of NC_044244.1, from coordinate 10,466,138 downwards.
TAGAATTCTACTCTAAGGCATGTGCTCATTTTGGGTAAAATATAAATTAGCTTAGCAGCTATCTCATACTTCACTCCTTCTGACTCATAAAACATGATGTTTCCAACCTCTGACATCTACTGGCCAGGACTTGCTCTCCAGATCCTTTTCTAGCTTGGTTACCCTTCTCTGAACTTGCTTCAACAGCTCAATATCTTTCTTGTAGTGCCCAGAACTGAACACAGGACTCGAGGTATGGCCTCACCAGTGCCAAGTACAGCAGCACAATCACTTCCCTTCTCCTGGTGGCCCCAGTATTCCTGAGAGAAGCCTTCCATTGGCCTTCTTGACCACCTGGGCACACTGCTTGCTTCTATTCAGCCATCTATGGACCAGCTTCCCCAGGTCCTTTTCTGCTGGGCAGCTTTCTAGCCATTCTTACCCAAGACTTCTCTCACAACAGAGTATTTTGATAGAATAATTCCACAAAACAGTTTTATTAACAACAGACCATGAAGCTGACTCTAACTTTGCCTTTAAGCTTAAAAATTCTTTAAGGCCTGTAGAGCTAAAAAATTATCTCAGCACCCCATTGCATAAATTATTCTCAAAAAAATACTGTCATATTTAAAACATCAAGACCTCTGATCAGTTTATCTAATCACAAACAGTATCACATTTTCACAGTAAATGGCCATAAAAAGTAACCATATAACTTTGGTTGCCTATTACTAACTTTGTATTTGCTTCTTTTCCTCTAATGCTTACATTCTCAAAAATCCTGTATTCATTCTAGTCTGAAATGAATCTACAGTATTTTGTGAATAATTTTGATGTACAGGTTGTGTGAAGACCAGCACACTACTGAAGACCCTTTCCCTAGAAAGAAAGTAATCTATCAGGAAGAAATATAGCATAGGTGAAATCAGCTTTGTTACTAAATGAAGTAAAAAGTAATAAACAGGAGGTTTTTTTTAAGAAACAATCTACCTGAATTAAATACTATTTTGAATCTCAGGACAACATGAACCGTTGGAAAAAAATTCCTTCCAGATATCTCAGACAAAGGCAACAGGAAATATAAGATTTGGTGACCCGGAATAGAATCATAGAATCATAGAATTGGCTGGGTTGGAAGGGACCTCAGAGATCAAGTACAACCCTTGAACCACCGTTGCGGTTGCTACACTATGGCACTGAGTGCCACATCCAGTCTCTTTTTAAATAGCTCCAGGGACGGAGAATCCACTACTTCCCTGGGCAGCCCATTCCAATGCCTGATCACTCTCTCCGTAAAGAAATTCTTTCTAATATCTAACCTAAATTTCTCCTGGCACAACTTAAGACCTCTTGTCTTGTTGAAAGTTGTCTGGCAAAAGAGACCAACGTCCACCCGGTTACAACCTCCTTTCAGGTAGTTGTAGAGTGATGAGGTCTCCCCTGAGCCTCCTCTTCTCCAGGCTGAACAGCCCCAGCTCTCTCAGCCTCTCCTCACAGGGTCTGTGCTCGAGTCCCTTCACCAGCCTGGTTGCCCTCCTTTGGACCTGCTCCAGGACCTCGATATCCTTCCTGAACTGGGGGGCCCAGAACTGGACACAGTACTCGAGGTGTGGCCTAACCAGTGCTGAGTACAGGGGCAGAATCTTTTCCTTGGACCTGCTGGCGACGCTGTTCCGGATACAGGCCAGGATGCCATTGGCTTTCTTGGCCACCTGGGCACACTGCTGAATCCAGACTCCAGACTCCCAGGTCCCTTTCTGCCTGGCTGCTCTCCCACTGTGCCCAGCCACTCTGTGCCCAGCCTGTAGTGCTGAATATAATATAATATAATATAATATAATATAATATAATATAATATAATATAATAATAATTATATATAATAATATATTATATATATTAATAATTATATATAAAATAATAATATATAAAATAATAAAATAAAAATTATTATTATAAAAATAATAATATAATAATAATAATAAAGAATATAAATAGTTTATTCAATAACTGCAGGGTTAAGTGTTTTGAATGATTGAAGGAGAAAAGGATCTTAGGAGACTTAGGTACAAATGACCTTCAAGGTTTGTAAAGACAGATCACAATAGCCAAAATCTGGGAATTAGATTTTGGTCTAGAATTCCCAAGAGAGAGATGAACAGAAAACACAATAATTTTCAGTAGAAAGCAGCATAAATGAAAATATGACATCTACTTTCTCAAAATATAAGCCTTCCTTCAGCTTATCTGATTTTGTTGAAAAACAATATTATTATTATACTTTTTGATACACTGGCCTCAGGGTTCTCATGCTGTCTGTAGCTTATGTAGACTGCTGTGAACAACTGTATTAAATATACAAACTCAATCAGCTTTAACTTGTCAAAAACACTTCTACAAAATATTCTGTGCATGCAAGGATGGCAGATACAAAAAACTTTCAACTTTAATGATATAATTTACACCCTAATCATTCAATTCAATCGTTCAGTTCTGTGGCATAATTTTTCATAAGATCAAATATGAAATACACTTCAAGATGGACTCAGTCTAAAGTAGTTTAGGAATGAATTATTGTAATTTTAAATGTTTTTAATTCAGGTTCTTCTTCTCACAGGTATTGATATCTGGAAACATTTTCTGCACTGCTGATCTGCTGTCATCCTTTGAGGGATCAAGAACTGGCTGTTATCAAAGGACAGATAAAAATGTTGATTGTTCTCTAAATGGATAAGACATGACAAAATTTGTTTTCATCTGCCTTGAGGCACAGGAGATTTCAGTTCTTGTCATAAAAGGATGCAATGTAAAAGTCTTAATGTGAAATAAATTGGAATAATTATAGTAACTGCCTAATTATATATGGCATAAAATAAACTTCAATTTCTATACAGTTCAAGGAAATCTAATAAGGTCTAATAAGGTCTGATGTTTACACCTATTTCCTGGCTCCAAGCCAACTTCATGTGTTCATCAAATCAGATTGGCTCTGGCAGGATCAGAATGTCTGGCAATATAGCAAAAAACACATGGAAAATAAAGTTTTATAACACAATATTTTAATCCATATTTACATTAAAAGTAATAATTTTTAATCTCTCTCTTTTTGTAGTGCTTACACTTTTAACATATTTTTAAAACTGGTTTTAATTTTCTTTATATATAAGGACATCTTCATTGACAAATGTATTACTGTGGCACAGGATGGAATTATAATTTGGTTGAGTTATGGAAGGTATAAAATCCAGAAAGATTGATTTTGCATAACAGAATGATTCTCTGCACCTGTACTCATCATTCACACCTAAGAGAAGAATTTTATCAACTGAGAGTTTCTAAATAGTAGGGATAGAAGAAGCAGTTCTGTTCTCGCAGTTCTGTTCTCTCTCTCACATAAACACCATAATGCTCTCTATATGAAATCCTAATGTCATAAATCCCATATCAGTTGGAACTTAGATCTCTAGAGTGTACCAAATCCAAAACAGCAGATCTATTTTCCAGGCCTGCCCAATCTTATATTCTGTTTTGCTTCCCTCCACAACCTTCATGCTTACCTCAGTACTTCTGCTGATGAGATCTCAGTCATCTAAATCCCATGTAGAGTTCTGCTGTAATTTAGTTTATGGACAACCACACCAAAAATCTGTCTACATTTCCTGGATGACCCATGAAAATTGTATGTTGACATAATTGAAGCCAATTTCAATAGTGGACAGATATCTGCATGAAGATTAGGAAACTCATTTGCTTACTGACTGCGCCAGGTCAGTGCCTACATAGTGCTTCAGGTTTGCTGACCAGGGCCTGAGGAAGGGAAACTTTGTTGGGCTATCGGATTATATGCTGTGCATAACCTTGAATCTGCAGGTATGAAGCCTTATTCATTTTGCAGACTTGGAGATTTCGGCTTCTGTACAGCAGAAGTTATCAGGGTGCATCCCAAGTGAATGGAGGAGATGTACAGTTCTTATTTCGCTGTATTCTCAATGGAAAAAAGACAGATGTATACCTGAGACTGGATTAATCTCTGATAGTAGCAAAGTTAAATGTACAAGCCGGGCAGAAGACATCTGATTTCAGTAGCCTGGAACCCCATCTGCAGATCTCAATAGTGCTTATTGCTTTTCAAAACACTTCAAGAGATAAAGGAATCTATGTTAGAGAAGCTCATATATTTTTAATTCTGCATTCTGGGGCCAGACACTTCAAGCTGGAAATGAAGAAGTGCCTAAACTGACACCACCTAAACTAGACACCACCTTTTTATAATATTAAACAGGAAATCCTGACAGAGGTAAGTCTCTGGTTCACGTGAGAGGCTTAAGATCCTTCTCTGGAAGCAAAGATCTTAAATTTGGGTCAGCCTAACAAGTCCAAGCACAGATAAGAATAAATATATGCATATGAAAATAGGAAAACCTGTCTGTAAATCCACTGGACAAATCTGATTTTATGCTAAAATATAAGGAAAAGGGCAAGGCTAAACCCCAGCTTTCATTTAGCAACAAATTGCTCTCTATTTCTAGAAATGGTTTCTTTAGGATTCAGTTTCAGAGTTTAATGCAGAGACTCAAATTTCATCTGCTCATTGGTACATTCACAGAAGTGGATCAGAAGGAAAATTGTACTTCTTCACTGCTATGTAGTTATGGTGATCCTTTGACAGATGTGTCACACATTATTTTACAGCCCAAGCCTTCCTAAAGCTCTCCTTTGCCAGCCTAATATTACCCACTAGATCCTGACTCCTGTCTTGAGGCAATAGTGAACACAATCTTGGAAAAGAGTATTGATATTATCTTGCCATTGCAAAGTCAAGAATCAGGGTGGGCCACAGGAAGCACAACCTGAGCAGGGGCTGAGTTTCATGCATCTCCAACTGATTTTTAAGAGAAAATATGCTTTAGTCCAAGCAAAGCTGGTCGAGACTTGAGTACAGAATGTGGTTTTGCACAGCAACCACAGGAAAATCAAACAGAACTGAGACTCTTGCATTCAGAAGGGAAGATTTTAACTGGAGTAATTTTTTACCCCTTGGAAATCAGGTGTGTTGTTGTCACTGTTTGTTAGCTAAAATTTTTGTCTTGTAGAATTAGTTATTCATATTTCCAGGTGACTGGTTTTGAAAACTAGAGAGACAGTCTGCATGATGTAGACATTTTCAGAGACCTGCAAGAGAGATTTCATAAAAGCAAGAGGCTTCATTCTTGACCAAACAGGTCCACACAGAATTTTAAACCTACTGAACAGTTTTATAAGCAAAATTAATACACTGAAGATATACTACAAAGTGAATTAGTATCTTTCCTTTTGGCATATTAAAGAAAACCCAGACTTAATTTACACCAGAAAACTTTATAGAAATTTGGCAGAAACATAGTACAAGAAAACAGAGGGAGTCAGAATCATTGCCTTATGTATTATAATGAAATACATTAGTAATGATTCAGAAGACAGGATGGAAGTCTGCACTATCCACATAATTTCAATGTATCTAAGAACAAAAAAGCAGCAGACAGAACAATACTTCTTGGTGAGAATAATTTTACTGTTCCAGACATCACATGGGAATAATAGATCTGTAGAGACAACAATAACATTTTCCTAACAATGACTGTAATTTCACTGCTATACTGTTGGAACTAAGCTATGGTTTTCTGAATACAGGGATGTCTGAATACAGGATCATTCTTTCCAAATGACTACTGTGTGTTAGCCAAACAAGATTTCTTCAAATACTGCATTTTTTTGATCACTGTGTATGCATTTGCACATGTAAGTGTTCCTCTGTGTTACTTAGGTTTTTTACAACAGTCTCATCTGAAGAAAAAAAATTAAATAGTATCCCAGGCACTACAGAACTTCTTACAAATGAATGAGTATTGTTCTTTTTTTGACTAACAGCTGCTTTTAGTTTAAGAAGTTTACTATAGTTAAAAGCTCTGCCAATCCAGAAACTTTTTGCTATCAAAGTTTATCTCAACCTGCTAAAGTCTAGATAAGGGGCTGCCAGTTTTCTTGCTTCAAAAGAGACAAGAGTAACTGGAACTATAAACTCTTCCATTCATCATTAAAATGCACGTTTTTATAGGACCAGAGAAAGCATCTGTATCTCTACTAAGACAAGGCATGCATTAGACAGATTTAAACTGAGACTGCTCAATACAACAGATCACTTGTCTGACATTTACAGATGTTAAATGTGCACACAGTCATTTCAGAAAAGGAGAAAACAGCACATGTTTAATCAGAAGATTATTTTACAGAGTGAGGTCCTCATCCTGCATTGTACTTTTCTTTAGCTAAAGCCAAAGGCCCTTAGTCCTTCACAAGAGTCATTCAGAACCTTCTGTGATCAGTTATAGGGATCACTTTTTGCAGTGCAGTTTCTCTCACTTGTGCCTTGGCGTAAGAAGAGTTTCATACAGCTCGATCCAAGACGTATGTAAACCTGAAGAAAATTACAAACACTATGCCTTGGCCAAGTCTGATAATTATTCCTGTTTAAAAAGTGGTATCTACCTAGCCAGTAAATATCCCAGGTTTGTATAAAATGGGTATATTTCCTGTATATACTTCCTCCTGGTTAATTTGGTGGGACTTTCACTTTTTTTTTTTAATAGCTTGCAAATTCATCAAAGACAGAAACAGTTTTAAAGTGAGTTAATTTTGTTCCTACATGCTGCCATAATCATCATCATATTTAAGTTCCACAATCTAAATTAAGGTTTTGTCAGAAAACAGTTACAAAAAAAAGGAAAGAAAAAAAAATAAATGATGCCTGTTAGTTTCCCTAATAAAAGATATTTCAGTATTATCTTAAAAGAGGACTTTGATTAAAAAATCATTGACAGGTGAAGATACAGCTCTTCTAACATATCTGGAGATTTCTGACAAGTTTTAACCATATGAATGCTGTCTCTGTGTATTCTACAAATGGTGGGCTTTGCAGGAGTAACCTCTAGTAAAAGTGAACAAGAATGGGTGAGCAAGAACCAGCTGCACAGATATTTTAAAGACTGTCTATAAATATGTATATATGTGTGTGTGTTTAGGTGGATTTCTTAAGGAAACAGAATCACAGAATGGCTGAGGGTGGAAGGGACCTTTGGAAGTCATCTTTTCCAGCTCTCCCTCCCAAAGCAGGGACACCTATAGCTGGTTGCCTCTTCCAATGTTCAAGCACTCTCACAATAAAAATGTGGCAGTTTTATTCTTATCTTCAAATATAATTTCCTGGATTTCAGTTTGTGCCCATTTCCTCTTGTTCAATCACTGAATACTACTAAAAAGAGTCTGCTTTCGTCTTCTTCACACTCTTCCATGAGGTATTTATAATCACTCATAAGATACCCCTTATCCTCATCTTCCACAGGTGAACTACCTCACCTCCTTCAGCTTCTCCTCAGATATCAGATGATCCAAGACCTGAACCATGTTTGTGGCTCTGCAGCATAGGAAGATGTCCAGATTTGCAGTGGTGGGGCATGTCTGGCTCCTGGTCAAACCCTCACTGTTCAGGTCTTTCTCTTCACTGTTGGTCTTTCTCTTACAACTTCTGAATTCCTTAATCAAATTCACTTTAAAGAAAGGGGAGGAGTCTACAAAACAGCCATATTTCAGTCTACACACACAGCCCTGGACCACTCACATTAGTGCTCCTTGTTGCTCCGTGAGGCAGATTTAGTCTTACCACACAGGAAGATAATTAAGGGAGAGAAATCCATAGACATGAAACTTCTTTATTTCCTCATTAACAGAAAAAGGTCTTGTTTATTTCAATTGCATGAGCTATAGGCATACTGTAGTCACACTTGAGAAAGCACTCTGCAATCCAATCATTTATAAAAACGTATTACAAAACCTGCAGACTCCTGGAGGATTTCAATAGGGTAAGAAAGACACTAACCTGTAATTACCCTGCAATTAATTATAATTATAACTAAAAAAGCACAAAAAAAACAAAGAAAAAAGCAGGAAACAAACAAAAAAAACGAGCAAACACAAACTTCCAAAATTTAATGAGCCCAAGACCCAAAAGAAAATTATATTTTAATACTATAGAATTCTGACAGCCCATAAGAAAACTTTGTGTCACTCTTTTCACATACAACTTCTAGACAGCTGTGTGATTTGTTTTTGAAAAGGTATGTTCTGCCAGCCATATAGCCTCTTTTATTACAGGAGTCTGTTTTGTTTGAGTTTCTTCCTTTTGCCTTGTGTATTATTTGCCTGTGTGAATGTGGTTTGACTGATTCCTTTTCTAAACCCCCCAAAGTATTAGTCATTTACATAGTCTAAGACCAAGCTTTATAACAACAGCTTTTGATGCTCTAATACAAGCCTTAGAGAAGATCTTATTTTTGAAAGATCATCCATAAAGAAAAGCCCTGTCATTGTTCTGCAATTACTTTATACATGAACAAGGCCCTACATGACCTTGGCACTTCATATATCTAAGACCTTGGAGAAAAGAGCCTGGGCTCATTTGTTCAAGGATACTTAACAAAGTAAATGCTGAATTTCTTCTCCTGAGAGAGCTTTTGCGTGGTAAAACGAAATGAATTTTAAAACTCATTTTAAGACCTGGCAATCTGAACAGCATTGGCATATAATTTCTCAGCAAAATGAAATATGCATGTGGAAGAAGAAAGAAAAAACCAAGATACTTTCAATGTAATCCATTTAGCAATCTGTCTCTAATTTTAATGATGTATTTGTCATTTTATTACTCACAAAATGTCATTTGTATGAAACTGTCACTATGGTATTAGAGAACAGCTTGTGTTAAACTGTGCAATGTCTTTGCCAACCTCCAATGTTAGTTGCATTCTACCTCTTCAGAATTTCCCTTATTCTTTCAATTCAGCTTGGATACTTTATTCCATGTTCAAAACTTTTGTGCCTAGCTGATGTAAAAAACTTAAACTTTTCTTCCTGGGGTGAGTACAGCAACTATTGCGTTCAGTTAATTCAACACTGTGGAAATTATTCTGGAAAGCCTTGTGTGAAAATAGCCTGATGTGAAATGAAAATATTGCAGGATTCTGAAATATCTATCACAGTTTAAATATTAATATTGAATAGGTGGAGTTGTCACTTTAAAAGAGAAAAAATAGTTAAAAAGCCAACAGTGACAATGAATTTTTTTTTCTCTAAAAGGAACTTAAAATTCTTATCTTCATATCTGATAATCTAGAGGAAAGGTAGGTGCTTTTTTTATATAATGTATTTATTTGGAACTGTGATATACAGTTCATTCCAGTAAAATACAAAAAATTCACAACTAGCCAATAATTCCCAAATTGATAAAATATTATTCAGGAAAAGCAGATGAACCAACACAAAGGTATAGTCTGTTGTGTTTTTACACATATAAAGTGTTTAGGGGTCTTTAGGTTCTCATCTGCCATCTCTGAAAGCTATACTGGTTTTCTCCTGTTTTTCATGTTTCATTTCAAATTAATGCTGTAAGTAGATAGAAAAAAAAATCTCAATCATAGAAGCACAGATTCACCAATGTCTTCTTTTGTAAAAGAAAGGCAATATTTGCTAATTATCTTTTTTTGGTCTCTTGAGGATTCAGCAGAAAAACATAGTATTTTGACACATTAAACTTAACACAGTTGTAATAAACTTTTGTCAATGAACTAATTGCTCACATTCCAAAGAAGTAAGTTGTTTTCATTAGAATTAAATTATGGATTCAGATTAAAATTATCTATTCAAAGGAAAGCATTTCTAAAATGAAACCTTCTACTGAGGAATCTGTAGCCAATATTTTCCCACACTTCCTAATGAGCAGTCTTTGATTTCCATTTTGAAAAAAAATCTGCCCACTGGCAATTAATGATTTTTAGTAGGAAAAAAAGGAATTTGAAGAGCTATCCTTCTGACCGGGGTAAAGATGTGGAGGATGTTTCATTTCAAACCCAGCAATTCAGGCTGACAGGCACAAAACCTTGACCACAGCAGGGAGGAGCATAGAAAGCTTTGTCCTTGATTTTGTACCTCTTCCACTAAGCCAAAAGAAAAAGTATTATAATTAGGTAAAAAAAAAAACAAAAAAAGAATCAGTATTGTCATGTTGCTGGGAGGGACAATGGTTCCCTGAGCCAGAAGTCAGGGGTGTGAAGGGGCTCCCAGGGGTGGCCCATCAGCAAGGGTCTGTCCCTCCCAAGCCAGGGCAGGGTAGGGTGGGGGGGGTCCACCCACCAGGCCAGGCCCAGGCTCTGCATCAGGCAACTCCCTGGGGATGGGGCCATGAGCGCACTAAGAGTCTAGACAGACAGTCTAAGATAAAGTGACAATTGAAAAGCCCGAGGCAGAGACAAGAATTGAATATAACTCTAATAAATTCAAGTTTCATGATCTGTCTTGTCAGTTAAAAAAAAAAAAAAAAAAAAAGGAAAAAAGTTTTATGGTAATAAAGAATTGATACGTGCATTCATTGCAAAGATCTATTTAGGAACTTATTCCCCTAGGGAGGACCATGTCCTCAAGGCCCTCGATGTGAATCCTCACTCATCAACAACATTAATTTTTAGTCCAAAAATATTGCATGCTAATCTTAAACCAGTTGCCTGGTTTGTAGAGCTGTGGAGCTGAGCTTTGATAAACAACTAAGGATAATTTATTGAATATAATTCATCTTAATCAAATAATTCCAGTGTCTTAGGCATTTGTAGCACATTTTTCAAATGTACTTTTCAAGTCTTTTTTAATTTTCAGAATTCCTTTCAAGAATGGACTAGAATTTAATGATCTGGGGCTTTTGCACATATACATGTATACCTTTAGTCTATAATCAAAAAGAGGTTTTGACCCTGCCATATGTGAATATTTTGGGCTTTGGTCTAATCTTAGATGGAGCATGTATCAGATACTGTCATCATAATGTTATAAATATATCTCTCTATTCTATCAAACAAATGTCGGACCTGGTTTACAGTCTGTCATTTTAATTCTCAGTCCTAAGAGATGTGTCTAGACAAGTAATATAGATGCTGCTGAGATATACATTTTCAATTCAGCTCCAGAGCAAAGGCCAGTTAAAGGTGCTCCCTGAGGACTCTGAAGTAATTAGACTGAATACCATCAAAATGGAACCGTATGAAAATTCTCTCTTTGTTACCTTTCCACTGTGCAAAAGCATCTAATAAGACTCCGAAGACTAAACCACAACATCACTTCTATTTTCAAAGGAGTTAGACAAACATAAGTAAAGCTGAATGTGTCCTCTCCTATGCAGTTGCAGTTGTTAAACCTTTGAAAGTCAAATTAATCTCTTATTAAAAAAAAAAAAAAAAAAAAAAGAGGAATGAAAGGGAGTCATTAGCATTTTTTCCGTAACTTTTGGAAGTCTTTTTTATGTTTATGGTGCTCCTGGATTAGCTACTGTATAAACAGGTCCTATCTGACCCTCGAATCCTTACCCACATTTAGCCAAAGTCACAATGCTTTATACATTATTGGTGTCTCCAAAGGAAGGTACTTGTCAATGGGACTTAAGTTTATGCTTGAAATGAAACGTGTTTAATTATGGTTCCACATGAGGACCTAAGAGGTTTCTTGCAGCAGAATATATTCATGTTGATATTACATTGCTAAATATGTCGGAAGGTGCAGAGCCACCTATTCTGGATGAATTACCATGGGTATATTCAATATTTAGGATAATGTCACAAAATCTGTGCATGAAATTCTTTCTCCACACTTTGAGTATTATAACTGAATATGAAAAGTGTAAAAAAACCACAGCATGGTTACAGCATGTACAGATCCATCTCTTGCTACAAGCATGATGGTTCCTGCTGTGGAATTTTTAAATTGGAGAAAACCTAAAGCATTAATTATCTGGTTCAGCTATCTTGTCCACTATAAATTGTTTTCTCTCATGCAACATCCACAAAAGCAATTATCTTAAGAGTCACATCAAAGATATCCTGTAAGGAATAATATTCAATTTTGATTCTTGCCCTTTTCCTGCTATAAAAGCTTTATGCAGCTAGCAGTCTCAAGGAACTACATCTTAATTCTTTTTATTTTCATTATTTGACAGACAGCACTGCATCCACCCACACAGAAGAATTAATCAAATGAAATATCTTTGATAAGGTTTGCCAGCTGGTTTTGATTGTTACATGGCAGTACAAAACTGCTGTAAATAACAGCAATTGAAGAAATGTATGGCAGCTCTGTATCATCAGAGCAATGCTGCAAATACTAAAGCCACTGCTGAGCCTGACCTTGGAATATTTCAGATTTATTTTTATTCTTCAAATCACTATTTAACTGCTTCTTACATAGATCTTAGCTACAGAGATCATGTTTAATAGCACATTGCTAGTAGTCTCCATCCTATACAATTCAGCTGACTTAACATCTACTGCTGTAAGTCCTAGACAAGGTGACAGAACCTCCTATAATCAGATCCATTGTAGTTCATGTTATTTATTTCAATGGAATTAAAAAAATTTTTGGAGGTGAAGGCAAGCCTAATGAGTCATACCTTTAAATGGTTTGTCCATCTTTGCAGCTGCAGTTTGTGCCAGATTGTAGAATGCAATCTTTATTCTACAAAAATAATCCACAAAAGCATAATTTTCAATAATGTGAAATACTGGACAACATCCTCTGGGCTACTCAAAGATCTTTTTAGTTTCTATGCTGTATGATATATTTTCTCTTTCTAAGAGCTGATATTTTAGTTGTTTTGAATGTAAGACAAAATATCAGGAAAGGCCTGGAAAGAAGTCTAGCACATAACTGAATAGTAACTGCCTAATTGCCCTCTACTATTGGAGGAAAATATGTTTTGGTTTCTTTCTTCCGAATCAAGTAAACAGATAAATATATTTCCCCTGGCTTCCATTACAGCAAGTTGGCAGTTACAGAAGAATCCTTTCAGTTTTGGTTTCCTGTCAGCTTTACTAACAAATTACCGCAGAGTACAATATTCTCTTGGTGTGGTTTTTATAGACTCTGTGCCTTAACAGGAGACTTTCTGAATGAAATCTCTATATTTCCTCATTTGGAGGGGCTGGTGTGTTTTCTGTATGCAGTACATTTACCTCTGAAATAGATGTGTGATATTGGGAACACAATAGGGAGGATGTGGCCCAAAAGGGAACATTAAAAAAAAAAAAAGCAAACAACTTCTCTTTCTTTGATCTTCCTCTCTTAAATCAGAGTTTAAAAAGTGCCTAAATTCAGATACAGACATAAACTGGTTCAGGCTTCTTTTTCAATCTGCCTATGGCAGACAGAAAAAACAAACCAAACTAGCTCCATGTGCAGAGGACTAATCTCAGGGAAGTCAGTGGCATGCTGCTGAGTGATTCCAGTAGAGTTTGCTGGGATTTCTCCCTCAAAGTTGAATTTCTTCTCATAGGTCAATCCTCCATAGAAAAAAAGACCTGACAGCAACAGGGGTCATGAGCTGTGGTCAGAAGCTGTGTGGTTCCTAAGCTCCTCCGTGGCTGCTCCTGTGGGCTGTGACCTGAATTTATTCCCCTGCTTTCTCACTCCTACCCTGAGGGTAGCCTCTAACCTTTTCATTTGGCTCCATGAAACTTCTCTATTTTAAGCCAGGAATCAATTCCCTACTCGTGCAGGCAGTAGCCCATCTTGTTGAGCAATCAAAAACCTACTGTTTGAGCAACAGTCTTTTCTAACAATTAATCTATTTTTCACAGTGATTGTTCCTTTTCTGCTCTCTCACACAGCACAGAGCTGTCTGCACAGGCATGGTCTCCAGAGAGAGTAAGGCAAATGTTGTAGAAATGCCATTCCACTGAGTGCATTTACTGTGTTTTCTTCTTCAATAGATGCGTGCCCAAGTACTTCTTTGCTCTGTATTTTGGAGAAGGAAAACATCCTGCAGTGAAGTGCTCAGTACTGTTTTTGAATCTGCTTTTGGGGACATAGACATCAGTGTGAGCAGGAGGGGAAGGGAGAAGGGGGAAGAGTGACTTCATCACTTCCACCCGTACGAAGAAGATAATGAGGAAAGCACTTTCCAAATAGAGAAAGTGAAGCATCTTTAGACAGCTAAGGAGGCCAAGAAAACTTTCAAGAGAGGAGTGAAGAACATTCCAAAAATCTGTCCTTAGCACACCATAAATCTCACCCAGCAGACAGTTCAAACACAACACTTGCACCAGCCCTACTCTTCCCTGTTTATTTTCTTCCTGTCAGCATTAAAAGAGAATAATAAAGTACCAAACAAACAAACAAGATGAACAAGAAAATAAGAAAAAAAAAAAAAAAAAAAAAAAAAAAAAAAAAAAAAAAAAGCAGTAGAGAATAAAAAGAATTGTAGTCCTTGTCTGTCAGCAGTGTTGAGGAATCCCTTGGATCACACTGTGCTACAGCCTGTTCAAACATCACTGCCTCACCACGTTCAATCCAAGAAAGGAATTCACAAACTCTTCTTCAGTGTCTGAAATATCCATTCCAAAGAATACAGAAATGTCAAGACTATATTTAATTATTTAGAAGGGAAGCACATCCACAGCTTTTGTTTTATGCCTAACTGCAGTGTCTTCTTGCAAGTTTTGGAAGCCCAAATTCACAGAAGCTTTGCAGATCCCTTCCTGCATTTAGTTAGAAACTGCTTTAAAGGTAAGGAGTATTTTGCAATCTTGAAGAATTTGTCAGGGAAATGGGAAGAATGGAGTGGTGTTATAACAGTGGTTGCTGTTAATTTTGAAATGTAATGCCCAATCCATATTCACATAGGCAGGGAAATACCTCTTTGGAGGAAACTGCACAGAACAGGAGCCAGGGGAGACACACAAGCATGCTGGAGGGAAAACAAATGGACTTCAGTTGGAAACCAGCCTGTTCTCTGTCAGACATACCAATAAAACTGACATGTTCCTGCAGTTGGTAAGATCTGTATGTCATGATGGGAAAAAATACTGATAAGAGAATTTAGTGGCTCTAATGCAAAAGCCAGCAAAAGAAAACACTCCCCCCCCCCCCTCCCTCCTTTTTTTTTTTCTTTCTTCAAACACGTGTATAAACCAAGCAGGAAGGTAGGGCTAAGTAAATAAAAAAACAAACTTCAGAGTAAAGTTAAAGTAATTAATGCTAAGGAATTAATGTTCAGGAGTTTTATGAACTAAAATATTGTTAACATTAAGTGGTATCAGAGGGGATTGAAGAACTTCATGTTTAGAAATACAGCCCAGCATCTTTGCTAAGATAAATGAGAAGTCAGCCTGGAAAACATATCCAAAACTTTAGAATAGACTCTGAACCAAATTAGTCAAGATAACATCCTAGAAAGAGGCTCAGTAAGGAAGCAGGTTTCTACAGGAGAAAATATTTGAGTTTATGGCAGTTCTAACATTAAAGGCAACCTCTGCTGATACCTAACAGAAATAAATTGAAATAAAAGAAAAAAAAAAGCATCCAGAATGGTCTCCAAAGGCCCATGCAGCACTTCAGTTAGATGCATAGGTAAAAATTATTATTATTGGTTCCTGAGAGGGTTTGAGCAACTTAGGAGCTATGGATAAGCTTTTGAAATTCTCACTTTTGAGGCATTCATATGCAGATTATAATTATGACAATGAATCCAAACCAGTGAACAGCCACCTAAACACAGGCAGGTCAACCTGTCTGTGCTCAGGACAATAAACACCAATGCCAGAGTTTCTACATTGTTTCAGGCAGAGTGGATGCATATGTATATGCACACATGAACATTCATACACACAAAAAACCCCTATATAGACATGATGTCACTGCAGAAGTGATTGGATTGGTTTGGAACCAGCAAGTCCAGAGTATGGGTTAAGGAGCTGGGGCACATAAGACGACTTCTCACAATTCAGGCCTTACACTAACATAATTTTGCCATTACAAATGTGCAAATTCAGGATATGAAAAACTCATACACCTGGCTGTCACCACTAAGCTTCCCTTTCTGTTCATGGCTGTCAGGCAAAGTGGGATAAATTCTGGTGGTAGAAAGGTTCTTCTCAGGTTGTCTTGTTCCTATACTAAGGTATTTCAGTTAGCCCAGTGCTGGGGGATAGAGAAAATCCCAGGTTACAACTTTTCCAGAAGTGTCTGTGTAGACCAAGAAGATCTGAATTAGTCGGTTAGATGTCATCATGAAGGCATCTGAGTGAATTTGTGTGGGTGTGATGTGCATTTGGTTGTATGTCCACTTCAGTGCTCAGTCCCATCAAGCCTTTGGCTGTGGAGCACATCCCTAGGGATACCCAAGCCACACTGATAGGGATGTGTAGAAACCATCTAGCCCACACACATCTTCCTTTTGCTGTGGTGAGGTATTCGGTGGCAACCCAGGAATGTGTAAATCATTGAAGGTTGGTGTATGAATCTTCCAGGACTGCTATGAGTTTTCAACTCCTATAGGTTTTCTTAGAGAAAGTCTGAATATGTTCAACAGGAAAAAATTAAGGCCCTGTGGGGACTTTGCCAGCAGAAAAATAGACTTCAAAAAACTCTGGGATTAGGCAAAAACTGGGACTCAGCAGGCTCATGAAGATTCACAGCAATGAAAAACAGAGTCTTTAAAGTGACCACTTAATGAAAAGCTTACACAATTTACACTACTGTGAGCATGAGCATTAATTTTCTGAGGTTTTATCTAATTAAAAAATAAACCATAAATAAAATATAAGGAGAGAAGAAACTGATGGCAGTTTTGTAACTGCTATGTGAAGTTACGGTACTCGTAAACACAAGGCTGAACAGCAGATGGCATATTTACACCCAAGACATGAGACTATTGTTGACACAGTTTGTAATAGCAATGTTGTTGTAAGCGCATATTTGTTCAGTCTGTGTACCATGTTGACATTAATCCTTAAGAAAAGAAAACCATCTGGAAATTTTTCAGTCAGTATAATTGGAAATTAATTTAATATTAATAAGCTCGTATATTACTCAAGGTACAATTTCTCTCGAGTGGAGAGAAGAACGATACTCTTGTTTGTATTTTACACGAGTTTTATCTAATCCAATATGTGTCCCTTATATTGTGTTTCTCACTTCATTTATAATAAACTCTTATGAAATGCACTGTTTATTCTCCCAGTATAATCTGTCAAAGAACCCAATAGAGAACATCAGTTTACACAGACACCATGTGAGATATCTCAAGTAAATGCCAACATCTCTCTAGTTCTGAAGTGATATAGGTTTTGCACTAGGAATGGGTTTCCCAAGAAGGATGTATAAAACTACATTTACAATAATTTCATCCATCATGTATTTTTAATAATTAATAGTATTTTAATAAAAAAAGATGTGGTGAAACATTGCAACAGGTTTCCCAGAGAGGTGGTGGAGGTCCCAACCCCTGGAGAAATTCAAGGTCAGGCTTGACAAGGTTCTAAGCAACCCTGCTCTCTGCAAGGGTTTGGACTAGATGACCTTTAAAGGTCCCTTCCAACCCAAAACTTTCTATGAGTCTATCATTTCAATAGAAAATAAATCCACCAGTCTTTAATTTCATTTAGACTCTGAGCGAAGTTGATTGTCTGCAGTAGAACCTGATGCCCAGGTCTGAAGTAAACCATGGGCTTTTCTCCTTTGCTGCCCAGTAGCAGTCAGGAACATGCCCTGAGTGCTTGACTAAGGAGGGTGTGACACAGCCCCATGACAAGGTCTAAGGGATACAAAGGGGGCATTTAGGACCTACACATTAGATCTAGATGGACTTTTGACAGTGATTTCAATGCAAGAAGCATCAGGTCTTCAGACACAGAAGCACAACTTGCTCATCCTCTGTGCCTGTGTGGGGAAGTCACTGCACCTTCTGAAGGGTCCTGAACCAAAGAGAATCACCTTTAGGAAAGTTAAAGGTATTAAGGTATTACATTGCAGCTTTTCACACCACAGATACTACATTATAAAAACTGAGTCAACATAAAACAAATATTTGCTCATTGTAGGGCTTACTGTGGCAATAAATTTTTTATGGTTTGCCTTTTTCCTTCCAGCTGTTTTCTTTCCAATTTATTGCACGTGGTTTTTATTGGAACATAGCTGTCCAGAAAGCGGTGCTTTTGAAGGCAAAGCAGATACTCCACTGAACTCTACTAAATGGCCTGTGCTGTTTACACGAGGCTTGTTAAGTAACAAAGAGCAGAAAGCAAGTACTGTGCATCAATGTGGTTTTCCATTATTTATCATCTGCAGATTACAGTGTTCTTGCAATCATAAAAGATAAAGCCATAACAGAAAGCAATATGAAAGCAGTATCCTCCCTTTATAGATCCTTGCTGTGCAAATTGCTGTACTAGCAGTTAATTCCTATGGCTCCCAGGAGCCATAAGGTCACCTAAAATTCCTTAACACTTTTAATGTAAAACTGTAGAAAATTATGGTTTTGACATACAGGTCGTTTCTAGATTTTTTATAATGTTGGAAGCATTGCTGCATGGTTGAAATTCCTGGTAGGTTTCCCATTGATTTCAGTAGTTCCTAATAAAATCGAATGATTTTATGAATCAATTTGGAAATCCTGTCTTTGAACTACAAAAAAACCCAAGTCTTTAGCATGGGAAATTAAGATCAGACTTCAAACACCTTGCACATTAGTTTATTTGAAGAAAAATTCACTTAATATAGCTTGAATTGTTAGGAAATGTATTTTAAAATAACAAAAATTTAAGAAATTGTTAGAACTTTTAAACTTTGGCAGGATAACAAAAAAAAAAGTAATGAAGTTGTGTCCATTATTGAGCTTACCAAGCCAGAACACCATGATGCTATAGGAGCTTGACAGCTTTCAACTGAACAAAGGTACTAATCCAGAGAGGCTAGGAATCCTAGAGTGTTTCCTTTTTTGCTTGTTTTCTTTTTTGCTAGGTATTGCTGTTGGCTGGTTTTGATATTAAGTGCAGCAGCTTTGTGGTTCCCTTTGTATCATCTTATGTACCATCACTAGTCTGAGGTGACACAGTGAAGGGAGCCCTCTTCAAAGATGTAAAGTACATTAAAATAAATACTTAAAAATTTAACCCTCTCATGAGTATTGAAATGGAAAGGAGACAAAACCTCATGTTTAGGTTAAGCACATCCTTTCCACTGCAAATATACTCTGTAATATATACTCTCTGGCCAATCTCAGTGCCAAATTTCAACAGGAATCTCATGGGGAGACTCAGCAGGATCACATCATGGATACGGCTCTATCTTTCATATTAAATGCAATACTGCTATTGGGAACATGAAGGTCTTAAAATACCTGTCCTCCTTACTCTGCAAACTTAAATCCTTCAGTGACATTAGAATTGAGAGCTACTCATTTTTCTAAAGCTTTGCCTAGAAACTGGGTTCCAAATCTAGGTTCTTTAAGTAAGAAATATAATGCTAATTAAGTTGTTGTTTTTTATAAAAAACTTTATTAAGAATAATAAGAGTAAGCAAGGTTACAAAAATACCAACTTTATTAACTAATGGAAATGTCATTAATTACAGAAGATTTGTAATACAAGTTATAACCACGGTGTTCCCTTTTCATTAGGCATTCAGCTAGTTGTATTAACTGGAAGCATTATTTTCTCCATTTAAATATGAAAAAATACTCTTATCATACACTGAATTCCACAGGCAGCTCCCTGCAGTTAGATCTGTGCAAGGAAACACCATACATAAATGCCCAAAAGTATGTTTAAAAAGGAACACTGCAAAATTTTAGGGTGAAAAGCCATGTTAGTTCCTGCCAGCAGCCCTAACATTCATAAAACAATAATATACCAGTGCACATGAAGGAGGAAGAAAATAACTGATAAGGAAACAAGGCCGAAGAACCAATCCAATAGGTTTTATGCAGGTTCCATGGGGGTCAGCTGGCTTACAGCCAGCCTTCTAGAAGGATGGGGATAAAGCCTCACTTCCTGTTGCTGTTGTTGTGGAGTTGAGAACCTGGATGCTTTTCGGTGTAGAAGGATGCATGTTGTTCAGTGCACAGACATAGGGAAAAGCACTGAGCAACTTTCAGCCTCTGGTCTTTTGACAATCACATTCACTGATTTCAAGGGATGTTTTGCCTGAGTAGATTTTGACCCTCAGAGACATATGTGGACCCTCATCTGAAAAGCTCTACCTCAGGTGAGTAGCTCTGTCAAGTACATCAGCATTGTTGCAGCAAGGGTTTGCAGAACGCCCCAGAGAATTTTGAGATTTCATCAATAGAAGCAAGAATATAGATCAGTACATTCCTAATGAGAGTGACAGTTTCTCTGAGGGTCATGAGGTTTCTGAGAGAAAAACATATAGGGAAAAAAGCTTTTTAAGAGAAAAATGTTTTTAGTAATAAAAGAAAGAAGTGTCAGCCAGTTCCATGCCCAAAGAAAACTGTAATTATGTCAAACTAACTTCAGTAGTACAAAATCACCTCTCAGGTTTTCGTTCCAAAATTTTGTATTCAATTATTATACATCTCCGGGTAACCAAGGGTTACTTGCAGCAAGGAGAATGAGGATGAAATTCAATACATTTAAAAAATGTTGCCAGTGAAGAATTTAAGTTCTGTACTGTTTAATTCTAACACGAACAAAACCATATCTACAATGTAAAGATCCCACTGAAATTAGTAAGAGGCTTTACAGCAATTTAGATGGGCACTGAATCATGTTCCCTTGTCATTTCAGAGAGAAAAATGTTAGAATAGTGAAAAAATATCTATAGGAGTATCCTTTCTTAAGAGAATTCTGTAGTTATAACAGTTGCCTGGTACGGTACCATTGGTACCAACAAGAAATATTCGCAGGAATAAATGAAGTACAAATTCATAATTGCAAACTATTCTTCTTCTCTTCCTTTGCTTTTCAGAGTCCCACGTGCCCTCCATACTGAGACAGGGAGGACAGGAGCCCCTGATAAGCAAGTGCATACAAACATGTTAAGTTCTGGAGAATCAACTCAGCACAATTTATTTTACTGAGGTGCTGCCCAGAACAAACAGGTAAAAATCCTTACACATTGTCTAACAAAAACAGTATTTTATCATATATATATATATGTGCGTATATATATATATGTATATATATATATATATATAAAAATCACAGTCTTCTGCACAGCAGAAGCTTACAACTAAAATATTTTAGGATTTGATTTGTTTAGATAGACATAACAAAATGCCTGCAACTATAATACAGTGAGCACATAACAATTCTTAGAATACAAAGAGTGAACATGGAATTACACATTTTATCCACATTCTACTTGTGATCGAAAACAAAAGTCATTGGAGTTTTTTTAAAAGTTTCTCTTAAAAAGTTAATCCTTTCAGTAAGATATAGTCAGCATATACTTAGAAAGAATACACACTTCGTGTACATGGCAATAATTAACTGTAAATACAACAGGCTAAATCCTGCCCTCTTTAGGCCTGGTAAGTGAGTGAGCCCAACAGAAACACAAAGCCTTCAGAGGCAGCCAGCAGAGATGGAAACAGCCTATCTGCACAGCATCCACAACCTCAGATCCACTGTGCAGAGAAGATCTATCTTGTCCAAAGAGACTATTTACATCAAGAGGAATTTCAGAAGCTCTGCTCGCTGAAAGACTCCTTCCTACATGCCAGTAGAATCTGCTCAATGCTTGACACAAAGCTCAGCAAGCCAAAGCCACTTAAGCATCGGCTGAAACTCGTCCCAGTTCACCAAGACATGTAAGCATATTTGAGTCCCACTGAAGTCAAAGTGCACTGCTGAAGAAAACAATTTGGTGAGTCAACATGAGAGCTGCTGCCCAAGTCAGCTCCCCTGAAGTGCTGCCAGAGCAGAATTCAACCATGGGTCTTCTGAAAGAAATCTCCTTTTATATGTCTGCACCATGATGTCAGGCTATGCAATTAGATGTGATTCACATACTGTAGGATTTGCTGGTGGAAACATTTACAGTTACATAGTCACGAGTGAAGTAACAGTG
Source organism: Calypte anna (assembly GCF_003957555.1). Taxonomy (NCBI): domain Eukaryota; kingdom Metazoa; phylum Chordata; class Aves; order Apodiformes; family Trochilidae; genus Calypte; species Calypte anna. Next base: position 10,444,228 of record NC_044244.1, on the reverse strand, counting down.
CAGTTACTTAAGCAATTGCATATACAGTAGTAAAACTAACAGTTGGATATATGTTGCTTACATTTTCCAAAAATTACAAGGTAATTGGTACCACCTATAACAACTTATTTGTGTAATACTTCCAGCCACACAACTTAATACCTAAATGTTTGCTCTCTTTCCCTGTCAATGTTAAGGCAAATGATGGTTCTACATAGAGGCAGGAAACACAAGCTACTAAACTATTGGAGATGTTTTCCGTATTACATATGAGATCACATCAATCTCTACAATAATTGCATTAACCTGAAAGGAATTATTAAAAAGGTATAAGTTGTCCAAATCTAGGTTAAGTTTTATCAAAGATCTTAAGTCTCTGAAAGACTTATAAGGTATAGCTTACTTTTCTCAGTATTAAATCTCTCAGCCAGGTGGCACATTTCATTATTTTTTCCTGTTACAAATACAGTTACTTTTATGAAATAACTACAATCAACTGAATTTTTAACACTTGTCTGTAGAGAAAGATTTGGGCATATTTGACTGAAATTTATTTTAGAGGCCAAAGTCAGCTAGCAGCTAATCAGGATTAACATTTCAAATCTTGTTGAATATTCTCTTTTGCACTGTAAATTCACAAATATTTCTGGGACTAGCTTTAAATAAATGATGGATAATTTTCTAACAAATCAACTTCTGTATCTCCTCCCTCATCCAAAAGGGTTTCTGAGATATCTGTTAAGAGACCACACACACACTAAAGGAATCAAGTGCAGAAGTAGAGTCCATAAGTACTGTGAACAAGGAAATCATATTGACTTCTCTGGGAACTCTGCTTATGGCAGGCTTGTCAAAGTCCATCAATAATGAAAAGATTAATTTCTTAAGAGTTTATTTGTTAATGAAATATTGAAATATTTGAACTCTCATAAAGGGAGACAAGAAATGTCATCATATATGCTCTTCTTGACAGATGCATATATCTCTCAGTAGGTCTTTTGTCATGTATGAAGAGAAATATATGGCTCATAGAAAGAATAAGATGTTTTAAATAAAACTATAATTTGTTTCTCCTTCTAAGATAATCTGAAGAGCAGCATAAAAGAGGTCATATGATCAATTTCTACAAAACCTTTTATCATCCAGTAATAATATCTTTGCAAAATTGTTTACCCATTCAAGTATCTTCAGGAGATATGTCACCATAGTTGCATATACTGTAGCTCATTCCAACATTTATAAAACAACACTGATAGACAAAAAGACCAAAACCACACATAAATATTAAAAGAAGCTCCACAAGTCTGACTATCAAGTAGTTAAAAAATTGTTGATCTTTACATTACACGTTAATTACATGCTGTCCAAAACCTTTCTTGGAATGGAAGTTGCTGAGTTTTTCAGGGTTTTCTGTAGGTCATCATAATCTTGTGTATCCACCGGGAGTAATATGAGACCCGAACAAAAATCCCAGGACGATTTCGAATGGCACATCCTCGTCCAGGAACAATGACACCAACTACTATCTTCAGCCTGTTCTGTTCACAAACCAAGGGACCACCATAATCTCTCTATGAAAAAAATAAAGAATATTACTTCTCAATATGCCTCAAGACACAGATCCTTACTGAATGGTTTCTTTTGGCCATGACCTAGCTCAATGAACAGGCAGTGGAGTTATTCTTGTCATAGGGGAAAAAAAACCTACTAACATCTTCCAATATCTTTTTCACAACTCAAATTTATGCAAACCAATGCCAAGGCTGACCTTTGAGATACACAATTTAAACTCTCTGATCCATCTTTATGTGTGATTCTAGTCACTTCAGAATACCAGACCTTATTCTCCTCTTTTAGCTACCTACTGCAAGTATAACATTTGTTTATGTGCATATAAAACAGATGAGTAGAAAGTGAATTGATTGAAAAGAATCCATTGTGATAACAGTCGTATCAAAAACTAGTGGCAGAGCCAGGTCAATATCCTTCTGCCAGTTAATCATCTTACAAAGCTCTAGGTTGAGAATCTGTGTGTCCTTGTAGGAGGCTATGGGGGGATCTCAAACATGATAAAAGGTATTATTTTGTAGATTTAATTTTGAGACATATTTTTTTAAAATACTTTCGCAAAATTCTGAGTGAATGAGACAGCTATGCACCAGTACATGCATTGTGTGAAAATGTGGAGTATGGTCAACTCATATTGGGGTATTATTTAGCACTAAAATAAATCCAGATAAAATTAGATTGAAACAGTAATTTGGATGGATTCAGGACCTGAACACAGATACTGCAGTTTTAACGCAGGCAAAAAGTACACTGAACCTAAAACAAAATTAGACAGTAAATGTTCATATTTTTCAGAGAGACACTTTCAAAATATAAAAGCTGGCAATTATCATTGTATTCTCTACGGATCACCAGAGTAACAACAATGCTTGACCTTGATTTGGTCTGGGATTTTTTTTGCTGACTGACTGCAGATTAGTTCCCATATGGACAATGAACTGTGTCAGTACCATCAGAGCAGCTCATAAAACACTTTCAGGAGTGGAGTTTCACCTGCCAATCTGATTTTGTTTCTCTGTCTGTTTTCTGCTGAGGAAAGTAGCTTCAAAGGGGAACTCAGGGAGCAGGAAACCATGCAATGATTAAGACTGATTGCTAATACTAATTCAGTCCATTTCTTCTTGCAGGGGAAAACAAAGTGTAGGATCCCCAGCAGACTTCCATGCAGATGTTTCATTTATAAGTCTTGACATGTCTAAGGGCTCATTTATGAATAAATATTTGATTTTGAAGAGTATATTGTACAATAACAAAATGATCTTGTGGAATATCATTAATAAATGGGAGAGGCCTCAACCTGATGAAGAGCTTGTTTATTCATAGTCTGGTAGTACCCTTGGGTAGGGAAAATTTTCCTGATTGGTTAACATCACTATTAGGAAACCATTCTACTGAAGAAATCAAATGCATAATAATACTCATGACCACCTTCCTTTTAGACACCATCTCATCAGGCAGAATTTCCACTCAAAACCCAGTATCTTTCTGTAACCAGTACCAAGCAAAACCCCTGCATCAGACTTCTTTCACTGAAGTACTTCTGTGCTCACTGATGTGTTGCTCCTGGTGGATTAGGGAGACCAATGTTTAAGCCTTCTGACTACTACTGAACCTCAGGATCTTTCTCATTCCTTCATAACTTTATCAAGTCCCTTGAGCAGTGACTTTTTTACATTTTGCATGCAAGCGTTCATCTAAGCAGTTAAATTTGCACCAACTTTTTTTGCTTTCTACTTGGTCATAATACACTGCTGTTGCTAGCACACAGCCCACTTTAGCCCTTATAATATAGAATAAAAATTTGTTTCTGCCTAGCAAAGTGCTTATTCATATATTTCACGTGCATGTAAATCTTACTGGTGTGATGGGACAGAGAAATTGAAGCAAAGGAATCTCTTCCCGCACCCTGTCAGAAAATACATTTCTAGAAACACGAATCATGCAAAAGATTAAAATATTTTTGTACAAGTTCAAAGCAGAGAAAACAATTATTTAAAATTTCTAATAAACTGTTTTGGGGTAAGAAATAGCTAGGATCATGGCTCCTAAGAATGTACTAGGAGATGTAATGTTTACCTCACAAGGCCCAGCACCAATGGTTTCAGCCACAGCACAGATTTCTGACTCGTTCACAGTGATCTTCCCTTTGAGATATTGGTTGCATTTCTCATTTCCCAAGATAAACAGGTTTGCTACCCGGAGAAGGCCATCATAGTTAATTACTAGGATTTAAAAGAGAATTAAAACTTTATTCTATTTTAGGGGGAAACAATAATTGAAGTTGCAGTCTAGGTGAACTTATCATGTAACTACCATTGCTGCACTTTTTCTCCAGTTCTCACATCTTTGTCCATCCTCACTGTTATCATGCATTTGTGTTTTGGATTTCTTTTAGTTGCTACAAATGAGATTTGCAAGAGTTTATGTGGAGATGTTTTTTTGTTGCTGTTTTAAACAAAAGGGTTAGGTAATTTGGTTTACTCTGCAGTTCCCCACCAGCCTGCATGGTCACTTCACAGAAATCAGAACAAATGAGTCTAAGAAAGCTGTCAGTCCCATCAGTGGAACCAGGATTTTGCTCCTTGTCTTAAACATGAGTAAACATCAAACAGTGCCTGCCATGGCCAAGGGAAGGATGTGTGACATGAAAATTACTATAAAAGAGATGAGTTTTTCTCATTCTCTGCTGGCTCAGCTGCACTGAATTACTTTATGTCTGCAAGGGTAGAGACACAGCTTTCTGCAACCTCCATTCATCAGTGTGAAGGTCAGGAAGTAGGAGCCCTGTGGAGCTTGCTCTTGCTCTACACGTCAAAAGACAAGTCTGTACAAGCTGTGAAGATAAATAAAGGGCCTGGACTTGCCCATTCTCTGCACAGCTATCAAAAGAAAATGCCAAGCTTGTTCTTCACTGACTTATTATCCTGTTTTCTTAAAAAAATGAATGTAACACTTTTTCCTTCCCGGGCTTGAGTGCTGTGAGGATTATATTAAGTAGCACATAAAATATAGTACAAAGTCTTTGGATGACAGATGTTATGTACATACTGTATTACATAACTCTACAACATTGCAAATTCCTTATCAGTTCTCGAAAGCTAAGCTTTCCTCTGATGCTGCACCATGCTCTAGCCTGACTTCCCTGTCCCACAGAGAGCCACTGCCCCCATAGGATGCCCAATATGGCCTTGCTAGGAATATCAAAGGCAGTCATTTAGGACAGAGCTGGTACAGATTACTTGCCACTCACAAAGAAATGCAGAGTAATCATTACAAGGAAGAGAACCTCAGAATTAAAATCTAGTTTCTTCTCTGTTTCCAGGGCAGCATGAGTGTATTTCTGCTATTTATTCAGGGTCTGTGGCAAAATGACATCTGAGCACAATAACTATTAGAGTAATTATTGTTAACTGGCAGCTATTAACTTTATCATCAACACATAATTAGCCAGATATAGTATTTACCAGACTAAATAAATGTCTGTTCTTCCATATATTTATATTAACTTCTCACAAAAACTGTGTTTACCAAACATTAGTAAGGCTGCAAAGTCAAGTACTCAAAAGCTAGGAAATGCCAGAGTTAGAGCATCTTTAATTCATTGGCTTTTTGTATTTTACTTAAGTCTTTTATTACAGGATTCTGTACTTGTTTTTCCCCAGGGCAGGCTGTTTTGGGGTACAGAAAGCATCAAGTAGATGAGTTGGAATTTTTCAAAAGTGTTAGACCTCAACAAACCAATTCTGCCAGTCTTTTAAAGCTTGCAGAACAATGGTTTTCTCTGGTTCATTCTTTCAAACATTTGAATCACCAAAACAAATAAAAAAGGCCTGGACTATTAATCTCAAATGATCTTAGATAAAATGCTCAAGGATTTACAAAATCAGAAAAAAATGAAATTGCATTTTATAACAAAAAATATTGGACAACCGTGGCATCAGGCAATACCATCAGCCTCACCTAGAATGACAAGAGGAAGTAAGCTGTCAAGGTATTCATTTAGTTTTTAAAAATAGGTTCTTACATCCAGTGTATCCCCATCCATAAACACTGCAACTGGTCTTCTCTGGAATGGTACATCCAGAAATGGGCAATCGGATTATTTCAACAAAATTTGTTAATATGGCAGGTCTGAAAAGAAAAAACAAAATGTATCATATTTAAAATTACATTGAAACCTATTATAGACCACAGCAATGAAAATCTGTGCCAATTCCTTTCCTTAAAGAATTTGATGGATTCTTCTACCTACTTTTTGTGCTACAGCTGTTAACTGTCAAAAGATTTCTTGAAATGCTGTCACCACTTTTATGCTATTTAACTTGGGTTTTCATCTTAAAAGTAAGTAATGATGACATTTCATTTGAATATGTAGTTTTGCTAACATGGAAAAAGTTTGAAAGCTCATATATACACAAGGATCTCAGTTACAATCTGGTGTTTATTCTACAAATTAAAACCACATACTACCGAACGTACAAAAAAGCTTAAATTAGTGACCAGGAAGAAAAGTGTAGGCAGAGTTCTTTAGAAGTAACATCTGCTTTCAGAGTAAGGTAGATGAACCTGCATTTCTGTGTATATCAAGTAAAAAATATTACAACTGAAATTTTACTCCATGGAGACATCATTTGCAGCATCAGAGACAGTAGAGAACTGAATCTGAAAACATTTAAGAAGATTCTCATTCATCAGTTGAAAATCCTGGAACAGGCAATAGCTACTGACCTGCTTAGTTTCAGTAAGACCAAATCTGACCCTGCGGGGCCATATACCAACTGGGAGATGTTCAGAACTTGTCTATGCTTCTCCTCTCCCTTTCCCTTTATGTTATGAACTCCAAGCCAGGCTTTGTAGTCTTTCAAATCTTTGTACCTAAGTGAGGCAAAGTTGGTTAGAATTTTGTTGAGTATGCAGCAAAATAACTCAAAAAGCTCTGCTTAATACAATTATGCTAGAAGATGTTAAGTAATGCTCTTCACTAGAAATGTTTTTTTGCTGCCAACTGCTATTCCAAAATAAACATGCTTGGATGTAAGATTTGGTTTGAAGGCACTACATAACTCCATCTTTAACTGTGACTAAAATCTAATTTTTGTTTCCTAACAGTATCCAAGCGTTTAGACCCTTGGACAGGGTGAATCTTTGAACTTTTTAAGATTTGCCCAAGTTTTCTGTTTAATACTGTACTATTAAGCAGAAACATGAGATTTTCATAAAGAAACAATTGTCTAAGCATTGAACTTGGAAAATATATTTATACTTGTAAGTAAAATAGCCAGAACTCTTCTAGATTAACAACAATACTAACTGAAAATACCAAGGTCCCATGGGACTGTTACAGCAGAAAAGCAGTTTTAAAGCCAAACAGGAGGGAAAACTGTTGCACTCAAGTTGAAGAAGTGTTGTGCTGATAAATTCCTGAAAATAGATGTATACACTGCAAAGTTAGAGTACTGTACCGAGAAGGGAAGCACTGCCTTGCTGTTAGAACCCACTCTTCTTTTATCAAAGTACCTCCACAGATATGCTTATTTCTGGAGAAAAAAAAAAAAAAGAAAACAAACCCAAAATAAAACAAGACGTGATATTCTTTGTAATAGGAACTGGACTGAAATATTTAAACAAGTCTCCAAACTGCCACCAAATGTAAACAACATTTAGTCATTATTCATGTGGGTATTACTCAAAGCATTGACCTCAGGGTGGAGAGTTCCTATTTGATTACCAGCCCTATGAGATTTCTGTACCCACATACTTCAGTTGGAAACAATCTGCAGTGTATGACATCCTACATGTGATTATAGAAAACCTACAGCATAATATATCAAGTAAAATTAAAGCAATTAAGCATGACAGTTCTTTCAAAAATAAAGATTACTGTGGAATGCAGATTAATTAGTTTCCTTCTTTGTGCCTTTTAAATCGCATTTATTTTCTGCAGCTCTTTGGAAAGTGAATCAGAATTGTCAGCAATTTGGGAAAAGCTTAAAAATCTCACCATTTATGAATTCAGATCATACAAATGTTCAAAGCTCTGCAAAGAACTGCTGGAAGGAGCCCAGACTCTATATGGAGTTCAAAGACAGCAGAATAACACAGATGCTTGCCTCTTTTTTCTTTTTCTTTTTTTTTCTTCCCTCTTTTTTTTTTTTTTTTTTAATTGTAGGTTGGTTGAGGAACAAAATGTCTGGAGTCTTTGTAAAATAGAGATTCTGACTTGTTTTACTATTAAAATGTCAGGAGTATAAATGTGTTTTTGTATATTGTATTTGCAACACTAATTTTTCAAAGGAATTTACAAGATTGCATCACCTTCTTTAGAAGCTTGACTAGTACACATAGGAAGGTTAAACTTCTTATTTATATGTGGCAAAAAAGGTGCCACAAAGGTGATTCCACGAAATTGATGAAATTCATCCAAATACACTTAAATTTACCTGATAACAGAATCTGGATCAAATATACAACAATATATGTCATTGTTTAATTTAGCACTTAGAGGTGGAACTTAGTTGCTAGATATGAATACAAGTTTCTAAGTATTCCTAAGCCTTTACCACCTAGACATGGAAATTCAGTTTTGAGGTGTATAATTAGGTTATTTTTCAGAAAGTCTTGAAGTGATTAAGACTTTCTTTCAGAAAACATTCTGTTTGCTTCCTTGGTAACAATACAAATTAAAACTAAATTTTTATGTCCACATGTAATATTTTAAAAAAAAATTGCTACTGGAATAACTTTTTTTTTTTTTTTTTTTTTTAAAGAATCTGTAATCACTTAACATCATCTGCTTATTGCAATTTTGTTGCATAGCACAAAATCCAGGTTCAGCTATCTTAACATCATTTATTTAGATGTTAGGCACTGAAATGCAATTCATTTTACCAATCTAAAAGTGCCTGAAATGTCAAGGCTGTTTTAAAAACAGTGAAATCATAACTTTTCCAGAGAGTGATGTTCCTCCAGATACATCTTTCTGGACCATCTGCTACACTTCCAAAAAGTTCTAGTTCTGATTGGAAATCATAAAAAGCAAAGATTACCAAGGATGTAAAGGACCCCCAGAATTTCTCCAGCAATATAAAAAACAGGATTCTAATCTTTTCTTTTTCCTCAGTTTTCCATTTAAGACCTATTTTGCAACCTGCTCTTAAAACATAATAAAAAATCATAAGCTAATAGCACTGAGCTGTACTTAATTATGTAACAGCAGACAATGAATGTGTTTTGTTATTTTATTTTATTTAAAATAAAATAATTTTCTTTTCTTCAATGATAGAAGATCCAGGATTGATGAATGAGATATATCTACTCTTATAATCTTATTAATGATTCACACTTTCAGATGAAGAGTTATAAACCAGAGTAATGAATATACAGAACAGTAATTCCATGTTCTGGTTTTTACACAGAAGCAAAGTAAAATCTGCCATACTGTAAAACATATTTCCAGATGTACATGTTGGAATCTTTACAGAATTGAAAGGATTTCATTCTAGCTCCCACTTATTTTTTTAATAGAGAATACATTTCAATTTCATGCAATGATATCAGCTGAAAGCTAAATCAGACAAGGGTATAAATCCTGAATCCAGAACCTCATAACTAAATACACTGTAGTAAAAATGAAAATATTGTTATGAAGCTCAGTTTTGTGTAACAGTCTCTAAAAGAGACAGTTTAATGCTGGATGCTAAGCCAATATTAAGAAAAGGTCTGCAGTAGCTTATCAAAAGAGCAGAATCTTATGAAGGTGTTGCAAGCTCATGTGTTAGTGATAATGAATACATAAACGATTCAGTGATAGAATGAATACCATGGAATCACCCTGATGTTCCAGAAATTTTGGTTTTATGCTTTTAAAGGATTTAACTGCAATCTACAGTATTCTTATTATGGTCAACATTGTCTACAGTTCCAAAACAAATATCCTAGTAGATATATTGTCCTTCTCAGCAAAGTGATAGTTACCTGTAGGTCAAACTAACCACCCATCCTTCATTAGTTTGTGTTGGGATTCCATTTACAACTCTCAAATGTTTTGTAGAAGCACAAGGAATGACAGTATCTGAAAGCAGGTCCAGAGATCACATTTTACTAAAAACAGTGGTAGGAAACCTGTACAGTCGCACATAAGGACCACAAGAAGGTCAATATTTATTACAGATTAACTTTCCTGTGCTAATGAAATATATTTATAGAGCATCAAAACTACTCCAGTGAATCTGGGTCAGTCTGTATAAATATTCATAGGGAATATAAAATACATATATTTAAATTGGTTTATTACGGAGATTTACATAGTTAGAGAGCAAACTGAAAATCATTATCATATCTCACCACTGGCAAGACAGGACAGTAAGAGATAAATTAGCATACTTAAGCTAGGTTACATTTTCTTCTTGTGAAAACATTTTTTCCTAAGGTGTATGATTTTTGTATCATTAACTGATCTTTCTCTTATTTCCCTATCTGAAAGAAATATCTAGAGGATACAGGACATGCAGTGCACAGTACATCTTCATACTTACCATCCAAAGTGGTTGTAGTAGGGGTTGTATCACCTTCGCCTGGACACATAAGACATGCATAATACAAAATTAAAACACATCTAGAAACTTAATAGAATAAAAATAAACAGGAAATAGCACACTTTAAATTTAATATTTCACAAAGATTTAAACTTCAATGATTTCTTTAGTGGTCTTTAAAAGCACAATTTGGTAACAATTAATAAGAAGGCAGAATTTCATTCCAATAGAATGAACATTTTGCAGTGGTAGTTTCAAGCATTTTTCATCTTGGCTGAATCTTGAATACACTGAGATATCTTTCAGGTTTAATTTACATGTTCATTTACACAAACAAATGCTGAAATATGAAGTTGGAGCTTTTCTATAAGACTTCAGGAACTATAGCAGTAATTTGATTAAATCCAATTAGGATTTAATGAAAATTCCTGATGTCTTTAAAAACCTTTGAAACTTCAAAAGTCTTTTTATGTTGCTATCAGCCAAAAAATTATCCTTATCAAAATGTCTTCCCCAAAATCTGGTTTGATTCTTCCACCTAGTCCAAGACAAAATAGTGTTACAAGGTTGCTTAAAATTGGTTCAAAATTTTTGCCTTCAGTGAGGTCTGCAGAGTGACCCATCACTATGAGCTAGAGGTGCAAATATAGTTTCTGAAAATTTACACGGGCAAGATGTAGACAGTCCCATCTAACTAGATTTCCAGCATTAAGGAAATACAGAAATATAAAAAAGTATACAGTTATGTACATAGTTAAATTTCCATATGTATCTATATGCATGTGCATATATGTACGCATATGTATATGTGCATGAAGGTGCGTATACATATAAGCATACATATAGTGAAGTTTGAAGAGACCTGTTAAAGGCAATTAAGTACTTTGGGAACTGCCAGCATTTCATCTGTACTGGGTAAGCAGCTTATTAGTGCCTGATTGAGCCAGTAGTAGTTTCATACTACTTCACAAAATTTAAAATTTTAAAATATATTCTAGCTCTGGAGTTTTATACCAGAAATCATAATACTCACCATTGCCATGTATCCTAAAAACGTTTGCTGTTAATATTTCCTCAGAAATTCATAGATCCAGATAATAAACTCAGAGTGAGTGAAAAATATTTCTGTTTCTTCATCTGTTGTTCTTTATCTACATTGCCACAAGGAACCTTTTGCACAGTTTGTTTACTGTTCAAATAGATGCAAAAATGTCACCTGAGACTTTAAATATCACCTCACAGAGATGCTGCACTTCAGACTATGAGGAAACGTAGCAGATTGCTGCTAGGAATTAATGTAACATCATCCCCTAGCCTCTCGAGACTACAGACAAATATTCAAAAGCTTGTTTTACCATTTAAATGTTCTCTCAGGTTATACAGCAGAGTAAATAATGGATAAGGAATGAAGAGAAAAAGTCAGAACAGAAATGTGAATTTCACATTTTCAGCATAAATCTTCTTTTCCACTAAATGACAGTTTATTACTAAAATCCCAAGGATTTTTGATTCTGTTTATTTAAGTTATTTAGACAATAACATGCAACTTTGGAGGAGTGATGGTCCTAATTCTTGCCAGAAGTTAAATCATTCCATAAAGATCCAAAGGCGGAATCTAATCTATATAGCATATATACACTTCAGCACATCTATAGTGATTTATCCTAACTTCAGAAATACATAACACACAAAGAGAATATGAAGCTTTTAGTACAAAAAATAACTCTCCCTGGGTTTCTTGAGGCCAGCATTCTGACCACTAGACAATTCTTTGTCCAGCCCTAATTCAGTAGTTAGATCTGTTGGAAAAATTTGCCCTTTTGTGCTCCTGCTGCATAAGTAAGCCTTGTAATCTCCAAGGTGGTCAAGGAAAAGGACCTCTTGTCCACATATTGCACAAGCAGTTCCTGTCTGTTCCTTCTCAGTCATTCACAACTGGATCTTGATAGAATTACACATTCTCTGCTGCCACAAGTGACAGCAGAAAGGTATGGATATGCATGTGACACTGTGGCTTCACTGGGACTGCATAGTTAACAATGCCTGAGGCATACCAAGTACTCACATCGAGAAATAGGGCAGTAATCCCAGGGAACAAGAGGATCATCTGTGTAACACCAGGGACCATGAAAATCATCATCTGGATTGCGGCAATAGTTTTTCTTCAGTTTACTAACATCTGGTTCTCTGAATATTTGTATATGCCTACAGGGAAAGAGAAAAAAAAAATCAAAGCACTGAAAAGCTTTATACTATAGCTCAGATTTTCAGAGGTTAAATGTTGCTTTGCTCCACATTATAATATTAGCTCATTGAGAAGCCTACAGGTCAGGGTTTAGGGGTGATTAAAATCAAAGGGAAGATGAGGATCAACAACTTGCTGGTTCTGGATCCAAGTTTCCTCTGGCTGGTATTTTAAGCACTGTGTTCACCAGTCAGCTTGGAGGTTTCTAGATATCCCACTCAAGCTAAAAACTATGGGTATTCTGAGGAGGGATCTTTACACTGATCAGAAGAGTGTCTGAGTTGCCCTCAACCACTCTGTAAGCATATCTGGGAGCACAGGTTCTGTGCTCTGTGAATCTCTCTGCAGGTTCACACCACAAGGAAGCACTGAATCATCTCAAAAAGATGAATCTCAGAAAAGAGAGACACAAGAAATTTAGCAAGACCAAGCAGCAGGCAAGGAGAAGGATGACTCAGACAAACCGCAGTGATAGATGACCTAAGTTGCAGACCTGCATGAAGCACATTAAAGGTAAAAGATTGTTGTGATGATCCAAAGCAGAGAAAGCTGCTTATTTCTGGCTTGTCAGATAGGAACACACAAGATTCCTGATTTACAGTTGCACTGCTATTTTCATACATGCCAACCATACATGCTGCTGCTAGCACACCTGTAACCAGAGCAACTGCTAAAGTGAGACAGGTAACTCCCCAAAAAAGTTCCAAGATGAAAAATGTGAAAGTCTAAGGAAAAAAAGGATTATCTGTGCTTAAGATTATATGAATGTAATTGCATCAAGCATCCAGTAGACTCAAGCTGTCTCATTCTGAGCTAACTGAAGACGTATCAGAGCTCTCAGAAGTCATGATCTTAAACCTGCCTCCCTTACATGGATGGCACACTGGAGAATAACTCTGCTGTCTCTGTCACTGCGTGTCAAAAAAACCACATAGTCTGGTTGGTTGTTCCACACAGTGTCAACTGAAGTCTGCCTTTTGGAATGCAGCTTTTCCAAAGACTGCCTGGATGACTTCCATGCCTTCACCTGACTGGTCACCAAGTCAGCAGCAGGAAGCAGGGACAGGAAAATTCCAGAGGGCAATGGCTAACATGTATTATGACTCTGGTGATCATGAGTGCTAACTCAAGAACAAATACCAAAAGTAATATAGACAATCACATAAAATTCAGAAACTAAAGGAAAAATGAAAGCAAATTTTTTTCTATCTGGGCTTGTAATGTCTCATACATAGCAATTTTTTTGATAAATCTCTGCTTTTGTGAAATACTTGGAAGTTCTTGTTCTTGTCATTCCTGAGATATACAAATCAGTAATTCTGAAACATCAGAGACAATACTGAAGATCTTTGCATGACTGAAAAAGTCTTCAAGAGTCACAGTTTCTTTTTGTAGTTAGTGCTGATTCATTTTTACTTTAAAAAAAAAATTAAAGTAACTTGCCATTTCCTCTACTTGAATATGAAGCCAAAGTAATGATAAACAACAGAAACTGCAAGTCATTTTAATGGTATTTGATGACAGTATCATTCAACAGTAGTCTCTAGACTCAGTTTTAGGCTGCAAGGAACCTTGGTAGTTTCAAGTCTAACCTCCTGCTTGAAGCAGCATGAGCTATGAAATCAGATTGATGAGATAAATATTTCCTGCTGTATTCTTGCTATCCTCTAAGAGAACATAACTTTCAAGGACAAGGATGGGGTAAACCAGGCCAGTAAACTAAACACTAAGAAACACTCCAGAGCCTGCAATTAGTGGTCAGGCTGAACAAAGACCTGTTGCGTAATATATTTAATCAAGAAGAAAAAAATTTTAAAAAATAAAAATAAAAATAAAAAAAAAAAATCCTAAGGCTCCAAGGCATAAGGGTCTACTTTAGAATCACTGCAGAAATAAAAATAGATGCCATCTGGAGGCAGTATTTATTCAGGACTCACTGAACCATGTCTCTTTGTTTCATGTGTACACACCTACGTAAGTCTTCAATATTCTTGTCCCATGTGGAGCAAGTAAGCCCAAATCTTGTCTTGGATATATTTCCCATGTAGCTCTTGCCATTGCCACGATAACAATCTGAATAGAATGTTGAGACAAAAAGAAGTGGACAGTGATTGTGCAACATCGAAAACTCTTCCTTTCCCTCAGAAAGCCAAGTAATTAAAGGTAAGATAAAGGTATTCAGCAAATACTATACAGCATAAATCAGAAAACAGTATAAATCAATTGGATAGAAAATGGGTGAAAGTTTTCAAATTTAGATACATAATGTCCTGCTTGGCACCTGCATTCTCAGCACACTAGAGTTTCAAATTTTGTCTTAGATAAAATGGGAAAAATTCTCTCATAAATATGTCATGGTTAATTTATAAGGGTTACACAGAATATTCTAAAAATTGTCAGGAGATGTTTTATACAAAACAAAGCAAAAATACTCCCTTACTACTCCCATCTCAAAAAATCAGACACTCTCAGCCTATTTGAAACAACTTTTCTTTGTGTAGATTCTGGATACTAATAGCTGTATATAATTCTAGACCTAAGTTCTGCCAAAAAAATTCAACATGCGTTTAATTTTAATGTAATTCAAAGACTTGCCTGTTCACTCGAGCAGAAGTCATGTTTAATTCATGAGCTTTTATCACAAGTCTTTCTTATACTTTATAAAAGGGTTGTTTAAAATAATCACTTTTAAAATATCTTTTTGTATAAAGTATTTAATTTCATATTCATCAATATTTTTATTTTTTGATATCATACTTCACAAAAAAAGAGAATGAAATTCAAAATTTAATCCTTCCTCTAACAGAATCATTACAACTGAAACTATCTGAAATTTTAAGAGAAAAACTTGCTAAAATTTAAAGTTGGAGATTGTAATGATGCTCGATGTAGGGTTGAGAGGTTTTTAGCCTCATGTTATTCTACCACTATATCAGTTCTCAAGATACTCTACTCCTTGGAGAAACAGAAAAACTTCATGGGGAAAAAAACATTTGCCTGAAGACTAAGTGACATTTACAAGCCAAGGCAACAGCTTGAAACTAAGAGGCTATACAGGAGGTCCCACGTTTGTTTCTTTTTTCAACCCAGGCTCTTTTAGATAAAGGAGTATACGGAAAAAAAATAATATTTTGTGGCGGCCTCATATACCATGAGAAAAATATTGTGAACCTGGAAATCCTCTGAGTCTGGAAAAAGGCCTTTCAAACTAAGAAAGGTTACACAGTGGGCCAGGTGTCAATCCAATATAAAACATCACATAGGTTTACCTTGTCTAAAGAACAGACCAAATAACAAATCTTTGCTCAGCCTCCCTGCTGGAACTGAAACACGAACTGAAAAATGAATTTCATTTACACTGTGATGAATCCCAAATATGCAAAAATCCAAGGCATAATTACACAGGTGTAATACAGATGTACTAAGACCAACTTCTCCAGTTTTCAAGCCTGTTTATCTGCTGTTTGGAACAGTACAGCATTCATTTATAATCATGTTAACACCCTTCCCTCTGTTACCTTGTTCACTGGATACATCGCACTTAGGAATCTGGGAGCAATAACCAATACGGATGTTTGGGTCAGTGGTAAAACACCAGGGGGATTCAGATCCATCTGGATTTCGGCAGTAGTTCTCCCTCAAATCCCTATACAAATAAATATGTTAGCTCACAGCAGGGCTAAGCTCAAAGCACTGATGCATTCTATAGCATTTTATTATGAATTAGCAATAATATGGGCTCCTTAAGGTCTGTCTTCTACTGAGCAGTGTCAAGTGCAAGGACATGAGCACCCATTAAGAACACAGAGTATATGAAAATGCAGTAATTGTAATTATGGTTATGGGAATTAATTTTCAATGGATCTGTTTTGTCTGAAGAGAAGATTTCATTTGAAGATTAACATTATTTTTAATATAGCTTATTCTCCATCAAAATTTGCATGCAAGCTGACAGGATACACCTGCAACTTATTACAAATTCTTTAAAACACAAACGTTACTCAAGTGCTTAATTTCCCTGTATTTTGAGTAGTTCTGCTAAATTTAGAGAAGCAGTCCTGTAGATTGATAGTGATACATTTAAGAAACTGAATCTTGGATTATATAAAAAAAAGGCATGTGAAAATTCTATACAGCTGTTACCTTTAAAGAAGAAGTTAGTCATAAGGGAACATCTTTAAATGTCTCACATCTTGCATGAAACAGTCAAGACTCTTAAATATAAGTTTTATTTTCCCATTTCCTGACAGTTGTTGCCATGTTCTGTGCATCTCCAGATTTCAATGAATTTTTTTGTCTGTTTGATAACAGAGCATGGAAAGAATGGACCTAATACTTATTCTTATGTGAGTCTTGAACAGTTGTACGAGCAGTTCTGTTAATTTTACTCAAGCTATTAACCTGAATAATCGCTACATTCTCAAGCAGTGGCAGCATAAGAAGACCAAATATTGTTAGCTTCTCTCCACTGCCAGGAACATTGCTAAGACTGCACAAAGGCTGAATCCTGAAGCAGTGTTGCATAGGCATAGTGCAAATTGATTTAAGTGGTGATTTGTCTGAGAAAAACCTGTGGGAGCAGGCTCAAGTACTAACTTCCAAGTAAATTCAAGGTGGGCCTAAAATCAACAGAGGAGGCTCAGGATCAGCCCTGTTTTCCATTCTAGTGATGATTGTTACATGTTCAGCAGGTGTGCTGCAGTGCACAGTACTTGATTTGCACAGTATTTGCCAACAGAACAATAGTAGTGAGGGGATTAAGACAACAAACTTAAAAAGATATTGTTAGAGAGATAATCCAAAATCAGAGTGGAATATTTTCTTTACTTTGAAAGATTTACACTCTTAAATTCTAGCACAAGCCCTGGCTGTTATTTAGAAATCAATAGACATTTAGTACAAACTGGGTTTTGGGTCCATTCTGATCAGCTAAATTTCCTCTTATGCTCAATAAAAAAAAATTACTGAAAGAGCATGATTAATTGTCTACAGTAAGTAGATTAATAATAACCTTGGAGATTATGAACTGTATAGAAAAGTTAGATAAACAGTGGTCCTCCCAATAAAAGTCCAGTTCATGAAAGAATATTTAGTAATGAGAGAGCAAGAGGATTAAAAAGATAGAATCTGAACTAAGTGTTATCAAATACTATAAATGTCAAGTATTGACAAGGAAATTACACTCTGGACATATTAAGTTAATGTCAGTAACCAAACCATGACTAAAAGCCTACCTCCTTAAAATAAAACAATACTAATGTAACAGCACTAATTGAGATTTACGTCCCAGTCTGGAAAATTTCCATACACTTCACAATCATTTAAATTGGTGAATACATGCTTGCAGAAAAAGTTCATTAAAGCCTCACAGTTTCACACAAGTTCTTGTACAGCTAATATTTTGAGCTTTGAAGAACTTACTTTCCCACATACAAGTGGTTTACAGCATCAACAAGTAGAGTGAATGCATATTGTTACAGAGCAGGGACAGGATCTTATGGTGCACTTTGGTGGCATGAATTTCTAAACAAGTGAAAACTAAGGTCTTTTTCTACTGCAGTAATACCCACATGTATCTACTCACTTGCACTTGAAGTTCTCAGGAGTGATGTTGTGCTGGTGAGGAAACTGGGAGTCCCACCTCTGGCAGGGGATTCCACTCCATATGGTGTTTGCCATGCCACGGTAACCCTCACCCTGTCCCTGAATGCAGGTTGATGTCTCAGCTGCTGCCTCCGTGCTGTTCACGATGCTTTCATCTGTAAAGCCAGAGAAGTGCTGTTTCACTTTCTTAAGAGTGAACCTGACTAGGATTTCAGGTTTAAGCTCTACATTACAGTTCAAGTTTTGGTAGTTTAAGTTCTTTTTTGCAATTGCCAGTCTTTTACAGAATTATTTTCTCCTCTTCACATTCATAACATTATGTTATTAAAATAATTGTTAGATCTCATACTAGTTTATCCAAAGACTCTAGTTCATGCAAAGAATCTGCAAAATCATGAGCTTTTTTTTAGAGAGACACCTAGTCTATGTTATACCATTGCAGGTGGAGATAGTCTTGGTTACCCTGTACAGCTCAGAAAATATTTTTTCCTTCACTTAGCTTTATGAAATTGTGACCATCCATGTGCATGCTGTCAATTATGTTAATACATGTTTGCAGGATTAGAACTCATTCAGTTTGCTCCAAAGATTTCCCAGGGAAAAAAAAAAAAAAAAAAAAAAAAAAAAAGCAGATTAAAAGGAAAAAAAAAAGATAAAACCTATTATAAAGTAACTTGCTAAATCCCCCTTGAAGCTTTCTTGAAGTTTCTCTTTTCTTTATAGTCAGAGGGAACAAAAAGCCAAAAGAAAACAGAACCAAAAAATCCCCCCAGCTTTTGGAAATCAAAGATCAGTATTCTCTGCAGAGACACACATGTTTTAAAGACTAACAAATTCATCAGACTCAAGATCTTTTACAGATGTTGATATACTCTGCATTCATCCTGGTGTGGGTTGTCTTGAACTAAATTCAGAAAAACAGTGGTTTTTGAAATGACTCATTCACATAACTTGAAAGTCTCTTTTTACTTCTTATGCAATTTTCATAATTACAAATTAATGGCACAGATATTGCATCAGATATATACAAACTAGTAGAAAACTCAATACACTAGAGTTAGAGCAACACTTCTACAATGTCCCTAAAAGCTCCCAACATAATATCTTTGTAACTGCCCATCTGTTCATAATTGTCATTGTTAACAAGATTAATCTTACTAATTACCTTAAAAGTATTAGTTGCCAGTAATAATAATTTTTATGAAGTTTTAAAATTAGTTTTTTTCAAATGGTCCAGTGACAAGAACAATATTTGTGTGTTACTCATACTGTAGTTCATTCCTCATATCTTGAGCCAGTTGTATGAACTTGCAGAAAATATGGATCTTAAGGAAACCAAATGTCATAACAGATGGGTTTGGCTGATTTGATGTCTAATCTTCTACATTAAAGATCACTTCCCTGTCAGATGATAACATCAAGTTGTGCAGTTGAATTATGCATTTCTCCATGCTGGAGATAAGTTGCCTTTTTGTCTTCATCTGGTTGATGCTTTTACATCAGTGTTTCATAGCCAATTTAAGTTCCTGTCCTACCTTACCAAGCTACTTTGTCTGCAAAGCTGTCGTGTTTTAATAGGATTGTGAGTTGCAGGCTTGTTCCAAAGTCCAAAGGACCTGGAACTGTAAGTATCATGTGTAGGCTTCTATAGGCTGGAAATGTTCCCTTTCTAGTGGATTCATCAAACAGGCTTGCAGCTAGTAACTACATTTTTTATCATTACTATCCCTTTTTTAAATAGTTGGACAACAAAAAGACAAATTTATACACCTAATAGAAATACATAGCTGTATATTTCAATTCTTCATCATCACCAATACATGAACACAATTTGGAATTATATTCTAAAATATCTTCTAAATTGATTAGATTGAAGATCTCTGTACCACATTGAAATACATATCAGTCTTTAAAAAATATATAGTCAATGCTTTTGTTAAAAATGAAAGCGATGTGTTGTATAGTACATTTATTCTGCACTTGGTCATACTAGGAAGAGAGTAGTTAGGATGGTGTTTGTGTATCATTGGTGTGTTTGAATTTTTTAAAATAAAAAACCTGAAAGGAATAGCTAATGCATGAATTGATTTAAGAAAGGTTATGAGTCATACTGAAGAGGATTCTTTCTTAAAAATCTTATCCATCTACACCATTCATCACTATAGCTTACACTATGTGTCTGGACAGTAACCTCTATTTGTAGATCAGATTTTACAATTTTTCTGTGTCAAAATGTCTTATTTAAAGGAACCAGACAAACTTGTCTTCTACAGTGTCATGAATACTTGCACAGCCAAGCCACAACTGAAAAAAGACAGACTATAATGGCTAAGAGAGAAATTATTTCAAAATCTGCAATGTGTGATGGATTCCTGCTACTAGCACTTTGTGGCAGCTCTCAATAAAAGCTTGAGTGACAAAGAGCATCAATAAAACATTTTTATTTAATTAATAAAGTACTTTTATCATTTTCAAAGGTCCACAGAACCCTCCACAGACTCTTGCTATACCACCCGCATTTCCTACATATACCTAATTTTCAAACAGGAAAAATGAGACTCAAAAATACTTCTGAGGGCTTGTGCCCTCAGAAACCACCTGTCTTATTCTGGCTCTTGAGTGTCAACGGCGGCTCAAAAATTATCAAAAAAGGTTCAACAAATTCTTCATTCGGCTTGTGATTTCCACAATCGGGCAGAAAGAGAACAGTCTTGCTGTTCATGGTAGTGAAAGGTGGGCTGGATCAACACAGGGACATGCTAAAGCATGGGGAATGGTGCCTTGCTTACCAGGCATTGCAGAGGTGTTATGCCAATAATAAGATGATTGCCAAACTTTAAGGAGTGTCCAGGTTGTCTAAGCCTAGAATTTAAATAGTCATCTCCATTCAGTATTGGTCTTGTTCGTGAGGCTAATTACTCTTGTCACCCACATAGCCAATTTTTTTCAGTTTAATAACTCCAAGCATAAATATCACATGTACAGAGCACTCCTGAAAGAGTCCTGAGACTACACACACCAGTTTTCTAACAAGGTGGAAACAAACTAAATCAGTAAAGCTAAAGCTAAGAATACAGAAAGGCTGAATCCTGTCTTTATCCCAGCAGCTACTCTAAAATGTAGTGCAACTCCAAGGGCTCTTTCCAATGAGAAATTCATTAAGCTATAAAATGAATTTAAATTCAACAAGCAGTTCTTTTTATGCAAACAGATACATTATTAGAAGGGCCTTTTTTTTTTCCTTAGTTCCAGTTCAGTTTTAAAAATTCTGAACTCAGATAAAAGTACTGTTACAAGAAGATCACAAAAATATCTGAGAGAATACAATTATTTATTAGTTTTAATGAAATATAACTTCTTATTCCTGTCCAAGACTTCATTATGAACAGAATTTGGTAACTATTTAGTAGCATTTTGTTACTTTTTAAATTCATTGTAATTTTTTTGGTGTGTTCTGGATTAGTCAAATTAACCATGTAATTCAGACAGATACTTGTATTGAAACAGATACTAAATTTCCTGTTAGTAGTATTTCCACCTTCACATGTTTACTCAGAAGTCCCCAACAAAATTGCAATACTGCAAAGGTTTCCTTTTTCCCATAAACCCTCTTCATTTTGATACTTAAAAATACATACCTTTGTTAATAAAGGCCAGCTCATGCATTCATAGAGGGCTTAAGTAAAGAGATGAAACATCCAGAGCTAGATGTGTAAAGCCACAGACAGTCTTCTCAGTTTTGGTTCTCACAGTAATGCCAGCATGAGGGAATCAGCAGGAGCCTTGAGTCATTCTACAGCTGAAGCAACCAGTTCAAGTACTATTTCTGTCTAGTCCCAGTGAAAATCCAGCACAAATTTTAGGTCAGCGGTGAAACTCTTGCTGACTTAAAAGGAGGTAGGGATTTTGCTGAAGTATTCATGTTCTTTCATGGTAATACTCTATGTATTTTCCAAAAAAAGATACAGTTTGAAAAGAAGCAGAGTCCTGTATTGGTTCCTCAAGAATATCCTTACTTATGTTCTTGCAATGTCTTCCCCAGTGCGTCAGTCAACAAAAGGAAAATGTGCCTTGATTTGTAAACAAAAGATTTTAAAAAGTAAATTTTAAAAGACAAGCGGTGCCTAACCCAGCAAAAAAAGTGTTCTAAACACAGGAAAACCCCCATTAAATAAGAAACCATGAAGTTCTGCAAATGCTAGTAAGAAACTTGAATGATGTCATGGGTAGAAGTTGCTCGTATTTAGTTACACTGCCTCCAGGCATTCCTACCTCAAGGAATACAATCTACAGTCTTGGGCAGTATGATGGTGGCAGGTCTTTTCTTTCCACATGATTTCTTCAATGCACTATCTCAAAGTTCATGAAACATGGAAACAGAACCCTGCAGATATCTAGGGTTGTTTTTTTTCATTAAAAACATGTAAGAGAGTGAAAAAATAACTTAGACCCAAGCTCACAGTACTGAAGAAATCCTTGTCACCTGAAATCTGCACACCTACAGTTCATTCGTTCACAAGCCCAAAGAGATCTTTTAGGATAGTTCCAATATCTACAAGCAGGATTTAAAGCCAAAAAATTTTTACTTTAAATGCATTTTTACAAAAAATCTGGATCTCTCCAGGTTCAGAACTCTCAAATATCACTTTCAAAGCTATCACAGAAATGATGAAGAGGATCAGGGAAGAATTCTTTGTGAGGAAATGTAGACCTTCACATGTGGGTATGTAAGCCCTCACATACATAATGAATGCTGAACCTCTGTTATGCCTCAATGTGACGTGAGGTGGAAGGTAACACTTGATATTAACTGCTAAACATCAGTAGCTTTTCACTGCCTACTTTCTATAAACAACTTTATCTTACATAAATATTAAGCTTAAACTGAGTGGTACTTTTATTTGTTTACATACTGTGATTCAACAAATAACTTTAATCAGAAGTTCACATTCAAATGGGCAGTTGGAGTCTCTGCTTCTAAAGAATGATTAATTTAATACTGGTGATTCTTTGCTTTTGCAAAGCTTGTAGGCACACTGCAATGGTTTATTTCCAACTTAGATTCTCACATTTTTCCTGTTTCATTGCTTGTTCTTTCCCATCAAACCCAGATCCTCATGTAATTCCCTTGGCTTTATGCATTCCAGTCCCCCCTGCCTTTTGCCTTTTAGTACAGAGAGAAGAAGCTAAATCCATGGTAAAATCAACTGAATTGTTTGTAAATCAGGTGAGCAATCAACTAAGCACTGTCCTTATGATAATAAATTCATTAAGTTTCGCAGCTCCCTAGTGACTGACATACATAATTTCATATCTGGGCCTCTGCATCTCTTTGTTAGTCTTACAGCTCATCCAAAGAAGTCCAGTTATCCTTTTTTTTTTAAAAAAAAAAAAAAGGAAAAGGAGTATTATCTCCCCACTAGTGTATTGCCTGTAGCTCATATCCTCATTCATGCCAAAGTAACAGTTATTTTCTGTTTTCAAATTTGCTGTCACTTCTTCAATTTCTTCATTTCATCCTACACTTCTTTATTGCTGTTATGGTTGTCCTTTTATCCTCTCTTCTAACTAAAAATCATCTCAAGCCAAAACCACAGACACATATGTGAGCAACTTCAAACCAGTCCTGGGGTCCCTGAAGTCTTAATACAGATCCAATTTTTGCAGTTTGAGCCATCTCTAATCCCTAATTGCTCCTGTCATCTCTTTCTCACAGCCCTGGCTGAGAGCCACAATGTTTTATGCTGCCTTCTGTGCTTGGAAATAAAGTTACAATGCCCTCCTGTCTCTTCAGTCTTAAAAACATATTTATTTTCTGAATGCTTCCTTCCACTGACTTTTTTGCTGAAAATTTTGTATATGAGCTGTTGTCAGCATTTTGGCTATAGAGCATACTAGCACTCATGACATGCAGCAAAAGCCGCAAGCATCATGCTGCCTTGTGGTCACTCCCCCAAAGAGAGGACACCTACGTTCTTGTGCCAGCTCCAAGGACTTGGATTTGCAAAGCATTTCTTCTAATTAGTATTTCTTGTAAAATATATAAACAGTCTTCAGCACAGGAATTAAAAACCTGTGTGAGAATCCAAACCACAAAGCTACAAAGACATAAAAATTAAGATGTTCTCTTTTTTAGTGTACTGAGATTACACACAGCCACAGCTTCAGAAAGTAGAGCAGCCACTGAGACTCAGCATGGCCTAGAGTTTTGGGGTCCCTGCTAGGAGGTGGGAAAACAGTTTTTCTTTGCGCCTCAAGAAAGACAGAAAACTGAAAACAGTGCTTCAATGTTTTGTGTTGGCATTCTGGTCACTGAGCTGGTGATATAACAGTAATGTCAGCAATGAATCCCCCCTCTGGGTTATAAAGAGAAGCACTGAGCAGCATCACATCTCATGTAGAGGACAACGCCATATGCCTGTGCTAAACATACTTTGAAAATATCTGCTGGATTAAGCACTTTTAAGATCATTGCTTTTGTATTCTTCCTCATACAGATTGCTTCAGTAATTTTCAAAGATATATAGTTTTCTGCACTGAAAATACAGTTTTGCATGTGAATTTTTTACTGATCTCAATACACTTTCTAACTGAAGATGAAAGAATTCCTGGTTAATTCAGTCAGATTTTGCCTAAAAATGAGACAAAAAGCTTTCATCACAACATTAAAATCATTAAAATGTGGGGTCTTTAAAATGTCATTTTGATGATTACCTTGTCTTCAGGACTGTAATTGTGACTTGGGTAGACAGAGACGATACAGTAGTTTGCAGGAGATCTTCTACCCAACTGTTTTATAAAGCTTAGGCCAGACTGCAGATACTGAAAGTTGCATGAACTCTAAGCTTACGTGACCAACGAAGCCAGATGTGAATCCTCAGAACACTGACACATCATCTCAGGAAATGCCAAAGGATAAAGGTTTATAAAAGTTGCATTTGTGAAACACTCAGCTGTAACTTAGGAATATTTTTTTTGTAATAAAAACACTTCTGCCAAAGGGAAAGAAAAGATCTAGTATGCTAGATATGATTCATATATTATCTAATAACTAGAGAAATGTAGGAAAAACAGTTTAGCTTAGAACAAAACAAAACAGGAACAAAAAATAAATAAATAAAATAATAAAAAGGAACCATTTATACCTTAAAGAATTTACTAAAAATTTGAAATGATACAGTTATAGAACTAAGCAAGATCATGTTCACAATGAGGAAAAGACTGAACTTTTTAATCAAAGATTATCAATAACTCTAGATACAATTACATAAAGAAGTACTGAAATTCACACGCAAGACTTTCAATGTGGGTGTGAGTTAATGGGTGCCTGGCTCAAAACAAGGAGTAGTCCTCTGAAATTTCTTCTGTCTCTGAAAAACCTGAGTCCAGACATTACCCGAATAGAAAATTGACCATATTTTTACAGTAGCATGATTTTTGCCAATTTCAGCTACCTTATACTAGATTTGCAATGACATATGATACTGAGGAATAAACTCAATTTCTCTGCATAGTGAAGTATTCATAGAATCATAAAATTATTTGGGTTGGTTAAACATCTTCCTCTAGACCAGGTTGCTCAAAGCCCTATCCAACCTGGCCTTGAACACTTGCAGGGAGGTGGCATCCACAATTTCCCTAGACAACCTGTGCCAGGGTCTCACCACCTTCACAGTGAAGAGCGAACTTCTTCCTAATGTCTAATTCCTAATGTCTAACCTAAATCCACCCTCTTTCAGTTTAAAGCTATCCTTGTCCTATCCTTACATGAACTTCCAAAGCTTACTTGCAGGCTTCTTTCAGTTACTGGAAGACCATTATAAGGTCTCCCTTTAGCCTTCTCTTCTCCAGGCTGAACAATGCCAACTTTCTTAGCTTATCTTCGTAGAAGGGCTGCTCCAGACCTCTTGACTCTTACTCAGTTTTTGGATTTCAAACAATTAACTACTTTAGAGGAAGTGACTGACACTCCAAGACATTACATTGGCATTAACCAACAACAAGTGATGACAGAAAATCCTCAACTATTGGTGGAGGATGAAGACAATATGGTATAATTCCATTTGTCTAGAATCCCAAGTCAAGACAGAGAATCCCATGCTTCCCCTTTTAGGTAGGAACTGCTCCCATACAAAGGTTCATGCCAGAGCCTTTTCTCTCCCCTCCCTCACTGGCCTCCCCTTACCATATATCTTAACATTTTAGGAAAAATACAGGACTATATATAAGACCCATTACTATATCCATTTTACCTGGATTTTAGATACCCTAGTAATGGTTGATTTTGGTTTATATAGCACCAAAATACAGAGAACACTGAAAATTAAATACAAATTAAACCCGCTCCTTTCATGCTTATTACTACTTTTCTCCTCCATTTTTTAAAATTTTCACATAGATCCATTACAGGTAAGAGCTATTTTTTCTTTTTTAATAGAATATATTCTTTTCTATCCTTCTCCCAAAGGAGAATGAATTTTACACTTACATAAGCCCACTGAAGTGACACTTAGAGCTAGACGAAAAGCAGAGTATCTGGTTTCAAGGATTTTTTTTTAAACACTTGATTTTGGTCAAAAATTGAAGGAGCAAAACAAAGGTAACTTTAGATTCTAAAATCCAGATCTAAGAGAAACCAACTTTCTCATGAGCTAACATTATAATAAATTTTATTGAGCAGTTTTAGAATCTTCTTTTTGCCTCCACTTCACAGGAAATAAAAAATACAATTTTCTCTTTTCTGCCTTATTTCCTGGGGGCTTTGGCACGGAGCTGGGACACATGAAGCTGATAGGCTTCTACAGCATGGACTTAGTTAAAGTAATGCCTTATTGCAAAAACTGTCTTTATGACCAAGATGTTATAAACAAAGTATCTGGAGTAAAGAGAATTAAGAATTCTGCCTAGATATTAAGAGACTGCCCTTAATATCCTGCTTCTACACTGAGTATTCAATTCACTAAGGGCACAAAATTAGGCCCCATAAATGGCAATGAGAAATATGGGAGACAGGGAGGAGTCTGTCACCTGTAGATCCCACAAGCTGTCAATGAGGCAGGAAATTTCATATATGCAATCTTGGTTTTCTGGTTAAAATATGTCCCAAAATCACTTCCTTCTACCATCTGCCTCAACACCAACATTACCATGAAAGTATAGAAAAATTACACAAGTTTTCAAGGAAGGTCCAATAGTTTTACTTTCCTCTTTGTCCCTGTACTGCTCAGTTAAGGCATCTAATTGTCAGTAGAACAGAGCTGTCAGAGCTACCACCAAATGCAGAAGGATCTTTTGAAGTTTTGAAGTTTTGAAGATAGAACTTACCAAAGAACACTCTAAAGCATTCTGAACTAAAGCATCTCAAAGTGGGCATATACACTATATACAAATACACAAATATTTACATAATGTTACTTTAATTCAATTCCTTGCCTATACAGTGTGGATAGCAAAAGCCACCATCTTGCAGTTTAACAGATGAAAAGAAATTAATTGCCTGTGAAGTGCTTTGATACTGGAGTGCTGAATATCACAGTGAAAGCCATGAGGAAATTAATAATTCTGTCTTCAGCACAATGCTGAACATAGTGCAGGAACTCAGGCCTAGAACAGCACAAGGTGCAAGAGGAAAACAAAGTGCTGAACAGTTGCTGGCAGAGAGCACTTAGTAGGAAAGGCATGCATGCACTTACTCCTAAACTGTAATGCAGATGCCAGGCACAGACAAAATAATACATGTGATCTTCAATATGATGTTGTATCACTTTTTTAGGTTTTGATTTTTAATGCAATTTCCTGTTCATAAGATATATACATATTCCAGTGCTAAGGAACACAAAACTTTTTATTTCCTGTCCAGATTAAGTATACTAAAACTAAGTTTCAAAAGTCAGTGAAGTGCAATGACTGAGCTAGCTGTGGTCCTATACTGCTTGAACGGTTTGTGTCCAGATTTTGGGAAGGAAAAGGAAGTAATAAATTTTCCTTGAACTCACCACACGTTTTAATTGCACAGAACTCCCAGGGGGTGTTAGGGTCAAGAGTGTAACACCATGGTCTCAGCTTGCCATCGGGATTGCGGCAGTAATTATCATCAAAGCCCTTGTCAGGATATCTGCAAACCACAATGAGAAACGTGTCAGGGAAGTCTTCCTGGCCACACTGCACAGGCTTGAGCAAGGTACTTAAAGGACAGTTTTCAACACAAGCAAACAATAAGCAGTTCCCATTAACTTAGGTCTCATCCTGTGAGATGGGTGCAGATACTCTTCAAAACTCTTAGAAAGTAATAACATTAAATAATATCTTTCCCAATATGCTGCAGAATCAGTCCTTCACTAAGGCGATTCCCTGCTGTGCTAATGCACAAGATACCGGATGGGGTAACTCTGCTAATTGCTAAACTTTTGCCCTTGTGTCTGTCAACTGATGACCAGATGCTAATGCCACTCTTTTTTTTGAAAAAGCCCAATTAAGTGTGGATTATATAAACATTGTCTGCCATGCCCGACTCATTAAAAAAACAGGTTCCTCGGTGCAACAGCTCTGAGTTCAAACTGAAAGCTGTTTTGTATAGCTATGTTACTAATGATAGCTACATTTTTGAAATAGAGCTCATTCTAGGTCATGCCCTCATTTCAAGCATTGGAAAGGGAGAAAAAGGAAAAATATGGACTGAACTTCCGTCTCACTTTATCTCATTAAGATTTCAAACTATTGTGCCAGTAATTGTTTCCACATTCCTACTGCCTATCATTGAATGGGCAGGCAGATATTCAAGCTAAGTTCTTTTTGCATAATTTTGTCTTAGGAAATCCTATAAATGTAAAGCAAAGAAGATAAACGCATAGCTGTGGGTTTTTTTCCCTCTGGTGAATGCAAATATTAATGTTTTCTCAGTTCTATTGGAGCATGCTTGTAAAAGAACCAAAAAAGTAGATTTACCCCTGAGGGAAACATGAAAAGTACATAAGAGAACAGTAAAGTTAACTACCTGGGAACCTGAACCATTTACAACTGCAAGCAGATGTATTTCACACAAGCAGAGGAAAATATGATTTACAAGTGTCTTTTTTTCTAGGATGCTTTTTATGTCAAACAATCACACTGACTTTAACTCATGCACTTGCAACTTCATCTCCCAACTCTTGCGAAAAAAACAGGTTCCTTTGACTATGCAAGGGACAGGGCTAGTATTGAAACAGAACTAAAAAACAATGTAACAAACAAACAAACTATTAAAACCTCATAAAATTTAATTCAAGGCAGTCAGTAGTGTGCTAGTTTAAGATCTTGAAGCAGTAGCATGATTTCTACTAGGCAGAAGAGAAATTGTAAAGCAACAAATTGTGTTCAGGGTTTCCACAAGAAAAGAGTTTATAGGTTAACAATATAGCAAAAAAATAGATGGTAGGTGCAGTGATGATGTTGTTGACAGCACATGCTCTATGCTATATAGAAATGGAGAGTCCATGGCACTACCAAAAACAAAGACGAGCCCAGGAATAGCAGAGTATCTCCAGTCATAACTCCCAAAAGCCATTCAAAATAATAGGACAATTTCTATATGCCAATTGTCTTCCATAGCACTGTATGCTCTGTCCTTCCTAATAATGTATGATACTATCCCACAATATTTTAAAAATATGTTAATAACTAACTAAAACTTAAGTAGAAATGTAACAGTTGTTACAGGATCAAGCTTTGAAAGTCTTTGTGGGCTGGAGCACTTTCCCTGAACTATATCTTTCTACCTAGTATATCTATGTGCAAAAGCAGCTACTGTGTTCCTCATCACTGGTCCTTCCCACATTGTTAAGGCACACTTCTGCCTTTCTTCATATCCAACACACAACACTGCCTCATTTCCTACAGAAAAGGCCAGCTAATACCTTTAAAGACAGAAATATTAAGGTTAACATACACAACAGGGCTTCAAACTGTTCCACACAATTCAACAGTGAGAATGTAGATTTCCTGAGAACTCATCCCTTTGCTCTTCACACTCCTCTTTTAGTCTCACTTGGGCACAGACTCCTTGCTCTGACCCATCAAGCAGCCTGGGGTTTCCAAGACCTTTCAGAACTGTACATATTTAATTTTCCACCCTTGAAAACACATTAGCTGTACTTCAGTGATCAAGTCAAAATGAGGCAGTAGCAGACACATCTGGTGTCAAAATCAAGACTTTTCCTTAGCTTCTGGGGAGTAGGAAAGATTTTTAGATGAAAAGATGACACATTCTTTTTGAAGAGACAGATGCTGATCTCTAACTCTACTGGAACTTAGTGTCTAAACTCTTCACCAATATTTATTTTCCCCTTCTTTTTATTTTAAAAGATGTGCATGCCTGGAAACTTGTTACTGTATAAAGTAAATTTTCATACAAGAGATATAAATCTGAGTCTTTTAATGAAAGGATACCCGAAGGATACTACTTCTCAGCTTTCCTTTCCTCCATGTTATAAGTACTATTTTCACAATTTATTTAATTTTGAGCAGAAAATATGAGCAGTGGAGGAGAAAACTGTTGTATCTCTATGCTGTTCTATATGTAAGTTATTATCCTTGAAGGTCTTCCTTCCATACTGAGGAAAAATTCTGCCCCTGAGGAGTGCACAAGAGAACTGGAGTTTTAGACTACAGTTCTGCATCTACCAATGCCTAAAAACAAGTCAAAAGGTGACAAAAAAGAAAAGTGAGATATATTCTCTCTGAACTGAAAGCATCACCCAAGAGCAGGTAGACAGAAGCATTTGAAAAGATTACTAGTTTTACCTCCCTTTCTCCATCACAAACAATGAATCTGGAAATGTAAATAAGTTTAAATCCTTCCAGGTGGTCCTTCCTGGTTTCCCGGTTATTCACATTATTCCTAGATGGTATAGTATAGTATAGTATAGCCTCTCCAGACATTACTGTATTTTAATTGGTTATTTGTTCCAGACCTCTATTATTTTCAACTTAAATTGCTATTATTAAAAAAACAAAAAACAATAAACAAAAAAACAAACCATGCTAAACCTAAAAAAAAAAATCAACAAAAAACCCAAAGAAACCAAAGCCCATATTTTTAAAAGCCAGTATGATCAAAGTATGATTGCTACTACCATTAGTGACCGTTCCATTAAGGTAATTATATTACTGAACCTTAGTTATTCTCTAAAAGCACATAAAGATCATTCAATCTGGATGCATTGCTTTTGAATTAAAAAAGAAACAATTTTACATTTTTATTGCAGTCTGAAAACTCTCAAGAAGATATTTTCTGAAGGAAATCTTACAAGCAGAATCATTCATGAGACTGCAGTTTGAAAAGTCATTTTGCAAACAATTCAAAATTAATGGAAAAGAAATTTCCTTCTGACAGTAAAATTTTTATTATTTATACCCAGAAATTCTATAAATGTTTCACTCCCAAGAAACAGAATTTTTTCTGTGACTTATTCTAGAATGTACATCAAGTGCATGGCAAAACTCAGAAACAAATTATCTTCAGTCCCAGTATGCTAATACAAAATATTTGTTGTAGCAGAACTATGGAAGAGCCTGCTATTATTCATGAAGCAAATCATGTGAGCCAAAAGGAAAAAGAAGTTATAGCATGTACACTCCAAAGCTGCAGATCTTTACTGGTTTTGGTGAACAATGACATTTTATAAAATCTACCAACACCTATATTTCTGAGTATAAAAATGATGTGTTATTTAGTGGAAAACTTCAACATATAAACAGATACCTTCAGTGGAAAGTCTCAGTCATTTTGAGATTGCTCATTCTTGCAGTCTTCCTCTGAGAGTTTAAGATTATTCACTCTACTATATAAATGCAGCTAATCCAAAATCCACAGTAAAACTAAAATGAAACTAATCCAGTTTAAGAGAAATACAGAAGCCTTCCTGTGTGGCCTATACTCCCACACAAAGTCCTTCTATAGAGTGTACTGTAGATGATTCTTTGTGGCCAGAAGGATTTGCCCTCAAGAAAAAAGCCCCACAGGTATGCAATTTGTCTCACCATTTCTGACTCATATTTTGTCATTATGTG
Source organism: Calypte anna (assembly GCF_003957555.1). Lineage (NCBI taxonomy): Eukaryota > Metazoa > Chordata > Aves > Apodiformes > Trochilidae > Calypte > Calypte anna. The sequence goes on along the minus strand of NC_044244.1, from coordinate 10,412,251 downwards.
TTTCTGTTCAAATTAAAAAAAAAAATAAATTTCATATATAGAAATATAGAACCATGTGCATAAAATGCTAGAGGACAGTTAATCCTTTTCCAGGCAAACACTTTTGGTCAAACAAGTTGGATACTTATACCTGATTACAACAGAAAGACATCTACAAATTTTAAAATGTTCAATATTTCAAAAAAGGAACACACATTGACTTGACAGTGTTGGAAGTTTATATTCACTAATTGTGTTAAGAAATTCAACAAAAATTCATTACTTTAAAACATTATTTACTTAGTAATTACTTGAAGATCTTTTAAGCCAACTGAAGCTGCATAACAACATATAGAGAAATATTAGAGGTTAACTTTTTACTGTCAATGAATCTAGGGAGGGTATTTTGATCAATTAATGCAGTGCATAAATATCTGCACAACACACCCATGGAATGCAGCCACAACTGCAGAAAACAGCCTCTGGTCCACATCCTACGTCTCCATCTTGACAGTAGCCATACAGCACACACTGAGGGCCAGAAGCTCAGGCAGTTTAAACTAGTGAACTCCATAAATTTCACTTGAGCTAATGCTGATTTTGCCCAACTGGTTTCAGAATGCATGTAATTCTCAAATTGTAACCACATGGATTTACTTGAGGGGGAAGAAAGGTTACCTCTCTGGACGAAATTTGTGCTTGTGTGGTCTCTGAAGATCCCAGCGCTGACACTCCTTGCCCGTCTCAGTGTGATCCATTGGCCCTCTGTAACTCTCTCCATTGCAAGTCATGCATTCAACTAGGGAAAAAAAAAGAAAAAAAAGAAAAAAGGAAAGGAAAGGAAAGGAAAGGAAAGGAAAGGAAAGGAAAGGAAAGGAAAGGAAAGGAAAGGAAAGGAAAGGAAAGGAAAGGAAAGGAAAGGAAAGGAAAGGAAAGGAAAGGAAAGGAAAGGAAAGAGAACTAGACATTTATTATGCTGATTTAATGTAGCATATACCAAAAATTTAAAATAATTAAATCATATCCCTGCTGTTATAAATTGAAACCAACCTAGAGAGGTATAAAATTGTGGTATCTTGTAGTGAGGCTGGTATGGGAAATCTTATTTTTAATCAAATTTTATTTCTTAGATCTAATCAAGATGCTTAACTCTGGTATCACTTTATAAGACATGGTTTCAAGACAGGTAGGTGTGAGCTGCTAGAGGCATCCATGTTTTTAACAGATTTTTAACCTAAGCTATGGTTAGTAACAGAGAAAAACACATCTAATGAAGAAGTAATTTTTAGAGGTAATAATTTCTAATTAAGTAACATGCATTATTCTAAATCGCTCTAAGTGATAGTATAATAACAGCATGTTTAAGTGCAGAATAATGGCTGCAGCCCAATTTTAGTGCAGCACAGTGTCTCTTTATATTCCCAGCACTTTTCAGCTACATATGATACTCTTTCTTTCTATACTAATTTTTTTTGGCAGCTATAACTATGATACATTTTCAGCCCTGATTTGGGAAAGTGGGGGGTGGTAGGAAAGTGAGCAAAAGCTACCAAAGGGATTTGAAATCACTGTTGAACCAAATGTGCTTCATAATTTAGAATGAGAAGACTTAAAATGTAAAATGAATTCACCATAATTAACTATAGACATATTTCTCAAGTGCCCCCTAATTAGAGTAATTGTAAGGAAGGATCACTCAGTAAATACTAATTTATGCAATTACAGATCTTACTCTTCAGTCAAAACATCCTCTAATAAGTCCTCATCCTGCAGTGTACTCCAGGCCTTATTCTATTTGAAGCTCAATTAAACTGATCTTTAAATGTTAGCTTTTAAGTGATTTTTGAGCTCCTTGTAAAATCATGTTCTCCCTCCCTCCCTCTCTCTCTTCTTCTTTCTCCCTTTTCTTCTCCCACCACCGTATAGCCGTTTAACATGACTTATTAGCATGAAAATTAAAGGCATCCTATCTTGAGAATTTAAATGGTTTGACTGATTGGAACTGAATTGTCTGATTAGCAAGATATACAAGCTTAGTGTGGAGATTAACAGAACATAAAAGTCAACAAATGCAATGGTGCATATCTGTATCTTTTGAATTCTGTGACATAAAAGTTGAATAAAATTTGATTTCTAAAAATTTTACTTATTTACAGTATTAATTGGAAAAATAAAATACATTCTTAGATTGAGCTTTAATCCTGTAATAGAGTATCTTCATAGAGTATTTTCATTCAAAAGGAGACGAAAAGTTGATCATAACATGCATGGAGTGGCACTAGATAATTTTGTCAAGCTGTAATACTGATATTGTTAATGGATTAACTATGGAGTAGACAAGTGAAAAAAAGGGTCACATTTGTGCAGTCAGCATGTTTTCTTTGTGTCAGCTCCTCCATGACCTGAAAAAAATTTTCTAAGCCTGAAAACTCGTTCAAGTTTTCCAGAGTACTGGAACATAACAAAATTTCCTTTCTCTAATAACTACTTTTATTGCTGAGAAATCACCTATTCTTTCCTCAGAGTCCATGAGCAAGTGTTACTGATGCTATTGAAGTTCTGTGTACTTGGTGCCAGCAGAGAAAATGTAGCTTTCCACCTGACCTGTGCCAAGTTACCTTGTGAGCAGAGAGGGATGTCACAGACTTCGTGGCGTGTCTGAGGACTGGTGGTGAAGCACCATGGCCCTCCCTCTTCCCCTCGGGGATTTCGGCAGTAGTTTTCCCGCAGGTCTTTACCCCGATAGCTCGAAGGCAAAAAGCTAGTTTTAAAATGACAATCATTACAGTATAAGAGCATGCAAGCTTTGGTGTTAAATCATAGTATTTTTTACAAACAGTTAGAAATAATCACAATCCTTCCTTCTCCCTCCAGCCTGCCTACACAGATACACACACCCAAATATCTGTTCATACACAAATTCTCATCCTCAGTCAGGATTACTCAATCAATGGCCTAAATCTGGGACAATTTGTCTAGCCTGTAGTTTGCTCTGTCCCTCGGGTGTCTGGAGACAACTATCTGCTGCAGAGGCAGTGACACTAGCACAATCCCTGCCAGCCCTTGTTGTACTCTTTTTCAAGAGCTTGTTACTTACACAAAGGGGAAAGGCCTGTGGACAAGCAGGGGAAATTTATTAAATTCATTGGGTTCCTTGCCAGGGCAGACCTGTCATCCTGCATGTTGTCCACATACATCAGGCCCAGCTGGGCTTAGTTTCAACCTAGGACATAAAACCCACAAACAGAGGAACCTCTTCTTGGTCAGGCAACAGCTAGAGCTGAGCATCGGGACATGTGAGTGTGACCAAGTGGTGTGACACACCATGCTGAGGGGCTTTCTCTGCCTAAAACCATGGATTACTTTCCATTTCAGCATTTCCCAGCATTTCTCCAGATCCCACTTTATGTCTTGCTTCATGTTCTGCTGCAAACCCCACTGATGTCACCTTAGGGTCTGCTACTTTCAGACACACTCATCATTGCTCTCCAACAAATTAGATCAATAGCAATCCAGTTGACTTAAACTATGCTCTCCCTTTTACTACACTTTCTGCTTTTGCTGTAAGGGGCTACTAAATAACAATACTGCTTAAGATTTTCCTCTTAGATTGGGGGTTCTTGGACCACTGCTAGATGCTTTGTTTGCTTTTAATAATTTTATAGCCCACCATACAGCAACTCTCCAGGATCAAGGTTTTATATTCTTAGCTGAGTGTAAAATTATGTGCTTACCTTTAGAAACCCCCCCACACACATTGACATGTAGAGATGCACATAGGAGTGTATATACATTTATATATATATATATATATACACACACACACACATATAAAATCACACTTGCTGTTTTTCCCTACAAACCAGGGAATAGCTAACCCCACAGTAGACAGTCCAAACCCAGAGCTGGTTCTATTCAATGTCACTGCAAGAGCTTGTGACAACACTCAGACTACATATTGCAGGCAAACCCAGTGGCCCTGCACTGCCAGATTCACTGCAGTGAGGCTTAAACCTCTAAAACACTGCAGTTAAAAAACCCATTAAATTCAGAGTAATGCTCAATGCCATGAAGATTGGAGGTTTCTTGTTAATTACAATGTTGGTCAATAGAGGATCACGCAAAACTTGCAATTCAACTTGATAAATTGATTTATTTTTGACATTTGTTCTAGGTTGTTGTTTTTGGTTTTTTTTTCTAAAAGTAGATTATATAGTGGAAATATCACACGAAAAGTGCATTTTCTATTTTGAAAATGTCCAATACTTGATTTTAGGTGTTTGGTTTTTGTGGATTTTTTGTTTGTTTGTCTGTTTTGTTTTTATGTGCATTTTTTTAAATCATTGAGGGAATTCTATATTCTACATTCTAGAGCAAAAAAAGGTATAACATTATATTTTTTTTTAGAAGACTACAGACACATCTTAGGAAATTAAGTAAGTGCTGGGGAACGTCTTTTTATACAGACAATGTATACATTTATATACATTTATATACAAATGTTGTCCTTGGCAAATTCTATGTTGTAAATGAATACATTATTTTTTTAAAAAAAGAGAAAGAAAGAGAGAAAAACAAAAATAAAATTCTAACACATGACATAATGATTATGTTTTATTCCTGTTCATTAAACCCTTGAACTGAAATGGAAAATATCTCTGTTAATATCATTGTGGTTCTAGACAAGGTAATGTGGAAGTACTCCTTAAAATGCTTTTCTTATTTTCAGTGCTTGAAGAGAATAATTTTTATGTCATTACTGTTGCCTATAAAATTCTTGCTTGTGTTTTTCCTCTTTAATCTTGTAATACAAGCCTCTCAATTTTCTTTAGCTAAAGACAGCTCTGAGCAAACTTTTCTGATAAGACACTGCAACCTGTGTATGTTTTAATGTAGTATGTCAAATCATAATAGAATATTTTATTTAATTTCCCTGCTGGAAAATCTTTCTGCTCAGAAATGTTAGACATTAGAAAATATAGGGGAAAGGCATTTCAAATTATGCCAGATATGCTGTCAGAATATTTAAATTTTAAAAAGCCTAAATTAATAGCATTAGAAACTCAAGATGGGCGACATATACAAATGGCTTCATCAGGTACTGAAACAGTATTATTAAAGAAGGAAAAGATGAGATCCAGTGAAGACCTACCCAGAAATGGAAAGTAGAGCCACTCCTAAAACTGTGTACTGATTTAGTTTAGCCAAAAAGCCAGTAAGAGTAATGGTTTAAACAGATTCAACCACAGCAGCAACCATGGAAACTAGGAAAAATCCTGAGAAGTACTGGTCTTCTCTTTGAACCCTTTTTGCATTGGCTTTAGCCATTTAGATGGAAAGCTCTGAGCCCCACCCACCCAAAAAATAATAGTCTTGTAATATATACTAGGGTTTGATTAAAGTAATCAAACCCTGATTTCATATGGGAGTCTCCAGGTTCTACTGGGATAATAATGTATAAAAATGTAATTTGGTAAATCCAAAAAAGTCTGAAGTTATTTTTGAACTGAAATAACTCCAGACTTTTTTGGATTTACCAAATTATATTTTTATACATTATTCTATATTCTATAGAATTCTATAGAATATCTATACATTATTCTATATTCTATATTTATATAGAAAGTTATATCTTTCTAAAAAGATAAAGAAAAATCAGTAAAGTTAATTTCTCCCTTAAATATGAAAAAGAGGATTTATTTTACAATGACACTTTGTGATAATCAGATGTTGAGAAGAATTGACCTAAAAATCTAAGCCTTTTATAGTAACAAGTTCCAAACACAACTACTGTCTGCTTCTTCCCATCTCCCTCAAGTCTCTGATGATGAAATCATATTTTCTGATGTTGAAAAACAAAATTAGCATGCAGCCACCTCATTTATCCAGTGACCTTTTAAAAATTAAACTTATTGCACAAGGCAGGCAAAAAGTCATTCTCATAAAATTCATCACAGAGAGTGGCTGTCCAAATGTATTAGGTAAAACTGTGTATGCTGTACATTAAAATGTAATTTAGTGATAATATATACTATCTGGACACTTTTCTTTCTTCAATTATATAGTCATATGTTCACTGTATAGAATAAATGCTTTCTTGCTTAAGCTGTAGTTATTGAAAATTCTTACACTTCTAAAGATGAAGATTGTATCAAGAGGTCATTGTTGTCAGAACCATACATTCACAGTCCAGAGTGGATCTGGTCCCACTAGGAAAATCTGAGACCTCAGCAAATATATTATAAGCCGGCAAGTCCAGTCAAGTTTAAGCCTGAGGCTCAGCTTTGCAACACATCATAAGAGGACAGAATCCAAGTATCCTTTGCCTTTTAATGTTGTTCCAAGATATCATCTTGCACACTGGATAGATTTGGTCAGTACAGGACTGAGCAGTACACAGGCCAGTTCCTCATTAAATAATCTCCAGCTTGGCTCTTCCTAACCAAGTGCTGATGCTGAAGACCCGAAAAAGGCAGAAATGTAGCCAGGGAGCTTTCAGGTGAGAGGACACTTCGGTTTTTTTCTTTTAAGTGTTTACTATAGAATCATAGAATGGTTAGGGTTGAAAGGGCCCTTAAAGATCATCAAGATCCAAACCCCCTGCAGGGGGGTCCTCCCACTAGACCAGGTTGCACAAGGGTTCATCCACCCTGGCCTTAAACACTTTCAAGAATGGGGCATCAACAAACTCCCTACGCAACTTATTCTAGTGTCTTACCATCCTCATGGTGAAGAATTTTTTCCTAGTATCTAACCCAAATCTACACTCTTTCAGTTTAAAACCATTACCCTTTGTCCTGTCAGTATTGCCTCTGATGAAAATCCCCATCCCAGCTTTCCTGTAGGCCCCTTTCCTGTACTGGAAGGCTGCTACAAGGTCTCCCTGGAACCTTCTCTTCTCCAGGCTAAATAGCCCCAACTCTCTCGACCTGTCTTCATAACAGAGGTGTTCCAGTCCTTTGATCATCTAAATGGCTAAAACTAATACAAAAAGGTTCTAAGAGCAATGGCCCAAGAGTAGGCAAGTACTTCATAGTCCTTTTGCTGGTATCCAGCAAACTTTGTTGTGGTTGAATCTGTTTTTACCATTACGGGCTTAAGATTTTGGCTTTCTTCTCTTTTTCCTTAGCCAATATAATTGAACTAAGTTTACTATCAAGAAGCATATATAGCTTCAGTTCTTATTACATCAGGGTCTTAAACCTCCATGTATCAATATATCAGTTCTTAAACTCAAAAGTTAAATTCCCTATCTGCTGCCTCATTCTTTAGATATTGCTCATATGAACTGCAGGAAAGGATTTCACCTATTTGTTTAGTCCTCCCCATGTATTTGTTGCCTGGTGTAAGTGCTTCACTGAATTAAAAATATTCTACAAATATTAGAGACATAATACTAACTATGCAAATATAATCACAATAATTTTATACTGATCAAATAACTGGGCTAATATACCTCATTTGCTAATAATTTTTTTTTTTTAATTAACCATTTCCTTACAGTCAATTAGATAAAAGTGATAAACTTCCAGACCCCAGTCTAAAGTTACACAGATGTTTTGTTTCTGCCAGTAGCTGAGATCAAAAGCATATAAACAGCTAAACAAACTGACACAGGAAAGGAAAGGATCCAGACACGCAGGCTGGCACTCAGAGATCTCTTTGGAGAAAGCCCAAGAAGGTAAGGATTTTCTGGGATCAGGAGAAAGACATCTCTTGGGGAATGTCAAGAATTCACCTGAGGTTTTGTTTTCTAAGGTCAGTTTTCTCATAAATTCTTTGACTGTTAATAAGTCAAACCATGCTATTTGGAAGCTGTCTGAGCACTATTCTCATTGTCTCTGCTTATGAACTCTTACCTGTGCTCATGGGGGATCATTGAATTCCAGGCTTGACACTGGATACCACTTTTGGTAACAGATATAGTTCCTTTATAATCTGCCCCTTTTCCAATTATACAATTCCTGACATAGTCTATTGAAAGAAAAGAGAACAAAATTAGAGATCTGGTTATTGTATTTAAAATTAGATTAAAGCTCATCTTCAGTTTTCACATGAAAATAATTTATCTTTGATAGCTTTTAAAGACTTAATTATTAAAAATGCTGATTGTCATAATTATTAATACATCCTTTTTCCCCCCAAGATATCAATCACTGACTTCCCAAAGAAAACCATCTACTTACAGTGCTTCCAAAGTGATTGACCAAAAAATCTATGTCTGAGGACTTAAGTCCCCCACCCATTAAAGAGGCTAATAAAGTAATATTAAGTCAATAATAGTCACTCGGAGAACTGAGCTTTTAAGTAGTAAACTACAGTTTCAGTTCAGAATATGACGGTAAGCAAGCAAATGATGGAAAAATGAGCAAGAGTAAGTGTGTAGGTGAATTTGCATGACAGTAAAACTAGGGTATTTGTGAATAAAACTGAAGAATACAGATTTCAGAGTGCATAAAACCATTCCATCTCCAGGATGCTTCTGCAGTCACTAACTAACTTTGACGTTTTTCCCTCCTCTATAGCTGAAAAAACAAAATCAGTAAATAAATCAGTTACCTTTCTTTTCATACAGATCAAATGCATGGTCCTGCTTCTTTCTCACACCATTTGTCAAGCTGTTGAAGGATAACCAATGGCATCGTTTTGTAACTCTGTCATAAGCAAAGGCCCTGCAAAGAAAATCTGCATGAGAAAAAAATCTCTGTGTGGTTTATAATAATGACACATGGTTTGCCAAGGAGCATGCAATGACATCAGATGTATTTTTACTGGGAAAGTCAGACAACCAGTCCAAATTACTATTTAAACTCACAACTGTGCTGACAAAACAAAGAAACAAAGAAATTAAATTGATGTGGCCATTACATTAAATACCAGTTTGGTTGTTCACACTAACCTAGGAGTTCCTTTGTCATTAAAAACCTTTATTTTAAAAGTGAGGTAAATGTGATTCCCCAGCTGTGTATGCAGTTACACAGTTGTGTGTGTAAATCCCCAGTTGAGTTGCTTTTAGGGGAAAAAAAAAGAAAGATTCTAAAGCATCATCTATGCAGTGCTTAGAATGTGCCTCTAAAATAGTTAAGTGTCTCACACTGATGACTTGAGGAAAATTCAAGCACAAGGAGTCTGTTTCTTGCCTAGAACAACAGAGCTCTTTAAAAACAAGATTAATTTTATTTTTATGAGTAATCTAAACAGTGATAGTGTACCTACAGCTTGCCCTTGCTTTGTTTTTGTTTTGCTTTGTTGTGGTTTTCTTTTTTTCTCTCTTTTTTTAAACTGCTTTCAGGGATAGAGTACAATGTGTGCTGAACTAAATAGATTTTGGGGGAACAAAAAAGACAAACAGAAATCAAGTTGAGTAAGCCCACTTATTTTCAGTATTATAAATGAAATGTGCAAACCTTTTTCTCCTTATATCATATTGAAAGGAAATTTTTTAAGTGTAAGTAAGATGTTTTAAAGGATTTTAAAAATACAGATGATTACCTGACTGGAAGCAACAGTTATTCCAATAATAAAAATAATAATAAAAAGTAAAAAAAATTAACCACAACAACAAAAACAAACCACTGAAAATTTGTTTTTTTAATTTAATTTCATAAGACTCAGAAACCAAATCATTGACATGGTATTATTTTCTCTAGCCCACCATAAAATCTACATTTCTGTCAGTCATTCCAAACCTCCTGAGATATTGTATTCTGAACTGAGAAGGCATTTTAACTCTACTTGTTGATATCCAAAAGACATACATATTTCCCAGCCTTCATTTGTAGTTTGTTTGTGCCATATTCCTGAGCACTGCATCCCTCAACTCACAGCTTTTTGATCTTCATTTAACTTGCCATACAAATTTTTCTGTGTGAGTTCTTGTTGAATTTAAAAATATTACAAGATCCTATTCAGTCTCCCCGCTCTTCTCTCTTTCAAGCACCCTCTTCATTATAATTTCCATCATCAAACAGATTTTTCATCCAACTGCTCTCTCTACTGTGTTGACTCCAAATGTTTCCAACCTGCTAACCTTCATCCTTCTGCCCTTGTTCAGCCTTCTGTTCTCTCCTGGCTGGTTCTCAAATATAAACTATCCAAGTGCCTCTAACTCCAGTTTCACAAAAATATCCCTGACCTTTACTGTCTTTCCAATTACATTCTCCTCTCCCTTCCTCCCTCCTAAAGTGGGAATGCAGAATGCACTGTTTACAAACATTTCTTTCAGTTTTTGCCTTTCAGTTGCCTTTTGGTTTCTTTCCAGATTGGCTTCAGCCACTTCTGCAATAAAAGTTCCTAACAATCTTTTCTTGGACTCAAATCTGGAGGGTTTTACACTTCCAAAGTCAACATATTTAAGCAAATTCTTGGACTTTCTTCTATTGATAGTGTGGATCACAAAAATTTTTGTTGTTTCTATTTGTACTGAGATAGTTGGTAGATTTTCTGATCAGAAAACGAAACTCTGTGGTCTGCACTGGAATACCTGTTCTGTGTGAATATAAAGACATTTCAGATATTAAGTAGGTAACAAAGAATAAGACAGGTACAGCTTTGTAGGTAAAGAATTAAATGCAGCCACAAAAGCCACCTACATAGCCAATAAAATAGCAACCATATTATCTTTTTTTAATCTATAAGAAATGCAGTGGGAAAACTGCAAGGATGACTGAACAAAAACAGTGGGAGTAATGGACTTCAAATTCTGGGGAAACAAAGGAATCAGAACAGCTTAGGAGCAGATTAGGGAAGTTGATATTGAAGGCAGAAAATATGCAGAGTTACAAAGTCAAGACAAGTGAATCCAAGGGGTGCTTTAATGAGGGATCTTAGGAATAGTGTTTTAAAGAAACAAGTCTAGATAAGGATCATGTAATTCGGTTGGAAATGATCAAGATCTCTGAAAGCATGAAAGCAAGGGTAAAGAAGAAAAATCCACTCTGAGAAGGGGCATATATTAGCTCTAACAAAAAGGTTTCAGAGCTTAAAACAGCAAGGATCAATTATTATCAAATGTAATACTAACAATTTACTTGTAAGTGACATAGAAACTTATAAATAAATCAGAACAAATGTTTAAATTTTTAATATATTTTTCCCTGAAAATAAAGCATGGCTGATTCACTACAAGTCTGTAGTGTCTGGATTCTGCTATTTTACCAGTTTCTGGAAGAAAAGAAATCCAGTTGTCAAAGTTATGTTCCAAACTATTTCTATTTTATTTAATGTTAACACTTAGACAATTTGAGTTTGCATCCAGAAAATAAAACATAAGTGCTATGACCCAAGTAGTGAACTCTTGCATGGTTACAGATATAGAGCAACAGAAACAAGCCACAGAAATATCAATAAATAAAGAAAAATCCATGTGTTATATTTCAAGTATTTAAAATACCACTTTGTGTTACTTTTCTTCTTATTTTAGAATGCTCCCACAGCAACTAGAAAAGTAATTGGTTTTAATTTATGTTGGCAACAAATTTCACCTTGTAGTAACCATCTGCTGATATAAAGTTAAAGACTGGGGATCCTAGGGATAAAAAAGAAGCATTACTAAATACTTCTTCCTTTAAAAGGGACCACATGTCAAATATGTGTTTACAGTAGCATCAAAGAACTATGCACACTACAACAGGACTCATCTAGGGCCAATTGGGAAACCACAAGAATCTTCCCAGATACAGAAAATGCAGAAACATTCTAGATTTTTATTTAAGTAAAATAGAATCAACAAATACATTAACTTACTTCTTATTTTTAGAACACAAAATATACCATCCAGAGTCATTACAACTAGCTTGAGACAATTTACCTAAGCAGATGTTGAAATACACAATTGTTATAGGTTTTGCATCATTCAGAATATTTTTGTATTGTGGAACCTAATTTATAATAGTCCTCTCTCCTCACCATCAGAACTCAAGGATTTTTGTCAGTATTGAATACAACCTGATCCACTTGGCAATGATATCAGTAGAAGGTCTGGCAATAAGAAAAGGAGTGGCTTGTGTTATGTGAAAAATATTAGTGACTGGAAAATATTTTATAACAGAAATAGGTAACTCTGGTCATTTTTTACATATATAAATAGTCAGAGTACTAAACAACGCAAACTAGATCTTGTAACACTGGCATTAAAAGCTTAAAGAAGGATTAAATTACAGGCAACGACCTTTACAGACAAAGTAGAGCTTTTGTTACCACATTTGGTCTACCTCCCATTTGTAGCAATTTTCAAAATTTTTTATGTTTCAAGATCAGGCTCACTTTTAGCCCAGGACTCACCAGTACAGAAATCATCCATTCTCCACAAGGTTCTCCTACATTCATTTCATTTCATTTATTACTAATGGTCTAGACTAAGAGAGGCCAGGGGGATAATTTAGGTCTAATAGATGTGAAAAATAATAGGTATTTGTTCCAAAAAGTAGCAGTTAATATGTACTAGGCAGGCAAGCAATCAGCTGTATGATGTGTTTCTAAGAGACAGCAGATGCAGAAGAATAGCTATCATAGACTTGTAAGGACTGTGCAGCCCAGAAGGTTTGATTCCTTTGTATCTGATTTGTAGCACTTGCCAGTGAACCACAGCAGTGCATATATCTGTGCTCCATGTGTGAGGTTTGCATTGATTTCAGCAGGAGTAATGTGCAAAGAATGAAGACAGAATATGGTCTGAAGTGGTGCTGAAATACTGCAGCTGCGATGTGTGACAATAACCATTTTAAAAGAGACATAAAAATCTCAGAAATATTCACTGAACACTACAGTGTAGTGTAACTCATCCACATCTTAAATATATTTTTTGAGCTATGCTATGAAAAAGATTACAGATTGGACAAGCTAAGAAGACAGAAAAATTCAGATAAATCTTCAGAAAAGACTGACAATCTCCAGACAGACAGAAAAAGATCACAGAAATCAAAAAGCACACTCTTGAGTTTGTCTGCAGTAAAAGCTATCACTGGTGAGAATTACAGAGAGACCTTTGGACAAAGAAAGTTATATAGGTTCCATTAGGACACAAAAGCCAACAATAAAAATAGTAGAGATACATAACTTACTTGCAAGTGAATGAAAGGCCTTTGTTCCTGCTGCATCTCTTGGCACATTGCTCAGTGGTATTTAAAAGCTTGGTTTTTACTTCCAGTGTTTTGTTTACTTTAATGAGCATCAACTCTCCTGTTTTTTTGTAGTCATGAAGAGGATTTCTCCTTTTTCCTTTGCCCTCTAAGAAAGAAACAAAGAAGAGTAGAAAAAAACCACCTGTAGAGTGCTAAAATCAAATATGTCATTAGTTAGATACAAATAACATTTATGAGGCATTATATGAACAATGGTACCTAAAACATAAAGAAATTCACAAAAATAAGGTACAAGGCAATATTTGAGAATTGTTTTTAGACGGTGATCTCCATTCTTAAAAACAAATAGTAGGAATTATAGCAAAATCAAATTCAAATACAGACTTGCTTAATTCTAGAAAATGGTAAGAGCAAAGTTTTTCATCTTTTGTATGAAAAAGATGAAAAAAGGTCTTTTTTGGATGGACAGAGTGGAGTTACAATCAGATGGAAAAGATTTAAATAGTATAGAGAATCTATCTGGATGTGATAAACTGTTCTCAAAACAGGAAACTTTTTATCTCAATATGTGAGAAGCAGAGCATAAAAGTGATACAAAATAATGTCTTCCTCTTGCTCTAGTGAAGATTCAGTGAGTGTTTTGTCCATGTTAGATGTGTTAGCCCATGCAGAGTGGGCTAGCCCACAGAGAGCTGTTAGCCCACAGAAAAGATGGCAAGGGGAGGCAGAGGCCACAGCATAGAAATAGTCTACACTGATGCAAAGACTTCTGAAAAAAAGAATACACTGATTGGGTTTCCATGTCTCTGTTGAAAGGCCCAGAGGAAGGGATCTAAATGGAGTGGGGAAGACTGGCTAGAGATGTTTGGTAAAGTGCAAGAGGAAATGTCTATGACTTTTGCAAGAAAAACTCATAATTTTCCCAATATGTCAGCTATGTGGTTTTTTTGCTGTGGTGGTTTGGTGTTTTTTTTTTTTGGTTCCATAGAAACAAGTCTGCCAACACAGGCTGCTCCATAACCAGGCTGCTCCATAACCAGCGAAGGCAGATGAGTATTTCAGGAGAGGGATTCTCCCTACTCCGACAAATGAGTAACATAGAGAGGATAAATTATCTTTTGGATCTATTTCTACTATTTCACTCACTGATCCCAGATGATCTTTTTGGATTAGATGGTTAACCCACGTAAGGTGAGGTGAATGAATCCCTCCTAAATTACAAAGTAGGAAACGCTGTTTTACATAAATTCCTTCCATATAACACTTTTCACAGATGTACTTTCATTTTTCTCTACAGAAACTGCAACAATAATAGAACATGAATGCTCAGGATGGAGTTAATAATTTTGCCCCAGTCTTTCAAATATATGAAACTTCAGCCTAGTGCTTGGTTATCCAGAATACATAATTCATCATGCAAGTGTAGAGTGCATTTAGGTCAGGTAATTTTTTGTGTTGTGCTCTCTGCAAAGAAGCTCTAAATAGGTGTAAACTGCAATAACTGAGGACCTGAATATATACTGCAAAGCCAAAGAGGGTTTAAGGATGTTCCCCATCCTGATCAGTGAGTTCACATTTTCACTGGGTTCAGATAAATCACACCTCTCAGTGGTGAGTTATCTCTTAGACACCTAAGAATACACCACAGACTTTTAAATTATATTTAATCAAGTGTCAGTCTCTAGAAACAAACAGAAAAACAAACAAACAAAAAAATCAAAGGAGTAGAATACCTCTTCTGCATTTTTTTGGTATGAAATAATCTTCATGTACCACCCTATTCCTCTTATTTTTTGAACTGTTGAAGGTGCTTACTCTGTTTCCCTGCACCTAATAGCTCACAATTTCAATTCCAGCTACAAACAATTCCAGGGGGGAAAAAAGAAAAAGTTCATTTACCTCTCTGTTATTATATGAAGACACTTTTGATTAGAAGATCAAATGTTAATAGTTTAGTGTTGTGCTAGGGACTCATATGAACTCTCTTGAACATTCTCAGCTTTTGTGTTCCTGCAGTGTACATGCACCCAAAAGAAATCATCATGTTTAGGGAAATGTTTTGAGGACACTCTTGCCTTAAGTATCATCATCCAGTTACTGGAAGTAATTGTATCTGCACTGAAGCTGCTTTATTTTTTCCTGTATCTACAATAGAGCAAAAGCAATGCAAAAAGGATTGCATTTCCTCTTTAAGAGAAGCACAGGAAAAAAATGTCTTCTATAAAGCTTTTGTGGTAGATTTCTCAATCTATTTTCTTACAAGACATATTTGCTAGTTCTATGTTGTCTCAGACAAGACTTTTATCCCAAGTGGAGGTAAGAATCTGTACAGAAATATCAAAGTATTATCTTTCAGTTCTTCATGCTAACATTTCCCATCTACTGATAAGTGTCATTATCTTAATTCCCAATGATAACAGCTTCTTAAACTCACCAGATAGCATGCAAGAATATGATTATAAATTCAAGAAGTTCTGTTCTGCCTGAAAAACATGGTTCACAGTTCTGCTTTCTTTTTTTTTTTTTCCTTCTTTTCCGAGCAGTTGTCCAAAGAGGATTACGGGTTTGATCTTGCATTTAGCAATTCATAACAGTCTGATTTACTTTAGCTTTCAAACAACAACATTCTATGACTTGCCTATAATCCAAAAGGCAAAGGGCCAAATGCATCTGTGGTGTGACTGTTAGAACCACCAGAATAAGACAAAGCATTACTTTTACAATTCTAACAACAAAATAAATAAAAATAATTGAGACTTTTCAGATATGAAGCATTAACTCAGACTACTCAAACTATAGAGTATCTGGGGGGAAAAAATCCCAACATTGCTTTTTCTTAGGTTAGTTCAGTCCATGTCAAAGCAATAATAAAAAAAAAAAGAAAATTATCATTCTGCAGCATTTTGGTGAGAACAAGTAGTGAGAACAATGGGGTTATAATATTCAATATCATAGAAGTTAAGACGTTTCCTTGGTTAATTAGAGAAACAGGCTTGAATCAGAAAATGTGTTTCTATTTTGATCTCTTCCACTCCTTAGATATTTTCTAACCCTTGTACTACTGGAAAAATGGCACCAAAGTAACTTCCCTTTTTGTCTTTCAGCTCTGTGTCCAATATCAAAAAGGGCTTTGAGGTTCCATGCTAACACACCACTCATTCCTGAAACTACCTGATTATGTTCTATATCTCAGTTCAAAAGTCATCTTGTGAAAACAATAGGTCTGACACTAAGCTATACTGAAGTCAAGAAATTCACTGTAAATCTAGTTTCAGGCCATTTAGAGTTCAAATACCTAAGCAAGTCATATTTCAACTCTCAGGCCTTAGTCTAGGACAAAAGTAATTTATTTCTGCATTAGCTGTTTAGTAGTAAAAAACTAATATAGCAAATATGATACTACTGTTATGGTAACAAAAATATCATACAGGACATGAACAAGCCTAAAGATAACCTTTGCCCATTATAATGAGATCAAAAACTATTTTTAATGTCCACAACAAAATTTTCAATTAAATTATCTGACTTTATCTGATAACCACTGGTAATCTCTTTCTCTCTCCTCTTACAGTCCATCTTTTTCTAATGCAGATGTATATTTAGGCTTAGGAATTATAGCCTTACAGAGTACAACTGGAGCATATTGGCTGTCTCCCATAGAAAGAACTCTGCTTTTATGGGCTTGTCATAGATTCTACAAAGCTCTTATAAAAGAGGAGTTATGATGCATTCAACATGTCACCTTCCAGGGTTTCCTAATTTCACCCTAGTCTATGCAGTAGTTAGTGCTTCCTTGAAGAAACATATTGTGAAGTCTTGTGATAATGTGAGGTCTCATTTCATTCATTTCTTTCTAAATTTGGATCCAGAATAAACACATCGAAACTCAATACCAAATTTTCCAAATTAGAAAATAAATATATTTAAATTAAAGATTGATATTTAAATCAAGATCCTTAATGAAATTTTTATGGTTTGGTATGGAGTTTCTTTACACTTGCAGAACAGCTGTTCATTACATATGTAAGATGCCAGAGATAAGCTGTATCTTTGAGGAAAAAAATTATCAAGAAAATGAAGATACCTAAATTCCTCAGGCTGGAAGATACTGTCAGAAAACTGCAGGAATCAACTGCAGTCTTTCCCAATAGTGCAATGACATGCAAAACAAGATGACAGAAGGGAGAAAAATTGAAAGAAGGAATTTGTCCACACACTGTAGGAAGCTCAGAGAAGCTGGAGTTTCAAAATATTTTCCAGTAAAGAAAAAAGGTCTTATAAAGTAATACAATTATATCAGAAATATAGAAGATACATAACCCCTTCCTATAGTATCAATTAACAGTTTAGATTTCTGTTTAATGTTTTTAATTATATTAAGTTACTTGACCTTGAGCAGTTAGCAAATGGACTAATTAGAGATGGAATTATTTTTGTTATAACTGATAACCAGGTCAGAACGTCAAAATAAGATTAGCTATTAATTTAATTTTGCAAACAATCATCATGGTGAGTCAAAATAAACTGGATTTTCCCAATGAGCTTGGAAAAAAATGAAAGAAAAAATTTTAGAGAAAAAAAAGTAACATAAATCTGAGTGTTACATGATTTTCCAAAAGAAATAGAAATAGAAATAGGAATAGAAATAGAAGTAGAAATAGAAATAGGAAAAGAAAAAGGCAAAGGAAAAAAAAAGGAAAAGAAAAAGAAAGATAAAAACAAAGACAAGAAAAATAATAAGAAAAGAAAAAGAAGATATCTGAATGGAAAAAAAGAAACAAGGAAATGTTGGATTTCAGTAAAATTTACAAAGCAAAAATTTGCAAAAACAGGGACTATTATGGTGTCAGAAAACATGTTTTCATAAGAGATATTAAATGAGTGCTTATCTCAGTATAGAAATTAAAACATGAATTAAAGAGAGTATGCTTGATTCTCTGTGTAAAATTGTGTTTGGCAAAGCTTGTGTAAGAAGACAAACCAATGAGCAGAGACTGAAATAAAGCAACAGTCCTCAGCATACTTTGGTTGAGGAGTAGTATGTAAATGAAGAAGGTGTTTAACTTGCCCATAAAACATGGTTCAAGGCATAATTTTAATTAAATTCAATGATGTATTTCCAAGACAATACTTTTCAAAGGATATAAAACATGAGGGGTAAATTGCCTATTGCAGGCTCCAGTGTGATAAGTATACTGACTTCATTAAAAATCAAAACAACCTGAGAAAAAAAAAACCAAAAAAATCTTGAACAGATGGTGGAAGTAAATGTTGCTAAATGGTTTCAGACACCACATGCTTAAGTTTATAGCATGGTCACAGTAATAAAAGAAATTATGTAAGAGGTGAAATTTGATACAAAAATTGTTAATAGAGTCATCAAAGTACTGTTAACTATCAGAATATTTAGGAAGCTCTTTTTAAACAAATACATGTAAGGAAGTTTTCTCTCTTAAAGCAAGACAGCTTTGATAAAAAGAGCCACTTTCATAACAAGAATTATTACCAATCACTTTTAACTTACTTTCATTAACTTTGGCTCCTCCTTATGTCTGTTTCAGTATCAGAAATGTCCAGATTCCTGGCTAGAATGCCAAAGAGTGAACACCTTTTCCAAATGACTTCTCATTTGGAAAAAAAAAAAGGGAAGGGAAAAAAGAAAGGCCAGCATAGTGAGAAACTGAAACAGCTCTGAAAATGTGACAAAGAATGTAGGTTGAATAAACCTAGATGCCACACTAAGTTTAATGTGGGGTTTTTTATGTAAAACAATAATTTGGTGTGAAAGAAGTTTACCAACCATATCCATAAAAACCACAGTCAGCTGTATAGATGGAAAGTCATGAAAATAAAACCAGCTGTCTAAGGAGGCATCTTTAGCTTGTCACAATGAAACTGTTTTTGAGAAAGATATCTGGAGGATGATGTGATTTTTTTTTCAACTTCTGAAACCTATTCCTTTTCTTGGGAAAAGAGGCATTATGGAAATATCTACACTTTTTAGAAAGTAGCTTGAAATATAGGTATGTAATATAGAGATATTTTTGCTTTATTTTTACATTGGGTTTCAGTCTAGTTGATAACCAGGTTCAGGAAATTGGCTTCACATTGCATATTGCCATGCACACCCACACACTCACCCATGCACACCCACACACTCACCCATGCACACATACCCCTTATTAGCAGCTGCAAATATTGTTGTCCTTGGAACTCAACTTTATGGTTATGCAAAGTTTTTCTTTTGTAACCCTCTTCTATAGTCAGAGTGAAAGCTCAAGAAGCTAAGGATAATGCTAACAACTGATAGCATATTCTAAAAATGGATGGTAGATAGAAAAGGACAGCTCTTTTTCTTTCAATAAAAGGTTATCAGCTAAGCAGGATGCTGGGACCCATTGGCAGAAACAAATGGTCTGCAGTTTTTTCTGACTTGCTGTATCTAACCTCTGGCTGAGAGGCCACAGTCCTTACAAGCATTTGGTGTCCCTGACACACCAAGGACAACGTGCACTTCTTTTGTGATGGGGTCTCAGCTGCTGCAGATGTCTGGGCATGGAGCAGGGGTTAAAGAGAAAGGGGCAGGCAGGCAGAGCAGGGATTTGGGCAAAACAGTGACGGACTTCTGAGGGCAGCAAAACAGCCCCTGTGAGGAGTGATGAGAGCTTTGCTGCATGTTGTGTATGTAAAAAAACAGTGCTGCTGGCCAAGACCAGAAGCTGTAAGAAGAGCTGGATCTGAGGGGAAACAGAGAGAGAAGCCAGTCCCCAGCTGGGCCAGCAGCACCAAGAACTGCCAGGCATAGCTGGGCTCATCAAACAGTGCATGGGTGGAGGCTCACAAGCCATTGGAAACTCCTGCAGCTAGATTTTGCCAACACATCTGACTAATCTGGAGCATGTTCTCAGCTCTGCCTCAACACAGCACTGCTTTACATGTAGGTACTAACCACATTTGGGAATAGCTCTATTGTCTTCTAAGTCTACTGCTAACAAAACCTGCAGAAAAGAGACAGGATAACAGCAAGGATGTCCTCACCCCTTCCCAGCTCCTTGTAGTTCCATACTTCCCCATTGCAAGGTACAAACATTGCTCACATCGTGTCATTTCTCCTACTATTCATACATCCCAGCCAAACACGGAGACCTTTCTCTCCTTCCTGCTGCCTTGTAGCCTCTACCTCTCAACTTACCACCTCAATAATGTTGGGGAGAATATAAAATTCCAACATTCATACAGCACAAGTAATTGTAATGTGTTCAGGGCAACCCTCTCCTCCCTATGTAAAGCTTTTATCCATCAAGAGGCCGTTATCCTACTTTCAAATCTCCTTGGAAAAGTTCAAAATGCTTACGTAGAAAACTAATGTTCAGTGTAAAGATACAAAGGGCAGATACTACATTCTCCAAGGGAGACTGCACATTTCCCTTCCAACCCTGGCCTCAGTTGAAGTATTACAATAATGACAGATAAGCTTCTCCAATAAGAGGCTTTCCTTTACTTCAGTGCACAATTTTCCAGAGTTTTATGCAGCATTTTAATCTCATATCTTTCAACTCTATATTCTCCTGTTATGCTGCTTATGAAAATGGCATTAATAGAAAAAGAAAATCTGTTGAGCAGGGTAAGAGCGATATTACATGTGAGAGCAAAACAAGCAGCCCCTGGCACTGAGCACCAAAAGGATTCCATTAAACAGAAGGAATACAGTCTTCCAACTGGCAGAATATCATTTTGCTTTGTTGACAGTATATAGTATAATGATTATCTACAGCTGGGATGGGAAAGAATAAATCACGCTAAATTTTTAAAATATACTTAGCTATGCAGACCACAGGAATACACAACATTCACACATCGATTATGGCTATGGGATTTTATATTATATTCTTTAAGCAACAGTTATTTATAGGAACTAAGTGTAACTCCCACATCTTCATTAGCAACTGCTTCAAATCATTCAAGCTCCAGAAAGTGCTGCAAAATTTGAATAAACCCATTTGGCTGACAGTCTTTTCATGAAAAAATATATCTGTAATTTAAATACATCTTTAAAACTCACTCTTTTGAATATACTACTCTATTTTTTGTTTTGATTTAAAAAGTCATTTTTAGTTTCACTAGAATATTATTATTAGGGAGATACTGTCTAAGAACACTAAATAATAAGAATATCTGGAAAAGGAAGAAAACTCCCTGATAAAATTATTATCTACAGATTAATTTCTTTGTGGAAATGACAGAGACTTACAGACTATTGATAATGGCTGGGCAAGTAGTCTATAGGAACACTGAACATTGATCTTTCACCAATCACAGTCTTATCTTTTATAGACTAAAAAGGAACTCAGTGTGGACAAGTTGCTGACATGAAAATTTCTCAGTTTTCTTCACTTTCCTCTTTTTCTTTATCCATTAATATAATGTAACATGTATTAGCAAACTTGGCAGCACTGGGCATTGTCTTCACACAGAACCTTGGACTTGGGATTCCAAGCCTAAAAGATCCATTCACAGAAGAAATCCACTCATCATTAGGTATAGCTTCAAATAGCTCTAAGAGAACTGTAGCAGATGAAGTATGGACGTGCACTAGCGAAAGTCTTCTTTTTCTCCTGTTTTTAAATTTTGTTTTCATCACTTGTTTTTCACATATAAAAATAATTAATATGTTGCTAAATATTGATATTTCTTAAAAACATCCCAATAAAAAGAGTTCAACATCCTGTACAGAGATACAATATATGTTTAGAAATAAATCAATATTTCTCCATAAAGGAATGGCCTTGCTTCCCCTTGCCTAAATTTTAAAATTTAAACACTTATTGCTTAAATTCATATATTTTTTAAAAGCGAGGTAAGCACAATTGCAGCTTGTGGTAAGAGTCCTCTTTCTTACCCATAAGGCAAACAATGGGTTTGATTAATATTAAGACGGGTGGGGGAGGAAAGCTAAGAAAGAGAGGGTTGCCAAGAAACTGTCACTATGAAAGCTGGCCCGAAAACAAGTTCTACTCTGTGAAAGATTCTGAAGTTTTGGAAATCTAATTTTCTTCCACATCAAGATGAACCATCCATTCCTAAATTGGAGAACCCATTGGTTAAGGCACAACCCTAATCATCAGCCTACTGATAATGGCAGTACTAAGGCTATCTCTCAATCTCTCCTGTTGGAAGATTAGAGAGATTTAATATTCATTGAGCTTGGTAAACTACAGACCAGCACTAAGAGCCTACAGTCAGGGAGAACAAGGACTTTTTCTCATTCAAGAAAAATGTCCTGACTACCAAAAGAGTAAGCATGACCAAGCTTCTTTTGAACTTGGCTATGGACCAGTTTCTATATCTTTTGCCCATGGAATAAAGTTGGAGGAGTCAAACTAGTCCATAATTTTTTAAGTTTCCCTGGCAGGTGAAGGTTCCTCAGCAGCAGGTACCACGAGCTATTGTTAATGTCTCGTGCTGAAAATTTCTCCCTCATTTTTTGGGTGAAGAACCAAGCCAAAGAAAGCTTCTGCTTAAAAGGTATTATTTTTGTGTAAAGTTTTGATGGTCAACATTTTCCAGTAAAAAACCCCAACATTTCCTCAGAAAATTCCTAACCAGCTCTAGTCATCACTTCTTAGAGCAGTCACATGTCCATAAAATGTAAATGGCATTGTACATGGAAAAGGAGTTCAGAAAAGTGTAGTAGCAGAGTTCTTGTAACTGTGTCACCTGCTAAGAATGCCCACAAAAACAAAATTATCTCTGAGCAGACTGAACACAGAAGCTCTTATGAGATGTTCAGCATCCCACACAACCACAGTCTTGCTGTAGGTGAGAAAAGACAGATTTTACTGCACATGATATTTTTTTTTTTTTTTACTTGCCTCTCAGATCCCAAAATATTTCACTTTACTACTGTATTTCAAAAAACTTTTTTTTTTAAACTAGAAAATGAAGATGTGTGTTCGAGTCATTAGCATCACTTGCCATACACCTCGCCTGACGCCCTCAAGGCGTTGCCCCAGGTCCCAGACGCTGCGTGCGCTTGCCCTCACTCTACCCACTCCTGGCAGATCCTTTCCCTGAATTGTGGCTGTCTTTTGTTTCTGTCTGTTCAAAGGTCTGACCCTAACAATGTTGGCGGAAGGAAGGAAAGGTTTGTAGAAACCTTTGCAAACTTTTTTTCCCTTAAGCGTCTCCCCAGGGGGCCAATAGAAACACAGAGTTAGCTCTTCAGATATCCAGTCCAAGGGGGACACTTCAGGAAAGAAATTCAGCTAAAGAGCTTCCAGCACTTGATTACTTATTGTTTGTTCCTTTCCCCCCTCCACCTCCCGGATTTCAGCGGGAACGTCTAATGAAATTACAAGTATTTCGGTCTGGAAATAGCATGCTCATGCTGTTGAACTTCATCAAGGGTATTTCCTCTCAGCAACGTACTGTCCTGGATATTCGTTGGGTATTCCTTGTCAAATTCTGTTATTTCAAATTTATTCTAACACTTGGAAATTAAGGACACATGTTTCCTCATGTCCTGACAACTGCCGGGAGCATCTAGGGGTAAACGATGTTTCCTTCCCCGCTCTCAGGGCTTCCAGGGCTCCCCGTCCCCAGACAGCTCCGAGTGCCCCCTCGACACCCTGCAGCAGGCAGAATGAGGCATGTCCCGACCCGCTGCGCTGCCTCCCGAACGCTCCACGCAGCTCCGCACCGCATCGCTCCGCACCCCTCCTCGAGCTGGTGGCACTGGGCGGGAACCAGCGGCTGGCGCACCTCAGCCCCCTCCCGGATGCCGGCTGCGGGCGAAGTGCCGGCCCCACCGGGCAGGTAGGAGCTGAGGAGCGCCGGAGGTGTCGGGGGTCTCCCCGCCTGCCCCACCTGCGGGGGCTGCTCCCGCTGCACCGCCCCGAGCACCCACCCTCACCACAGCGGCGACAGGGAGAATGATGCGGCTGTGAGGTGGAAAAGGCGGGAGGGGGGGGATGTCACTAGCGAAGTGATAGAAACACTGACCTGCCACAGGGATGGTGCTGGGAAGCAGCAGCAGCTGATGGAGCAGCAAGGCGGGCAGGAGTTGAGTGACCCACATGGTGCCGGCGGGGCCCCCCCGGCGGCTGTAGGGGAGGAGAAGAGGAGAGGGCTCCTCGGAAGGACCCTGTGTACAGCCGGTCACTAGAGGAGGCAGAGTGAGCCGATCTGCTTTTTATTGCGATGATCTAAGTTTGTTGTGTGATTAACTGGAAAGATCTGGGTCCCAACTCCCTCTTACGGTAAGAAACTGTTTAACAACATCCCCTCTCTGCCTCCTCTCCTCCTCCCCTCCCCAGGAGCTGCCTCCTCTCCGCCCCACAGGCAGCCCAGGGAGAGGGCTCCCACCGCCTCATCCCTCCCTCTATCCTTCCCTCCCTCCTTCCCCCCAGCCTCCCTTCTTTCATCTCTTAGGGGCTCAGAAGGAGCAGCCGGGCCTGGACGGGCCCCCCAGTTCTGGCCCTGAAGCCAGCAACAGCTGCTGCCATCCCCCCAGAGCCTCCCACCATCCTCTCCATCCCTCTCTGTTCTTTCACCTGTGGCCTGCTCAAAACTCTCCCTCCCTGCAGACATTTCCTGTCATAACCTCCCTCTTTCTACACCTGCCCCTTGGCCCCTTCCCCAGGCATCACCCTCATTCAAATACATTTTAGCAGAACTCCCTCATGTCCATGAACAAAGCAAGGCCAGTAAGAAAATACCTTTCCTCCAATCTGTTGATGACTGCCCCTGCTCATCAGCCTGGCCTTTCCATTGCGTTCTTTGGCCATCTGACAAATGCCACTTCCCCAAAATTGTGGCAACTCTGAGGAATGTAAAGGTCAAGTATCAGCTGGCTGGTGTCGCTCCACAGAGACAAGATTCAGTCCGAAGCGTGGCCTGACCCTTTCCCCTTCTGCAGGCCAAGTGGTTGTGATCCCTCTGTTGCACTTCATTTTAACCTCATGGAAGCAATGGCATTAGTTTATGTTTAAAGTCATGAAACTGGCCTTCGTGACACACGAGTGTTCAAAAATAAACACTTCAGGAAAAGTTCTGCCTTAATTTAAACTGATCCTTTCTCCCATACACCCACCTACTGTCTATAGCATGTGTGTGTGACAACACAGGAAACTGTTTCCCTCCATTTTCCACAAATAAACCAGAGACCTGCATGTGGCCCCATGCCATATGAGTCAGAAAATTGGTCTCCTTCTCCAGCCAAGACTTCTTTGCCCAGACTTACTATCCATACTGCTGATAAACACCTTTGAGTGAAACAGATTTTATTAAAAATGCAGTTGCCAAAGCCACAAATGTTCATTGTTAACTTTTCTTCAGTTTTTCCCTATATTGCTCAAACATATTTTTTTTCCACTCAATTTACGCTTAGTGGTAAAACATAATAGTTCCATTTGGGAGTTACTACACTGGTAAGTGGAAAAAAAAAGGGACAGAAAAGCATTGAGAGAGAGTCTGTGAAGACAATATTTTGAACATTTGGCATTACAGAAAAAATAAATTTATTTCTGTTCTTGTTTTTCTCTACTTTCTGTGTTCTAAACTTAACTTACAGAAGTTCCTTAGAGATCCACAACCTGAGAACAGAGAATACATTTTCCACTGGCCAATGACCTTGTGTGAAACCCTTTTCCAATGCAATTGATAGAACATGCTTATCTCACTTAGTTTCTGTTTTCTGTTTTTCTCCCTGTGCTTAAAGATAGATATAAATATAAACAGTAAGCAACAAAAACAATCATAGCACTATGCCGAGCCTAAAATAGCCACATTCTGCTAAGCAGATGTATTTGACTTGCTGTCCATGCATGTAATGAATGACTTTTTTTTTTCTTTTTCTATAAAGCACAAAATCATGCAACATCAAAGTCAAGTATAACTTTTTTGCCACTGACTTCCCTGAGGAAAGTAGTTGGCCTGTAGTCAGATTTCTGCCAAATTTCAGGAAGATTTCTGCTGTATCTCTTGAGGAGTAGGGTGCTTCTTAATGGTGAAAATATTTTCCTATATGGATTCCCATTATTAGTACGTAGTCCTGTTTATTATTCATGGTCTGCCTGTAGTTCTTCTTAAGAGCTCAAATCACAAGCTTAAGCTTCTTTAGCTGTGTATATTATCACAGGCAGGTGCAACTCATAGACCTTGCTCTCCATTTGTCTAAGTTTGGAGACCTGCTGGAAGATACCTCTACCTTTTTCATAATCCTCATAGATCTCCCCTCATTGGAAAGCAGAGCACACAGAGTGGAGGGCTTGGGACAGAAAGGAGGTTAGAAAGGGAAAGGTCCTATAGATTCTATAATCAGATGGTCTATTAGTAAGTAGTCAAGACAAAGGTTTGCATCTGGGTTTTTGGAAATGGTCTTGCATCATATACTGCAAAATGTAGTATGATATGTATTCTGTGTCTTCTTGACCCATGTATTTTATAAAATAGGTATGATACTTAAGTTCAATTCAATCAAATTTTACCTTTATATGAAATTCTATATGAAGGAAGACTGCAAAAAATTGCATTTCATGCTTAGGTTTCAGAAAGAATTCCATGTTACATTTCAGTCTGCACATAGAGAAACAAAAGATCTAAATCTTATAATCAAAAGTTGTAGGGTTTATGCAAGAATATTCTGCTGTTTTCTGACCTTCTAAGGGCATTTTTTCTGTTTATATGAATTATTTTTTTCTGGGTTTGGTGCTTATCTGAAAATGGGGATTTTTGTGTTGGGTTTCTTGTATTGTTTGGTTTGGGTTGGTTTTTTTTTGGCAGCTTTGCAGACTAGCCCTGATAACCTGAGGTTCAAATCACTGTAGCTCTGTATTAGAAAAGTAGCACACTATTTCTGTAGAAGATATCTGAAAAGAATTACTGCACACTTTACCAAAGATGTGTTTTCTGTGGATTGCCTACATGAATAAAAAAGTTTGAAAACCTTATTTTGGTTGGAAAAGTAAGCAGACATGACCAAATACATAAAACCTGCTATTTTTATATTGCCTTTTCTCAGCATAACCACAGTTGAATTTTTTTTCAGAAGTAACTTGCTATTCAGAACTGCTAGATATTTACAGTTTTAGCAGGAATCATCACACACTCAGAGAATAATACCACATCACAATTAGTTTTAAAGGAAAGCTTTTCTAAATGAACCAGCATCTGTCATATGAATCACCTCTTGAGTTCAAAATAAACCTCTCCACTTACTGTAACTGGTATAGGTATCACTTTTGAAGGTCCTATTGGATTATAAGCTCAATAAATACAAAAACAAGTGCATGTAGTAATTGATGTTCAACACTGAGTTTATAAAAAGACTGAGGCTTCCTGAGAAATTTAAACTAAGCAATTGTACTTCACTTTTAAAGCCAAATGAACTTTTATTGTCTTGTATTTTTTTATAAACTCAATTTGAAACTAGGAAGGGATAAGATTAAGGAATGGACTGCTTGGAAAGGTAGAGTTTAAAAAGAGATCCAGAACATGCCTGGTGTCAATAGTTGTTGAGGTACATCAGCCAGAGCCCCAGCTGGACACATGACACCTTCCAGCTCAGTCCCTAAGCCTTCTTCATGAAGGAAGGAAAAAAGAGACAAATGGGGTAGAAAAGATGAAAGGAAGAGAAGGAAAGAGGTAGTGAGATCCAAGCACAGAGATTAATGTCTAGTTGAAAGCGGAAGCTCAGAGTGTCCCCTGAGTCCACCATTTTACATTCCGCCAAAAGGATTTTACATGTCATCATACCAAATGCTGCAGAACCAAACTGCTGGTCCCAGAGGGGAAATTCACCTCACCAGTCAAGTGCTTAGAGCCCAGTAAATTGAAATGGGTGTGTGACACCTCAGATGAGGCTTATTGTTGATCACCCAACCAGGAAAACAAAGAATGAAGACAAGAACCACACCTCCCTCTGCAAAGTAAACCCTAACCTAAAGTCCTGAGGTAGTCACCTTCGCAAACAGTGTTCCCAGGTAAAACCACAGGCATATTCAATAACCTTAACTGTTTAGCTTTAAAAAGCTTCCTATTCACTAAGCCCATGTCAGAGCTGATACATAAAAATTACTCAGGGGCTATTAGCTGGCTTTGTAGGTGCAAGACACGGTATGATTTGACTTGGGATAATAGAGTTGTACTTTTCTCTACCCAAAAATAAGACGTTGCAAGCAGCTTCACACCTTGACTGGGCATTTTCATGGTAACAAATAATTAATGAAAAATGATACAGGACATAGGCAAAATACTACATGGTTTAGTCACCGTTTTATAACCAAATGCATGCTCCTGGGGAATGAAAAGTATGGTTTTGAAGTTTTGACCGTAAAGAGGAACATGAGCTACAAAGTGACTTGCTTGCACTTGGTTCCACCCATTATAATTCACATATATTCATAAAATTCACATATATATAATTCACAGTTTTCCACACATCTGGACTCTAAGGTGCTCAGGTCTGGGTTCTAAACCATAGTCAAGTAATCCAGTGTTGATCCCTACAGTCCATTAATAACATAAATTCTTTACTCTTTTCCTGCATAAGACATACTTAAACTGCTTTATATATGTGTGTTATATGCTGTGTATTAAGAGGTAGCTGAGATGAATAACAAAACAATTTTTAAGTTCTAGTACGAAAGCCATTTCAACCATTTATGGCATGGTGTCCAGTGGCAGCTGATGGTAATACAGCCCTTCAACATCAGTTTGGAAATTACTGTTTTCAATATTTCTGGAAACAGTAATAAAATAAAAATGTAGAATTTATATACAGCATCTTGCTGTTAGTAGAAAATACCTGATAAAATTTTATCTGATCAAAATGTAGATATTTCCACTCCTAAATCCTTTATCTACAAGAAGATAAATTTTGGAAAAAAAATCATGCAAAAATTAATCAAAATGCAAAAATTTTCATTAAATTTCCAAGTAATATTCAACTGAAGTTTGTGGGAGTTTGCTGCATTGAGTCTATACACTATTTGGAGTGTAAAACCAAAACCAAAGCAAAAACCATTTGCTCAACTCAGAAGAATTGTTCATTGTATGTACTCAGAATTTATGTACATTGACTGTATACTTGTTTAAATTTGTTTCTTTATTCCTTCTTCTATTAGTCTCTGCAGTTCCAAGAAAGTCTAGGAAGTATAAATGTCATTGGCAGTATTGTTAAATAAATTCAAATGTACCTTACTTCTATTATTAAAGGCTCACTGTGATCTGCAAAAGCTTTACAATAGACTTTTCTCTCTCTCTTTCTTTTGTGTGTTCTTCTTTTGTTTGTTTGTTTATGAGCAAGAAGGCAAGAAAAAATTAACTTAATTTTGACCTTAATCTACCAAAATCAGTTTGTAGTATTGGATATTGGAAAAACAAACAAAAGCTGCATACATTTGATATGAAGTAACAGCCTCAGAACCCCTTAATTACACACCATAGTTACTGAGTTAATTGATTATAGTTACTATCTATGCAAACAAGCCATTCAAATAAGCATGAATTTGTGCTTCTTCATAGGAGTTTCTTTTTTAGCAGATAAGGCAGTGTGCTTTTTAGAATATAAATTCTCTAGGACAAAGTAATCTGAAAAACAGACATTCAGCCAAAATCATTTGCAGTTATTGCCCAGTCTTTAGATTTCCCTTTTTTGTCTGTTGTTCTTTAATTTGCAAAGCCTTCCTTCTTTTGTAGATTTAGGTGAGTTAAAAAGCTCAGTCATGGTCAAGGTAATACACATTTGTATATATATTTTTAAGTACGTTCCTAGGCTTTTTTAATTGTTGAAAAACTTGAAAACATCAGTCCAAAACATTCAATGGCTAAGACAATCTACAGTCATTCTGATTTTAAATCTGCAAAACAAACGAACAAAAAATTCCATGAAAAATCTGACAAAAAATTGCAGAGATGTTAATTCAATGCCATGTATTGTTTTGTTCAACTTAAACGTGTAGTTTTAAGTTGGGAGGAGTTTAAAACAAGTTTTCTGTAGTATACATTTTACCTCTGGGGGAGATAAGATCATTGGCAGACATCAAGGGGTCCCAATCTTTCTGTATGATACTTCTGGAAAAGAAACATCACTGAGAGATAATTTGAGAACACCCCACCAAAACTGATGTAGAAAGACCAGCTACAAACAGATGAATGTTCAGAGTTTTAAAACAATATGAGGTGTTGCTATAAAAATCCTTTTAATATCTCTGACTGGTAGATATTTTAAGATGTACTTTTCAATATGCTTGGCATAACAGAGACTAAAATCAAGCTGAGTTTTGACAGTGAATTTTATTTTATGGAATACCTTCAGAAATTCAAAAATCCAGAGACAAAAGCATTAGCCCTTTGAATTCCAGAAAATGAAGTCTTCCAGAACTTCCTTGTCAAGAGTAAATTTTGTAGGATTTCACATAAAAGACGAAAATTTCTATCTAGGGTGCTGTTAAAGATTTTAGAAAGAAACCTCAATGGGGATTCATCAGTTTCCTACCAATCTCTCAGACATAAGGACATATTAATAGCAGCTCAGAGAAAACAAAAAAGAGCTTGCAATCCATGGCCATAAAGCAGTGATCTCTCCTGCTTTATTGTAACCCCAGAGACAGAAAGCTTGCCAAGACATCAGAAAAGATGTTATCAGAGGAGGAACCTGAATTCTTTTCAAGAACAAGCTTTGGGTACTTTATTTGAATCAAAGTCTCCTTGTCTGGGATATGAGCTTTGTAATGCAGCTACTGGAAAATAGTCAAGTAGGGAAAAGAGACATGTGGCTGAAGAATCAAGACAGGAACTCTCAAAGGAAGACTAGGGCAAACTGTCAAAATTCTTAGCTGTTTCCATTTCTTTACATACTAGATAGAAAACTTTTTTTTTTTCAATACAGTATTGTCCCTTAAAGGTCTTATGACCTTTAAGTAATGCAGTGCTGGTACCAAAATGACACTGATAACAGTGTGATTGCTCTACATTTGCTGCACCAATAAAACATATATACTTTTCTTGTATGCTACTTTTAGCATTCCATACCTCAACAGTATGGTGCCTATTCTTACCAAGTACTCAGTCCCCACTTTTCACTGAAATAAATTGTTGCCAAACTTATAGGTGAAATCTGAACACTGATGATTAGGTTTCACTGTACATTAAACAGTGGCAGAGTATATTCTTGCCTTAGCATATTCTGCTGAGGATTTTGCTACCAACTTCTAAAGCAAAAATAAAGTCAAATTTAGTTATCTACGGTCTATCTGCTGGTTCACAAGCATCAGCTTTTCTCAGCTTTTCCAAAGCTTTGGTCCCTTTTTTTTCTGTCCAAAATGAAACTTAACAATTAAATAATAAGGTTTTTTCAGTTTGGAACACTACTGCTGAGCAAGCTGGTATGATGGCCTGTTTCAATGACTTTTTATCAGATTATTAAATGAAATTATACTCCTAATAAAATCACATTGGTACAAAGAAACAGATGCATCAAAACAGTAGCATAGAAAAAGATTAATGGAAAAGTTTTTTTTTCTTCTGGATAACAGTGGTGGTGTATTCTAAACTGAAACACATTATTTCTGATTTCATATTATTACTGTTTGGGGGTTTTTTTCTAAGTCTTTCCTAAAAATATATACAGATTAATAATCCTTGTATATTTTACTTAGCAGATCGGTAACATTGGTTTATAATTTAAGAATCTTCAGATTTAAGAATTTAAGAATCTTCAGATTGGGTGAAAGGGAAAGTCCACTTATACAGAAGTTTAATCTGAGAGTAATCAATGAAGGTTGTCTAAAAAAAAAAAGTATAAAACCAGAATTAGTTTGCAATATTACTTTCTTAGAATGCTTCCCAACTGCCAACATTTGATGCTCATACAATTTTTGGTGATAGTAAATAAATTATCTTCATGATGATTTCTGTATTTTTTCTCTCTTTATGCAACCTATCAATATTTCAGGTAAATAGCTAAATGTAAGTATGAAAAAAATCAGCTGGACAAGGAATTTTCAAATATACAATTTTGTGAGTAGCTTTTTACTTCTAGTGGAAAATGTTTCACATATAAATCTCTGAAATATATCTTTTTTGTATAGTATGCAACAATAAATGTTCAGTATTGTAATTTTATTGCTTTTCCTTAAGAGAAAAACAACACAAAACCACAAAACAAACTAAAAGCCAAGAAACTCTGTGTCCTCTGCTGCTCATGTAAACAGTTGAATAAACAGTTTTAATAAGAAAATAAAACCAACATTTTTCAAAATATGTAGACCTGTACATCACATATCTGATTAGCTATATTTTACCATTACAATTTAGTAATGAAGAAGAAATATTTATTTCTTCATTTATTCCCAGTAGGTAAAACAACATGGTTCCAATTTATACATTAAAGACCAATGGCAAAAAACCTGTCTATTTTTGCCTGAGTTTATTTTATGCATATGTTCTTCAGTTATGAAACCACTGAGAATGTGCATTGAGCACCCACAGGAAATAGAGGGCTATGTCACTCAGCTTGAGACGAATAATATTTGAACTACTTTTCTTATAGTTTCTACAGGAAAAAGAAATCTGGTATTGGTTTTCCAAGATTAAATAGTAAGCCCACTATCTACAATTAATTTGTATTTTATGACAAGGATGTCTGACATAATCCCATTGAAAGGACTGGAGTAGAAAGCTGACTCTATCTGGAAATAATTTTCCAATATTTAACAGGAGGTTAAATATTTAAAACAAGCAAACAAACAAACAAGACCCAACAAAACCAAACACATGAACACACACCCCGGAGGGGGGAAAAAAAAAAAAAAAAGAAAAAGACGAAGAAGAAAAAAAGACCACTAATTACTCTGGTAAACCACTTCTATGCTTTATTGCCTGTAGCTGACAGTCTATATGAAATTTAGTATTTTCCTTCTCATTCCTCCTCCTTTCTTCCCTCCTAATTTTAATTTGTTCTTTTTCTATTTCTTTCTCTCTTTTTCTCCTTTTTTTCCTTCTCTATCAGGCTCTCTAACTTTCTCTCTGCCATCCTACTTTCTTCTTTTTCATTTTCTTTATTTTCTCATCTAAAATGTTTTATAAAAATTCCCACACAATTACAGAAATCTTCCTGTTTGTTGAGTGTTTAAAAATATGGTTACATGGGCTAAGATTTATAATTTAATTTTTGGTCTAAGAAACAAACACTAAAAGAAAAGTTTACAAGGTAACATCAATCTGCAACCACAACTCCAGGTAGCAGACCATTAAGGTGGGATATCAAGCTGGCTGACTACCATCCTGTTGTTTTCTTTTCTGACTTTGCAGACTTTTGTGACTGCTGAAAAGTGGAGTTCAAATAGAACTGGAGAACATGCTTCTTCATGGTGTTATAAATTTATGAAGAAACTTTGTTAAGGAGATAAAGGAATAATAAAAGCTTGAAATGTTCTACCACTTACATCAGAGAGTCCATTTTGTATAGATATGATACTGGCACAATAAACACCAACCTATTATTATTTTTTTTTCTCTGTAACAGGGTCTCCTCTTACAAGGAAGTTAAAAAATGGAGGTTAACAGCAGGAATCAGCTTTTTTACTGGTCACAAAAAACATTTTTGCAGATGCTACAGAGGGACACATCAGGAGTATGACTCCCGGTCTATGATACTGTGCAAGCTTTGGAGAAGTCTGAGGACCAAAAACCAGAACCTATCATATAAATTGTAATTCCAAAGTTTTCTAAATTTTTCTTGTAGACATTTTCTCTTTTACATGGCAGATTAGCTTCAGAAAAGCATGTAAAAGTCTACTTGACATCCTAATTCTCATGGTCTTTCCATTGTGTTCTAGAAAAGGTATAACATTATCTTAGGTTTGCCCTAAAATTAATTCTTGATGATGAATAATATAAGTTACTTGTTGTTCTGTGTGACACCTTTAAAGAGGAAATAAAACATATTCACAAATTCAAACCCTGAATTGTCTCCCATTTATATATGTGGCACTACTCATGGTTTTAGACATCTATTAAAAATAACTTTCTTGGGCCTAGGAATATTTTTCTGAAAATGTGGAAGGCACTTCAAAGGACTTTAACTTAAAAATAACTTAGAAGTTACTGATGAAAATTCATAAAGTGAAGTGGAAAACTCATTTAATTTTACCCTGATCCAAAATACAACAAAGATGATTAAATACAAATCTCAGGCTTGCAAAATCAAGTCTGAATGAAAAGATAGGTTTTGTGATGTAATTCAAAGAGAAGAATGTCAGGACAGAAAAATATATGTTCAAATTGAGAATCATAGGTCATCTGGTCAGCAAAAATTCCAGTGAAGTAGCAGCCATGGTGAAATGAGTATTTAGTCAAACATACCATAAAGGCAACAGGAAGGAAGAGCATTTTTCAGCAATGCATCACTGTTTAAGCCAAGCCTGATCACATACTTCACAAACACCAAGACAATCACACAGCCTTCTTTGTACGTAATATGTCTACAAATGAGAATGCTGTGGAACAGAAACTGCAATGAGGGGATAAATCAGTTTATTTATTCATTTTTTTAACTAGGTAAGAGAACACAAATGTTCTGTTTTAAATAAAGAATCACTGTGTTGTATCCAAATTTAGTAAGTTAGAGAAAACGAAGTATACTTACATTATCTTGTAAAAAAGTGAATGTTCCACTTAGCATGTCTAAGTAATAAATGCAGATGTAGCATCTGTGTTTTGAATGGAAGGTTGCCTACCCACCAATTCATTTTAAAAAGCGTTTTTATATACACACCAGTTAACCAAAAGTGAAAATAAAGAACACAAGAAAACTTTCGTATATATTCTAGAGTCCAGGAAGTCTGTAAAAATATTACGAGACAAATCATTGACAATTACAATGCTATCATAAATGGGAAACATAAATCTCTGCTTAACTCACACTGCATTTCTGCCATGTTATACCCTGTACTTCCTACATATTTCTGTATTTTAGACTTCTCTGTCTCCATCCTCACCAAAGGAAGCCCAGCTTCCTGAGTGCACATGCACCTAGAGGCACCACATGGGCATTAAACAAGAGGAGCTGGAAGCCACTGCATCAGGAAAACTGTTATTTAGTAGCTATCATGGGAACATGGTGGGATGACTTGTTCAGCTGGTTTTCTGAAACAGATGGCTATAAACTTTTTTAACTGGATAAGCAAGAAAGGAGTGGCAGTGAGGTTTCCCTGTGTGTTAGAAAGGATTTTGATTAGAGCTTAATGATAGTGACAATGTCATTCAGCCTTTATGGGTAAGAATCAGGTGGAAGGCAAGTAAGGCAGATATCATGGTGAGACTTTGTTACAGAATGCCCAATCAGGATGAAGAAGGAGACAAAATATTTTAAAAGCAGCTGGGTGAAGTTTTGCATTCAATAGGCTTTGTGCTCCTGAGGGACTTCAGCCTACCAGATGTCTGCTGGAAATACTACACAGCAGAGGGGAAACAGTCTAGGAGTATGGAAGTTTTTGAAATGTGTGGAAGATAATGTTCCTGGACACAGCTGGTGAGGGAGCCAGCTAGGGAAGGCACCTTGCATGACTTGTTCCTTGCAAACAGAGAAAGACTTGTGGGTGATACGACAGTTGGAGGCTGTTTGGGGCATAAAGATCACTAAATGATAATTTTAAAATCTTGAAGAAGTAAGAAGGGAGTCAGCAAAACTGCTGCCTTGGACTTCTGGAGGACAGACTTCAGCCTTTTTCAGAGACTGGTTGACAGAATCCCTTGGGACGCAGTCTTGAAGGGCAAAGGAGACCAGGAAGGATTGACATTCTTCAAGACATTCTTAACAGTGCAGAAAGAGGCCTTCACCATGTGCCAAAAGACACCATGGCCTGGCTTCATGGAGACTTCTGGATGGAACTCAGGAAGAAAAGAAAAGTTTATTACCTTTGGAAAAAGGGGCAGGCAACTCAGGAGGATGTTCTAAAGTTACGCAAGGAGAAAATTAGAAGACCCAACACATAACTAGAATTTTATCCTGGTTGATATCAGAAGTAATGTGGCCTAAAAAATGGGGAAGAGATCGTGCCCCTTTACACAGCACGTATCTCTAATACTGTGTTCAGTTTTGGGCTTCTCACTACAAGAGGTGCTACATTGAGGTGCTGGAGCATGTCCAAAGAACGGCAACAAAGCTTGTGAAGGGTCTAGAGAACAAATCAGCTGAGGCAGCTGGTCTGGAGGCTGAGGGGAGAATATATCCCTCTCTGAAACTAGCTGAAAGGAGGTTGTGACTGGGTGGGTGCTGGTCTCTTCTCCCTAGTAACAAGAGATAGGACAAAAGGAAACAGCCTCAGTTTGCACTAGAGGAAGTTTAGACTGGATGTTAGGAAAAATTTCTTTACTGAAAGGATTGTCAGGAACTGGAATAGGCTGCCCAGGGAAGCAGCTGAGTGACCATCTCTGAAGGTATTTAAAAGATGTGCAGACATGGTGCTTAGGAACATGGTTTAGTGGTGGACTTGGCAATGTTATCTTAACAGTTGGATTTGATGATCTTAAAGTTCTTTTCCAACCTAAAATGTCCTATGATTCTGTGCCTCCTCCTGAGAGGAGGACACCTGTTTGTCCCTATGCTGCTTTCAGCTACCTGCCACATCCCACAGGAACCAGCTAGACTGGGGGCAGTGGGCTCAGTGGTGAACTCTGAAAAGCATGCCCACCATATTGCCATGTAACAAGGCACACACATATTAACTAATCACAAAGAAAGAATAAAACATATAATTACTCCACTGAAAGCTTTTTCCAATGTAAAAGTTTACACAAGTCTTTCACTTGTACCTAGCTATTAATTTTGAGTGGTATTTGTTTCACCTAATGCCAGATATCTATGTTTTGGCAATTATGCCTCAGGTAATCTCTTAGCTTTCATTGTAGCATTGTTAGAAATAAATAGGCATTTGGGGGCACAATGACTCTATACTATTCAGTGAAACTTTCTAGGTACCTCCTAGGTTGCCCTCAAAGCATCCTGGAAGTATTCATTTCCTCTTGGTCAGATGCCTACATTTCGAAGTGTCTTCACCATAAATCCTTACAGCTGAAATTTGCTCATTGAAATTGATTGCAAAAACACAATGGAATTAACAGATGGGGAGAATAGGTGCACTCAGGCTTGAGTCCAGCCTTCAATTCAGCAAGCTGAAATGAAGATTTCTTAAGTTCTAAATTGTAAATAACAATTTTGGGGGGGCAATAAAATCTTAATTTACATTTTCTGAGCACCACAGCAAGAGAAAAGAAGGACCCTAGCTGCAGCATTTCAATATTTGTTTTAAATGTCTATTGTTTCATGTAAAGGTTCTAATG
Source organism: Calypte anna (assembly GCF_003957555.1). Classification (NCBI taxonomy): domain Eukaryota; kingdom Metazoa; phylum Chordata; class Aves; order Apodiformes; family Trochilidae; genus Calypte; species Calypte anna. Next base: position 10,374,845 of record NC_044244.1, on the reverse strand, counting down.
CCCTGGCATTGCAAAGAAACCATTAAGAAAGAATTTATCTCTAGAGAAAAATTCTGATTAATCGCCACACTTCAGCTTTTCCATTCTCTTACAGGTTTAGCATCCAGGTTCAATATGTCTTTGCTGATAAAAGCAAAAGTATGTCCAAGATTACATTTATCTCTTTCTAGAATCACAACTAGGAAAGGCACAGAATTCCTGTGTTGGATTTGAGCTAATTACACTTTCTGAGATGAAGTTAAGGCTGGTAGGCACAGCACAATGCTAACATGCAAATATTTCTTCAGGAATCAAAGGCAGTACCTCTGAATTTTCCTACGCAATTACATGAATGTTCCAATGTGATCTAAGTTAGTGAAGGGAATATTTGCCATTTTGAATATGCTGCAACTCTTTAACTTTGTCTAAACAGACTACAGATTCCTTTTAGGGGACCATTTTCCTTGTTTAAAGAAACCAAGCAAACCTTTTATACTTTTTGTTAAATATAGCACAACTCATGCAACAGAGGTGAATGGAGCTCCAGAAGGAGAATGATAAAATCTATTTGGAGATTTGAAACATTTATATGATTAACTGAGAATGTTATTTTGAATGCATTAAACTTCCAGAATATGATAAATAAAGAACTTATCTCAACTGCTAGTATAGATACTACATATAAAAGTTACATGAAACTACTTACAGAATCCTGAATATTAACTGCAACTGACTGTGACTTTGCAGGTCAGATATCTGAAAATAACAAAGCAATCAAAAGTGAAACTGAAGAAATAGTACATTCTAAGTGTCTCTTTATTCTATATTTAAGCAGCTCTGACATTACAAAAAATATTACCTTTTTCACAGATATCAGAATTTAAAATTACATTTTTCAGTTTGAAGAAGTTTCTAGATATTTTAAATTAAAATCATAATTAATGGTAACAGAAAGAACTATAAAATATATGAGAATTAAACCAGAATGAACCATTTTATTTGCTGCAGTTCAATTGCTTTTCAATATTATATTCAAAATATCAGATACTGACATTTCATCATATGGAAAAAAAATCTAAGAAAAGAAAAAAATAATAAATTCCTATAATAATGGAAAGTCATTTCTTTTGTCTCTGTGTTTTTGGTCAAATACGAGATGAGTCAAGAGCTCAAGAAGTCAATGAAACCAGTGTTCTTGTCAGGAGGACAGCACATGGAAGTTATAAATGAATTCACAACTATGCACTACTTATTTTTTATGTTTTTATTATATCTCTGATGTTCTGTGATGTCTTTATTTTAGGAATCCATATGGGAACATGTTACCATAGTAAACATTCTGGATAAGAATAATATCCATGAATAAATAACTTAATCTCACTTGCTTTAGTTTTAGTAGCAACAGTTCTTAACCTTAATTTCCAGAAGGTGTTGTATGGCTCTGTTCATTCATTAAAAGCTTGAAATCTGCTCTGACAGGTCTGCAGGAGCAAAGCTAGAAATCAGTAATTAAAAAAAAATTAAATTATATGTTCATAGGATTATAACCCATACAGAGAAAGGGTTATTCATTTTTGCATAATCCTCTTTACGATACTTAAACCATAATTAGGTGGATTGGGAACATCTTTGTCAACATTTAAAAGTATTAGTGCTACTAATGTTTCTTGCACTAATGTTATAGCTTTCAGTCAACATTGTAATTTCTTCTTTAATTAAATTATAGATTTTATTGATAGCAATAAAATATTTAGAAGATACAAGAAATACAGTGTTTGTTTCATACTTTCTTTGGAGCCAGTATTTCACACAGAATATTTTATTTGGCTTATTTAGTTATGATTTAAAAATATGGATTTCTCACTTCTCCTCTTCTCTTCTCTTCTCTTCTCTTCTCTTCTCTTCTCTTCTCTTCTCTTCTCTTCTCTTCTCTTCTCTTCTCTTCTCTTCTCTTCTCTTCTCTTCTCTTCTCTTCTCCCTTTCCATTGCCTTTAATTTTCCTCAGATTACTTCATTAAGTTTTGAGTTTAGGGATTTTTGGTTTGGTTTATATTTTCTTCAGGAGAAGAAACTCTGAGAAAAATTAAAAAAAAAAAAAAAAAAAAAAAAAAAGGAATGAAAATTTAAACACTTTGCAACCGTTAGCATGTGAGCAAACTCCTCCCTTAAACATTCAGACATATGACTATAGATGGCATTCAGATGTGTATGAGGAAATTATTCTCTTTGCCAAATGCAGTTTGATCCATCAGAAAACAGCTGCTGATCAGATGAGTAAATTTCTGAGTAGCTAATTTGCTAAACTGAAACAGAGGATCTTGCAGTCAAATGTAAATACGTCATACACCTTCCAGTTTTTATTTGCTGTCATCACCACTGACAGTACCTGGTCTCTTCAGACACACTGTATATTTCTTCGAGAGTAACCAACAAGGAAGGTAATAAATACTCAAAATACTGGATCTGAGTGGTCCCTGTTTCTGAAACATGTGGTAAATGGAAGCACATCTCCTTATAATCATCGCAAATTATGAAATTCAGTGCGATGATCCAGGGCTTGTACAGAAGGTTATCCCAGAAAGAAGTGGGTTTTTTATTATGTTATCGCTACCAGTCAGCACCAATCTGTTTCTATATATGTTTCTCAACATACACCATGGCTGAGGTTCAAAGGAACATCTTAAAGTCATCTGGTTGAACTCACCTGTTCAAGCAGGGCCACCCAAACCTCCTGGCCCAGGACTATGTTCAGAAAGATTTTGAATATCTCCAATGATGAGGACTCAACAAACTCTTTGGGCAACCTGTGCCAGTGTTTAATGACACTGACAGTGGACAAGTTTCCCTAAGTTTAGAAAGAGCCTCCTGTGCTTCAGTGTGTGTCTATTGCCTCTTTTCCTGTCACTGGGCAACACTGAAAAGATCCTGGCTCTGTCTACTTCTTCCTTGTGTATATATAGATTCTTAAGATCACTCCTAAAGCCTTCCCTTCTGCAGGCTAAACAGTCTAAACTCAGTCTTTCCTCATATGAGAGATGCTTTAATCATCTTTGTGGCCCTTTTTGGACTCTACAGTATGTCCATGTGTCTCTTGTACTGCAGAACCCAGAACTGGATAAACCACACCAGATGTGGATTCACCAGTGTTGAGTAGAAGGTTAGGACCACTTTTCTTAACCAGCTGGCAACACTCAGTGCAGCCCAGGATACCAGGGCCCATTGATGGATTATGTTCATCTGGGTGTCCAGAAGGATGCCCAGGTATTTTTTAACAAAGCTGCTTTCCACCTGCACGGAGTGGGATTCCAATCCAGATTTAGTCATGACATTTAGTTACATGAATTTTTGTGTCTACATGTAAGTATCTACATACAACTAAACTCATTATAACCTCTGCAAGTTAGGAGACAAATTACTTAATATTTCTAAATATAGGAAGATACAACATTAGCTGAGATTCCCCAGGGTAAAATATCTGACCTGTCACTTCTAATACATTGGAGCATGGATCTTCTGCAAATGTTTTGTGCTAACTTCTAATCCTATGCAATGTTCTCGGACACTCCACAGTGTCTCATATTGCACTAGTTACCTCTGTATATGTAATTGATTCAAATCCTTTGATAGAGTAGTCCTTTGACCACAGAGTCAAAAAACCCCTAGTCAGTTAACCAACTGCATTCAACTGATATGAATGCAGACCTTAAGAGATCAGAATGGGATCTTACACATCTAGCTCATACACAGACATCTATATCATAGAAAACTAAATTTAAGTGTCTGAATTTTGAGTTGAGTTTTTTTGTAAACATCAAATGTTATAAAACATCAAGCATTATAGCAAAAGTTTGATTTATTGTATTTTATACAGTAGACACACTACAATATTTTTTAAAAAGATACTAAAAATAACTCTGAAAATTTACTTTTCAAATGCATACCATATAAAGATTTTAGAAATTAGAAATAAATAAAATGTTCCACATGCATTTTTTAATTAAGTGGATGGGAAAACTCAGAGGAAACATGACTTAAAGATGATTTGTAAAACCACATGCTGCCCGAATAATGAAAAAATTGCTACCTTGAATTTGATTAGCATTCATTCCATCACAGGTACAAATTGTATTCCTTCCCTCAGCTCTTGGTTTGCAGACCTCAACACTCAGGAAATTGGATCAAAGCAACTGTCTAGCACTGGTCCATAATCTGAATTACCAGGAATCAGGATTTTGACTCACATTATGTTCACCCCCACAGATCAGTTTAGACACCACCTGTGAGACTGCTACAGCCATTCACTGTAGCCTGCCAATGCTGTTAAGAGAAGACAGAGGGAAGAAGAGAAGAAATGAGATAGAAATGCAACATGGTAAAGCTGTGCTAGCTCATGACAGATCAGCACGCTTCATATGGGTAGGCCTAGTACATCTTTTTCCAGAGGACAGGAAACAAAAAGTAAAATTGAAATGCAGAATGTGGCTCTCAAATTTGCATTGTCAGAATTAGAACTAATCAGATGTCAAGCAACATATTGCCTGTTGAACTTTTAGGAAAACACAGAGGGCTGGAGAACCTCTCCTATGATGATAGGCCGAGAGAGCTGGGATTGCTCAACCAGAAGAGAAGGCTCTGGGTAGACCTTATAGAGGCCTTCTAGTACCTGAAGGGCCTCCAAGAATGTTGGGGTAATGGTTTCAAACTGAAATGAGGTAGATTTAGATTACATATTGAGTGGAAATTCTTGACTGCAAGGGTGATAAAACTCCTGCAGAGAAATTGTGGATGCCCCTCCCAAGGCAGTGTTCAAGGCCAGGCTAGACAGGGTATTGGAGCAACCTGCTCTAGTGGGAGTTGTCCTTGTCTAGGGCAGGGGGTTTGGAGCTATGATTCTTTGACTTTTGGTAGCTATGTAGTATAATAAGACACCCAGTCTAAATACATCCATCATCTCCTAACATGCTACCATTAACAAGTTCAGTAGAAACATGCCTATTTTTTATTCTGCAGTCACTAATTAGAAATCCTAAACAATGGTATTTTCAAAGAATTGCACTGTGTCTACCTTGATAGTTACCTTCATCACATTCCATTGTTATTTCACCTTCATAAATTCATAATTTAATTAAGTGTAGTAAAATTAGTAATTCCTTATATGACATAATATCAAATGCTCTTTGGATACATGCATCATCAAGAAAACAGTGATATCAAAAGGTTTCTGCTGGCATGGCATGATTAACTTTGATAAACGCATTGTGTATCGTAATTTTTTGTTTATTGTGAAATTTTCAAATACTTTTTCCTCCAGGTGTTCCATATTAAAAAGGTTAATTTATCTTCAGCCACCCAAGATCTCATTATTTTTCCCTTTAAAATACATTTCTGCGTTGTGTAACTTCCAGCTATAGAAGACAATCTTCAGCTAGATTAATTTTTTGTCTCTTGCTACAGTTTATGAGTCAGTTCTCTTAGAGGTCTGAAATGATGGTTACCAGTCCTCCCAAATTCAGCATATAACTTCACAATACTTGAACACAGGCACTACCCAAAGACCTCCTACTTGTCAATGGAGAGAAAGGGATTTTCAGACACTAATTTAGATCTTAGGAAGTCTGAATACAGTTTATGGAGACTTTTTTTTTCCACTGATTTTATAGAAGCGTGAGAAAACCAGGCTTCTGATTGCTTTGCTTAAGTGCTTAACACTGAGGGAACTCTGCCAGAGCCCAGTGTACTCAGTGGCCTCAATGTCTCTGCCTGCCCTTAGGGCTCTCCCTGCCCTGCCCACAGCCCAGATCCCCATTCCAGCACCCAAGGCCACCAATCCCTGATGCAGAGAGTCCATCAGACACTGTCTCCAGCCCTGCCACAGCCCTGTCCTGCCTGTCTGTGGGCCCTGCTGAGCTGCACCCACCCCACTGCCTGATGTCCCTGTCTGGCCTAGACCCATCCCAAACTAGGTCTGCCCTTGGTTCCGTCACTGGTCTGGGTCATCCTGGTCCCCATCCCTGGCCTACACAGCGCCCTGACAGACTTTGGATCTGGGCTTTATTTCCACTGGAGATGTGGCTCTTATTTTCATATCTCCCTTCTCATTCCAGAAGTTACTCTGTTGAATGTCAGGTTTTGGTCCCACATTAGATTGTGCTTTATCTCTACCCGGCAATGAACAGGAGTCAGACTTCCAATTTTTATATGTCATTAGAGGAGTCTTTTCCACACTTGTTTTATTTCCCTTTGTAAAGGCAAACCCAGTCTGACTTTCCATAATTGTCGCTCTGTGCTTGCACTCTTTGACCTTTGAAGTATAGCTTCCTTTAATGATCGCTCCTTTTCCCATTGCAGAAAGGGGCTCTGTTTACTTCTAATATCCTTTTATGAGATGGCTGTTTATCCAGTAAGGCCTTTAAAAAGCTTTCTTAAAAGATTTTTGTCTCTGGATGAGATGTGAGTCCCAGATAATTTTTGTACATTTGACTTAGATAAATTGCAGTCTTGTTCTCTATTTAAGTTTTTGAGCTATTTAGTTCAGTCAGCTTCATTAATTAATTTTCTTAATTGTCAAAGTTTGTACTTTGGAAACAAAAGCAAAACAAATCCTTAACTCCCAACCCATCCTGCTGAAATAATTTAGAGGCGAATGAGCCTAGGCTGGTAATACTTCCCCCTGTTTGCACAATGTATTTGCAAAGTGATTTATACTAGTCCAGTCAAAATGCAAGTACTTCTGTTGATATTGAGTTTAATTGGGCACAGTAATGACTAAAGGCTTTCAAAGGTCACTGCATCCAGATGTTCAGCTATTAGTCACCATCACCCAACAAACTTTCTACAGTAAATAAAGATAAAATAAGGAAACGCTGCAACCTTCAACAAAAGTAGTATGTGGGTTGGGTAGGATTATGTACTTCTGCTTTCTGGTTAACTATGTTCAATTCCCTCAGAACACAAATCTTACTAAAAATAAATTTTACCCTATAAGGAAGAACCATCCTTTGAGTTATTCAGGCAAGCAGGCTTTACTTTCATGAGTAACACAACTGTGGTTTGAAATTCACAGTCCTTATAGCAATTCTGATATTTCATGAACTGAGCAATTGGGGTCTTTCTTTTTGAACACTGCAACATTTCTAATCATTTTTCTCTGAAAGTTTAAGCAACTCACAAAAGATTTTTTGGGGCAGTTTAAGAACTAACATGGAAAATGTTTTTTTTTTTCTTTTTAGATTTCAAAAATTAATCTTATTGGAATCAAAGTTCATGTTCATTATCCTTGCCTTACTAATAGCTAGTTTTTCATTTTTTTTAAATATTTTTTAATAAAAGGGAAAAACTAACTTTCAGAAAGAACTTCTTATAAACGGAATGCCTTTGGTAATATTTATACTGTTAAATAGTATTTTCATATGTTAATCTAAAATATTTTTTCAACCTTTTTTCTACTTTCTTCCTGGAATGCCTTTTAGATTTCTGTAGGAGCTCTATTTTTCATCTTCTGAGATTACTGAGTCTTTGAAAAAATAAAAGGTAGTTTTCACTGCTTAGAAACTAGTGTAGGATTCAGATGTCATGTTTGAGAATTCTAAATATTGCATTGAATTTGTTTTAATTTTATGAGATGTCAGTGCTCAGCATTCTCTTGTAGATACACATTGGTGAAATTTATCAGTTCAGAGAGAATGGAACTAGAAATTGAATCTTCTACTGAACAAAAATTCATCATTCCATTCTGTGCAAATATTATTCATATATAATTAGGATTCATATAATCAAATGTTATGGGAAGGCAACATTTCTTAGATACTTTTATTTATCATGTTAGAACTTACAGAAGTGCTATGAGAAAGTTCTACTTTTAATCAGATATTTACCATGGAAAATTCCTGTGCTGAAGAAGGAAAGCAATGATATTGAATCTTCTTTGCACTCCATCTTTACTATATTCTATCCAACAGACTGTGCTCCTTATTTATCAGCACTCTGTTTCCCCAGTGAGATAAACAGCATTTTTTAAAAGATATATTGCCAGACTTTAGAGTAGAATTCATTTGTTGGAGTGATAAATCTAGAGATAAACCAGAATCCAGTCTCATTTAATCTAAGAACATTGTCACAATTTATGTAATGGGCTGCTCTAAAGGTTAACAAGAAAACATCCTATCTCTTTTTTCAAATGTCAGCCAAGTATTTTATAGATTTCTCTCCATCCCCTCTTGTAACACTCTTAGTTAAATTAACACAGCTGCCCGAGAGATCAGATGTAAGGCCTTTCAATGTTCCCTTGATCTGAGAACAGATGCTTCAAGAGTTTTGTCAGGCAAAAGGTAAAGTGGACTTGTGCAACATATTTTCTAACTGCATTATATACAAAGGCTAGATAGGTGTGTAGGTAAGGATACACTCTGCCTATGAAGAGACTTTTAAAATCCTGAGAAAACTTATGGTGTCTAGAAGAAGATACAGCTAAAATACACTGAGACAACACTCACCTTTATTCACAGAAATATCTGGTAGAATTTTGGTTGGTTAAAAACCCAATAAAAATCAGTTTAGCAGGATGAATCACATTTAGAATTGATAATTGGTGGCAGTGAGTGCACTTTACAGAAGGAGAGTTTGAGATTGTGGAGAGCTCAGTTAAAATCATGACCTCTAGACAGATAGAGAGGAAAACATTTTTTCCATATTCTTGATAGTATACCTTTGCTGTTTGTTGAGGGCAAATTTTCCAACATTACTCTTTTAGTCTAAATGGAATGCACCGTTGTGTTTTAGACACAATGGTTAGAGGGTGCCTGTCTTCCACATCCCCACCAATGAAACCCTTCAGTCATAGATGGCTTCACCAACCTCTTTGAAAACGAGCAACCACTGCAATAGGGGAGCACAATTTTTCTTCCCTTGTGCTTCCTTCCCATAAGGGTAGGAGAAGCTGCATCCCTGACAGCATTCAAGGTCAGGTTGGATGGGGCTCTGAGCAACTTTATCTAGATGAAGATGCCACTTCTCAGTGCAGGGCAGGTTGGATTAGATGGTCTCTAAATGTTCCTTCTAGCCCAAACCATGTTATGATTCTATGAAAGGTTAAATGTACTTTAAGAAGGGTGCTTGTCTAAGGGGACACATCACCTTAGCAAGAAATAAGCCCTTTGGCTGTTCAGATGCTTATTTTAATGCACCAAGTGAAATTAAAAAGCTGTAATGTGAGCACTGCTAACAACATGTCCTACATGCAAAAGATGACACCTGTTCTTATATCTCCGACCATTAGACACAAGATGAGTAGCATAATTTTCAAATAAAAGAATGATATTTAATCTGCTCCTACAAAGAAGTGTAATTTTTGTCAAGGACTTCTTTTATACCAGGACCCTCTATATGTTGATGATCAGAGTTCTTGATTCTGCTCTAGTCCCTAAAGTAACTGGTGAAGGATTCATCAGATAAATCCTTTCTGTATCTAATTTTATTATGGAAAATAAGGCAACATAGATGGAACATGTAAATATGCAAAATAGTCCCATTTTGTGCGTTAATAAACCTTATCATGACCAATTCTTGTCTTCTAAATACCTGAAGAAATGAGCTAGTGAAAAGACTAAATCATATATTCAATATTTGTGTCAGAAATAGTGTGACTGTTGGGATCAGGGAACTGATCATCCACCTGTACTCAGCACTGGTGAGGCTGCATCAGTCTCTGTTACGTTGTTCAGTTTTGGGGATCTTTATTCAAGAAAGACATTGAGATACTGAAGCATGTTCAAAGAAGAAAAACAAAGACAGAGGAGGGTGTGGAAAAGAAACGTTATGAGAAGCAGCTAATAGGATTGGGGTTGTTTAATCTGAAGAGGAGGAGGATGAGAGGAAATCTTATGACTCTCTACAACTACCTGAAAGGAGGTTGTAGCACCATGGTGTCAGTTTCTTCTCACTAGTAACTAGTGATAGAATGAGGGGAAATGGTTTCAAGTTGTGCCAGGGTAGGCTTAAGTTGGCTGTTAGAAAAAACTTAATTACAGAAAGGGTTATTAAGCACTGGAATGGGCTGTCCAGGGAAGTGGTTGAATCATCTTGAATGTGTTAAAACATCATGTATATGTATGGTGCTTGGAGAAATGGTTTAGCAGTGGCATGGTAGAGCTAGGTTACTAGGAGTAAGGTTAAAGGTTAGACTGGATGATCTCCTGCAACCTGAACGATTCTATGATTCTTTGACACTACTATAAAATTTCTGAAGGCATCATAGCTGTAAAACTGATGAATATTTGAAACTTACTAGAGATTTCATGGGTTCTAAGTTTTATTTAGCACATTGATCATTTTCAGCTAACCAGGGTGACCCAAGGACCAGCAGACTGTCTATCAATTAAAAAATTTTAGTGTCTGTGTTTCATGTTTATACTGTAATACTTTCCATACCTGAATCATCAGTAAGGATGTTATCTTTAAGGATGACAGCCAATAAATGTATTTTATAAATTATTGTCATAATAATGTGGTCAGTTATAGGCACAGAAATGTGTTTTATAGACATTTATGAACATGAGATGAACATGCCTAAGTGACTGTAAAATTATCAACATAATACAATAGGAGTAGAGGTACAGTGTATGTACGGCTGTCACGGTTTAACACTGGCTGTTACATACACTGTTACATACACTGGAAAAATATAAAAAGCATTGCAGATGAAGCAGAAGATTTACCCTATAGTACTGCCATTGGCATCTGCCACATTAATGGAACCTACTTTACTAGAAATTGTCATCAGTTTCTCATTTATGTTGTAAAATTAGCAACTCCAGCATTGTTGGGAACAGGGAGGAGAAAACACACTACATTTTGAAGTTTTCTGAGCTTTAAAAATGTTTTTTCAAACACTTGGTGTTTTACTACATTAGTTTAAGCATTGTGAAACATCCCATCCACCCTTGTAATTAAGCTACTGTTTATTTGTTTTTATGGAGTTTAAATTAAAACCATGATTTTTCCTACCTAAAGGGAAGCCAGGGTTGAGCAAACATCAAGGAAATCATAAAAGAGAAACTTCTGTATGATGTTGCTTGTTTTTTTCCTATAAAATATAAAGGGTGAAATCCTAGCCTATTGAAGTCATTGGGAGATTTGTAATTGACTTTGAAGGGCCGAGATTTCACCCTTAAGAAACAAGGCTAAATTTTCCAAAAAGCAGTCTGATTTGGAGTTGTTTGTATGTGCCTGCTTTATCCTTTGTGCTGAGCTTTAAAGCTCTAGAACTCAGAGTTGCTGATGCTCAGCACCTCTAAAATAGTCTCTCACTTGTCTTAATTTGAATGCTTATATCATCACTACACTAGGAATAAAAAGCTGCCTTTGGAAATTTTTAGCCTACTTCTTTAAAAAAGGGTTTCAAAGAAACATACTATGCATATCAAAATCTTTGTTGTTGTTGTCATTAAAATAAGCTGTGTGGAATAAATTAAGAGCAGAAATCAAAACTGGCAAGAGGTATGATCTTTGAAATAGTAATTTTTCAGTTTGCCCTGTTTTTGTAACCCTTTCATTGGACATGTTGAAAAAGGGGGAAAGAGCTAGTGAGATACTTCCATCAGACTCTATTATGAGATAAGAAGTGTCTGAAGCAACAGAAAACAGAAGTGACACATTTATAGGACTTGTAAAGGAAAGGTAGAGAGAATGAACTTGTTTAAAGGGCACATTTAAATTTAGATTTGCAGTTTCATACTGTTTAAACTATTTCCTCATCACAAACTATTTTTTTTCTTCTGAAACTCATGTGCTTACCATGTTGCTATGAATCACAGCAAGAGAAACCCGTAAGAATTATATGCAATTGGAAATGAAAAATCGTTAGATGGCAGGGGTTGAATTTTTGAAAGTGTTACACAAAAGGTACAGAATTATCTCTGCTTTGCTGTCCTCAGCAGATATTATGAGTTTTTTCTCACTCTTCCTCCTTTGCTGCAACTATAGGGCATGGCAGAGGACAGAAAGGGGAGAAATTTCTAAGTACAAAAGAGAAAGAAAGTTTACAGTTCAACTCACTTCTTAGGGGGATTGCTGGGAAGAGGTCCAGGGCTATTCAAGCATATTTTTCTTCCTCTGAAAGTATGGCATTTTGGAAACTAAGAAGCAGCCAATGTGGCTCTTTGTTACATTGCACTGTATCAAATACTCAAAAAGAAATCAGAAATGACCATGAGAAAGTTTCACCCTTTATACAAAATCCAACTTCTTCCTTTTTGCTACATCAAAAAGAAGCCAAGAGCTGTACTAGGACAGGTTGCCTACCAGGCCAGGATCCTTCTAGGGTGCCGTATCCAACATCCATGAGAAAACAAAGATTGATATTAACATAACTTTTGACTCCTGCCCAATAGCATTATACAGCTGAGGTGTAAGTGCAAGTTCAGAGCAAAGTTTAAACTTATAGCTGCAGCACCTAAGCAGAGGAAATTCTAACTCTACCACTAGACCTCTACCCCAACACTTTTACATTCAAAACCCCGAATCTAAAGAAAGCGTATGTGGCAGAAAAATAAAAAAAAATTAAAAAAAAAAAATTTGGTGGCATGTCAGAGACACAACACTTTTTGAAAGAAAATATATGTGCTGGGGACAGCATGACTCGATGAGTGATTTTTCTGATGTATTAGCTAAGTAGACCAGAAGTATTGTTCTAAAGAAAAAAAAATATCCAAGCTGATGTCTCCTTTTTTTTTTTTTCCTGAATTCACTGTATAATTTCTGACCTCTTACACTTTAATTTTTCTGAACTCCAAATGGTAAGATTTTATGGACAGTAAAAATGAGGTCCTGATTAAAATGAAAATGCATATACATACTATTTTCTGCCTTTACTTCTCCCCCACGCCAACACCCACATATTAAAAAATTAGCACATCTTGTGCCTTTTTGAAAAAAAGCTCAGCCCAAGAAATAGCTGAGGGTTAGAAGCTTCAACATGACATGCAAATACATGACACTGTAATGCAATGAACGGTCTTGTTCTGGACAAAACCAGATACATGATTTGAAAATTGCCTGATGAGCACTCTTAGGACTGAGGTTTTGGGGTTTTTTTATTAACTTCTTTAGGACTTTATTCTGTTTCCAGTTAATTTCACACAGTCTTGAATACACTTGTGCAGAATGAAATTAACTTGGGAGACAATAAACAAGTTCAGAAAACTTTGTAAGCAAAGGAACTACATCATACTATTATGTTTAAATTAATTCATCATTAAAACATACATTTCAGTAATATATAAAATATAAACATGCTTACTATTAAATTTTTTTGTTGGAAAGAGTCCATTGTAATATAATTTAATAAATAAAATGCAGTTTGAAATTTGCTTATCTTAAAAACTCTTTCTTTCTTGTGTACAACTGCTGTTTCAAAAAGAAAAATTCTAACTCAATTCCCCTGAAAGTACATGCACTTAAAAAAACAACCAAACCACAAATATTATTATTATAGAAGAAGAACATTCCAACAAGAACTAGGAATGATGAATATTAAAAAATATTTACCAGTGTGTAAAACAGGAAGATGGGAAGATGTAGACCTTATATATAATATGAAAATCTGTAAAGATCATAGATTGAGCAGTCAAATATGTGCATGATCTTATGCTTCAGAGGAGTGCTATAGAGGAGCATTAAAACTGTCTGCAAATGCAAATTCAACCAAATTGGTCCTAACCACATTGCACACTGATCTACTGATGTCAGAAAGACCAAAAGTTCTACAAGACAACCTCTGTATTATGGGAAGCCCATGATAAAAATGAAACTAGAGTAAGAATAAAAAAATAAACAGGTAACAAAATACTTTGCATATATATTAGGAGCATTAAGGCAGAAATGCTTTGTTACACTAGAAGGATTCTTAAATAGAAAATGAAAAAAAAAGAGATTGCAGAGCATTTCAAACAAAATCTTGTATTTAGTTACATAAGATATATATTCCTATTGTTGTACATGAATGCTTGAATCTGTACATTTTACTACGGATTTTTTAGAAGAGTAAAAGGAAAATGGGTAGTAATATTTAAATAACATTGACTTTTCTTTCGACTCTCTTGAAAACCCAAAGGAAATTGTGCAGTCTGCTACCCTCGTTAGCTTGCTAATTAGTTTTGTTGAAGACAGACAGGAATGCTAAGTTGTACTGGCTTTTCACAAAGATGAGAAGATGACATATTTGTGACTACTTTCACATTACCAGAAAGTAATTTTCCAACACAGTTATCACACTGATTCTCTAAACAAAAAAAAGTGTGTCAGCAATTCATATCCCAAAAGACATGAGCAGTTAAGGGTGAATTTTTTTAACAGCTTCATCCTAAAATCTGAACCACCGGACCAAATTCTGGATTCAATCATACTGTGGAATCAAGGATATCAAAGAAATACTGTGGAATCTAGGAAAACAGTTCATTCAAGGTGGCATTCTCAAGCAGATCACAGAACATATAAACACCTCTGCTTTACTAATATATACTCACATGCTGAATCTTAAGGACTACTATGATGATTTTAAGGAACAAGAGATAAATAAAAAGGCACTAAGAGTTGTACCAATATTATGCAAGACAAAATCACAATTCAGAGTTTTTTCATTAAAAAAAGGTTTCTGGAAGTGGAAAATGCACTGTTTTGGAAACGACCATGGAGTGTTTCACTGATATTTTATTTTCATATATATAAAAACACTGGCAGGCAGATATTCTCCTGAGACCACTACATATGTCATTAATCACATTTTGAACTGAATTATTAAAAATAAAATAATTTACCATGTCAAGAATCACTGAATATAAATAGAGCACTTTTTTCACTAATCTCCCTTTTCAACAGTAGATTTTATATTCATGTTCTCGTAGCAACAGGTAATCAACATTAACAAAGCCAGTTGATCAGTAAACTAAACAATATGTAAGCTAAGGTTAAAATTGTACTAAAATAGACATTTGTGTTGTTGCTATGCTATGCAAACCTGTTTATGTCTGTTAAAAAACCAATCAAAATGCTAATACCAAATTGACAAAGTTATGTGGAACTAGTGGTGCCCCACATACATTTAAGGGCAAAATTTCACTAGATTTACAAAAACAGGTCTTTTTTTGTGAAGTGGCATCAGAAAGCAGTCTTCAATTAAATAATACAAATTAGCAGAAATATTGGTCAGATCATCCTGTAGAGCATAGGAGTCTGCATTGAAATCCAGCTGTTCTAATTCAACACTGTCAGTAAATTTCCACTTTAAGCTTTGTTTCAAAAGCCAAAAATTTTTCTTAGGCAAGATATTTGCTTTAAAACCTCTGTATATTCTATGGCTTAATATAAAATTAGCTACAGTAATGTGTTACAATAGCTGTGACAATGTGGCACATGAGCTATTTGTGCTTTGCTCCTTGGCAGTAGTGCTTAAGTTTGGCATCGTTCTTCACTCTTCCAGGAAGGCCAAAGTTGTGATATTTTGCAGTGAAATAGCTGCTCTGATCATTTTTCCCTTTTCCATGACTGTGCCACTACTTCATTGTAAGAACACAAATTCTAGCAGAAATAGTGAAAAAAAAAAAGATAGAGATCTAGTAAAAGGTCATCCGCTTAAAAAAGAAACAAAACAAAACCCACTAACAAATCAACAGAGAAATAAAAGTAATAGGATTCGGGGTGCTCTTTTACCCTTTGATTTTCTCCATGACATGGTATCTCATGAATCATCTCTCTAAGGGACACTGCTGATGTCAGACAAAAATGTTCAGGCACTATTTTTTTCTAAGAGGGGTAAAATAAAAAAAGGTCACACATTTAATGTTTAAATTTGGAAAGTACTGGAGAGCTTGATCCAAACAAAGAAATAAAGGGATACAACAAATCATCAAGCCAAATACAGGCTTCATAGGAAAAAAATACCAAAGGAAAATTGTTTTCATTTCCCGTTTTTGTATTTTTCTCTTCTTTTTCATACACACTATGAGATAATTGTTCTTAAAATTGAATTCTAATGGAAATGTTTTATGCACAGTTGGTGAATAAAGCAATTAAAAAGAGGCCTAACTTGGATATTACTAAAATCTTTGCCTAATGTGAGTAGTTCCATCAAATACTACTCAGGTGCCTCACTGAGCAATGTGAATAACTGGGAGAGAGAAGTCAGGCACTGATGTCAAAGGGATAAATGGGCTGAACTTCCATCACTGTGAGAGGAGCATGATTGTCAAAATTATGTCTGACACAGACCTGAACCAAAGTCAGGCAGCACTGTCCTAGAGACAGTACAAATACAGAGTGACTGTATGTGTGCACTTCGTGTTTTCATGAGAGAAAGGTGGCAGAGATTGCACAGCTGGTAGTGACAAGAACACACCAAGAACAGAAACTGGCATTGTGAGCAGAAGATTGATGGCATGATAACTGCCTGCATTTGCTGCTGTTAAGCTGCTACACCACAGGTGTTACAACCTTATTTTCACATAATATCACTATGGAACCTCAAGTATAAGACTTTGTACATTAACTAAAAGTGCCTGCTAGCACCATTTAGCCCTTATGTGATGTTCAATAGTTTAATATAAACTTCAGTTCTATAAAAATGAGCATTAAGTGAAACAAGTACTTTTTGTACCCCTTCACTAATCAGGTGCCTCTTCACAGAAGTAAGAAAGTAATACTGACGTTTGTTGAAGATTAAAGTCTGGTGACCAAAGTTATGTTGTTCATCTCAGGCTCTTCTCTTTGTGTGTTTTTAAAAATTCAATTTTTTGTTTCTGTTTCCCAGCGTAAAGCACAGAGGACATCAGTGTTTTTAGACTGAGATGACACTGCAAGACATCCTTTCAAGGATTTTCAAATCCAAAAGGAAGAAGTAATTGAAATATGTTAAGCCTAGGGGAGACCTTGCACATGATCTATTATTAAACGTAGACCAGGTCCATAGATACATGGAGAGGAAAATTTAACTTCCTGAAGACCATCTACAGATCAGTATAAAAATAAAATCCCACACTTGTGAAAATTTGGCCTGAGATTTGGATTATCTATTTTCAACAAAGATGAGGAACCTTAAGAAAGGATAGAGCAATGCTTAAAAAGCTTTCAACCACTGACCTGTTGTCTTGTTGGTGGCACTATCCTGTAAAAAGATCCTGTTTCAAGGCCTGTTTTTGAATTTGCAAATCTCTGTTCTCTAGCTAATTTAGGAGTCTCAAGCTTATCATTACTTGTAAATTTACATCTGTTCCATCCATCATCAACTTGCTAATAGGCAGTTGTGCAATTCCCGGGAGTCTGCTGTGAGAAATAAGAGCAGTAGGTAGCTGCTACAGCTGGAATCCCATTCCACCTCAGGAGCTTCTTAACAACATTCTCAGATGTGTAAATGATCCATTAGTAACCCAAGGGAATTGCTACAGCATAAAAGCTGCCATCACGGAATGAGATGAACCTTTCAAACAGTGATGAGAAACTGCTGGAGAAGAGAATTTCTGTACACCAAATCAGTAGTGCACAGTTTGGAAGAAGAAAATTTGCTGAAAAAATAACAAAGATAATGATGAAAAGCCATTGAAATTTGAGGAAGGTCTGTTGTCCTGTATGAATAGTTTTATGAGATCTGTCTTATCTCTATCTTTTCTTCTAAATCTTAGAGTCCTTACATCTCAGTTGTTTCTTTTACTGCAGAATAACCATTGAATCCAGCACATGAGCCATGGTAACTTCCCCCTGCCTTTCTTACTCTGGCCTGGCTTGAACCTTATTTGATCTTCCTGTTGTCCTTAATGCATTTATTCATTTCCCTTCTTCTTGGCAGCCAGTTTCTCCCTGGCCCCTGTAATTGTTCTTCACTGCTCTTTTCTCTAGCTGCTTTGTCAGCAGCCCCACTGCTAGCTCTGTTTCCTCATTATCAGCTATTACATCAGAACTCCCCCTCTTCCATGTTTACTTCCTTATTTATTTACATGGATTTTTTTGGCTATGGCTAGTCTAATTATTTAGAATTTACACTTCTATGCTCCAGAGCCTTTGCAGTTATGATCTCAATCATGCTGTTCTCATCTAAAATGTCTTATCTAGAATAACTTGTCTGCTAAGTCCAATATAATCAAGGCAAGCTGTCTACACTACTTCCTTTAATAGTGATAGCTAGCCATGTTCTTCTATTGCTTGAGCCCCTTATAACTGTTGCTAAAAATAATTCAAGACCATTTTCTAAATCCATCATCATCCAAGCTAGAGCAAATTCAGCCATTTTCTCCAACATCTCCTGTTTTCCAGTCCATACAAGCCATTGCCACTGCTAGCTTCTCTGTCAGAGAGTATATTCCTTGATCATTTCTTGCATTTTAAGTCTTTATGTTTTTTCACCCCTATTCAGTGTCCCCATGTGTGTTGCTTGATTTCATAGAAAGATTAGCAGCCTGTTTTCATGCAATCACTTTTTAAATTCTCACCTTGAAAGAAAAAAAAATACCCAAAAAACCAAATTAAACAATGAAAGAAGAAAGAAGGGTAGAAACTGTGGGGAACAACAAGCAAATAAATAAATAAATTAATACATTTTTAAAAAAAGAAAAGAGGAAAATCTACGAACATTTTAGTAAGTTCTTCTTCTTGGTAATTGTATGATCTCATTGTCATGCTTTCCTCTCCCCTCGTGAGTTTCTGACTTGTGATACATTTAGTGTACATGACATACTCTGAATAAATTTTTTGTGAGAATCCTAGCAATTTCTGGCCACACAATAGTTAATAACAACAATGGCAGTTTTTGTGGTTTTAACATTAAAAGAAAAACTAGTTTATAAAGATTCAAATGATAGTTCAGAATAAATTTGTAAACAGTTGGCTGTGGACCTCTGGATCCCCTCATAGATCCATTTTGAACAGTCATGAATTCTTAAGGACAATCATGCTATGGAGAAGAGAAAAAAAGGAAAAAGAAAAAAAAAAAGAAAAAAATCTGTGTTTCGAAGACACAGACACAGTCAGATCATATCACTTGATCTTGTCTGGTTGTTATTCTGGATGGCTGCAATATCCAAGACTGCACTTTCACTTCCTAAACATTCTTCGAGGGACAGAATAGTGTTGATGACTCAACATCACCTTCAGAAACTTCAGCTATTGTTCTCTGAGCACTTTAGTTCCTTTTCTTTTTCTTTTGGTTAAATAACTTAAATGTGCTATATTCTCTGTGTCTCACTGATCCAACAGCAAGGTTACCAAATACCGCTTTTAAAGCGTGAAGAGTAAACCTCTGATAAAATAAGAACTTTTTGCTATCTATACTGTTTAACGTGCTATTGTTTCACATGCATCCACTTATTTTGTTGCTCTTCCCTTTCATTTATCAAGTACATAAATTACAGAGGCTGCTATAGCACTGAATAGGAAGACAAGGTGTTAAGAAATCTAAGTGTGAGTGATTTGACTAAATTTTAATGAGTGCATCTGAGCAAATTATCAAGGCTAATTATCAAGTCACAGTCAGTGAAAATAAACAATCACGTTGCAATCACTGTTCATTTCATCATAAGTCAGATACCTAAAACACATCGGAGAAATGTTTTTTCTTTTCCTGTATTTATGAAAGAAACATGGAGTGATTATAGTGTGTATAATTACAATATACAACTTGTAACATTCACTGATAAAAATCTCATCTTTTATAGTTTAATAGTTTTTGTAGTTTAATCCCTTAT
This sequence comes from Calypte anna, assembly GCF_003957555.1. NCBI lineage: Eukaryota > Metazoa > Chordata > Aves > Apodiformes > Trochilidae > Calypte > Calypte anna. The sequence continues at coordinate 10,355,145 of NC_044244.1, read as the reverse complement.
AGTGTTGTGGGTCTAATTATTCACTAGCAACAGCTAAAAGGGTATAGATGTTTCTGTATAGTTATAGTTATAGTTATAGTATATAGTTATAGTTGCTTCCCTCAAGACTTTATTTTATGAACAAAGACCTTTCAAGAAAAGCAAGTAACTTATCAAGCTAAAGAAGGCCAGCCACGATTTAGCTTCTCTTTGTGACAAATTCACTTGATAATTGTGACAGAAGATTTAACCAAACTGTGCAGGAGCATCCAGAAGCTACTGACAAGCAGCCATAGGAAAATCTTTCACGGAATCACAAGACCCAGGTAGATCCAGGTGTTCCTATTTTCATTTAAGAAGAAGTGCCTTTTTTTCTTACTTCTTCACAACCTTCACTGCTTACTCAGACCTCAGAAATACGGGCTATTCAGAAAGGACTTCTCTTTCTCCCCTCTCATCTGTATGTAATTGCCAAAGATGAATTCCCAATAGTCATATAAGTATGAATCAGAAGTGAATCTGTCATTTGCTGATGAGTTACACTCTGTATGTTCACCCAAAACCCAGCTTAGCTCTAGGAATGAAAAAAAAAAAAAAAGAATTGCTTGTAGAAGGAGACAGAAAACATTCTTCTGGTAGGTTTTACTGGAATGATGTTCAAGCTTCTTAGAAGGTCAGTATTTGCTGGAGGATAAGGCAGACTTCCTTCTGTGATCATGAAAAATTTGCCAAAACCTGGCAACTACCAGAAACAAATTTCTAAAGGTGATTTGCTACTGCACATGCTGAAATGCCTTATCCTGAAATCCCTAAAATATCTATATGTTCTGAGTTTCTTTCCATCTCTACATTAACCTTGACATCACATATATTGGTGATTTAATATATACTTTATTTGAGTTGAAAATGCAGTAAATCATGATACTGCTCTGAAAGTTGTTCAGTAAAGCATGTCTGTTCCACAGACACAGGGGATTTTTAAAAGATTTTGAAAGGAACTTCTTCCTTGCTATGTTTTATTTCATTTAGCTTACCAGAGTAGTGGGGTTATGTCTTCCTGAAACAGAGAACAGATGGAGATACTGGACGAAAAAAAAAAAAAAAAAAAAAAAAAAGAGAGAGATTAAATGATTGAATTATAAAAGTAAGGAGCCTAAATCACCTCCTCTGGTTAAAGGAAAATATTGTGCAAAATCCATCTACAGGAAGAAGAGGTGAAAGAGGACTGAGATCTTAAGTATGTAATAGTGCATTAGAGCACATAAAATCTGATGTTCATGATGAAAAAATAAAAATATCCAAACTTTGCTGAGAAACCACTTCTTTCTAAAAAGATCTTCTCAATCTTTCTTCACTGATTTCTTACTTTACCTCCTGAAAACCTGAAGTTTTGGGGCCTCTATTTCCTGTATGTTCATTTTTCACTTCTTAGTCTCAGTTTCACCAGTATTTGTTAGTATGGATCCCTCCTCCCCACAGAGTTAGATTAGTTACAAATAAGAATGAAAAAAGAATTTGTTTTATATTAATGAATATGAATTAGTAGCTAATAAGCTAATCAATTCCATCAATGCAACAGAAAACAGAAAAGGATTTTCTATTTTACATAACTATTCAGTAATTCTGCTAAGGAATTCTGCTGTGGACCTTGTTATTCAGTGCTCAGAGGCAAAGACTTCTGGATGTTCTGAAATTTTGCCTATCAACTTTTCCAATTTTGCTGAAGCCATATTTTTAAAAGCTTTAGTTTTTGAAAAGTAACTCAAATAAGTCTGCAAATACGAATCTAAGAATCTAGTTCTAGCCATCTGGTTTTGAAAATGTTAGTTTGAAAGTTTCACACTTGTTGATTGTTTTCTGAGTCAGAGGGATATTTATTTGTCAACACAACACACATTCTCTGAACTTCCTGTGCAGTTTTCAAACAGCAAAACATGTTTCAAAATTATCTTTGTAATTGGGCATGTAATTTCCATTAAAATGAATAGGACTGATGTGTCCAGACCAAGGGGCATAGAGCTGCAAGGCACTCACTTCCTTGATCATCAGGACCAGAGGTTTTTTAATACTGACAATACCATACAATTCTTTCCACCAAAATATTCAAATAGACATGTTTTATGCCACCACACTCTTATTAAAATTATGTTAAAATCTCACTGTGCTAGCAATTGAAATATTTCTTTTGATGTCTGGCCTAGCCGTTTCATATTCACCTATTCTGTGCTCAGTTCCCCTCTTTTTACAGTCACTGTCCTGATGTCCTGACAGTCTACTGTCCTGATGTGCTTAAAAAAGAAAATCTATTTAGATATATTTAGAAAAAATTTACCCAAATTTTGAAAATTGGATCTAAGGTGCTAGTCTTAGAGGGATGAATCTTTGGTTGGAAACACTGTGACTGTGGCAGCTTCAGACTTTCCAGTGAAAGAGTGTGAGTGAAGTCTTTCAAAAAATTATTCCCGTTGTTTTGACCAAAAGTCAATGTGCTCTCCTCTCTAAAAGCACAGGCAGTAAAAAAAGCAAAGCCTTTCTCCACCCACCAACCATATTACCAATGATTCTGCACATTAGTCAACTTCTGTGTCATTGTTTGGGGTCATTATCAGGTCTGGTTTTAGACTCCTAAAGAAAACAAGAAATCTTGATTCTTGAAAGCACTCGTTTCAAGAGTCATAATCACACATGCTTATGAGCATCCAGAGTTAAATACTTGATGCTGTACATTTGTATGCAAGAGGGAGAAGAAAAGCTGAATCAGTTCAAAGTGATATGGCAGATTTTGTATGCCTTTTGGAAAACATCTGGATTTATGGATTTACAGCCATTTACAGCCATTATGAATGGCACAAGATTACTTATTTAGTAATTCTGATTTTCATAAGAAATTAGATCTTTGCAAGCAGGTAGTATATTTATCTGTCTGGTAAGTACTGAACACCATCCAGTTCCAATTACATTGCTTAACTTCAGTCTTGAAAAAGGGCAGAAGATTCAAAACTTCTGGAATTTTTATGAAAATTTGAAGCATATTAGGAAAATAAGGAGAGACTCCCCATGAAGGAAAGGCTGTTAGAAAGAAGTTAGCTGTTACCCAAGCCCTCTGGAAGTGTCTGTATGCCCAGTCATGAAGAGTATCATCCAGCTGGGCTGATCAAGAATGTACATCTGTAGGTCAGGACTGTTATCTCTAGGTATATATGACATCTCTATATGTAAGTCTGGTACTTTGTTTGCTAGGTTTAGACTAACCTCACTACACGTGCCTCTTGGCTGACCAGGGGGTTCATATTCCATATAAATGGTATCATCCCTATGGATATAAATCCATAGGGGATCAGCCTTACAGCTCTGAGAGGAACAAAAGAATCCTGCTGTGACATCTGAAATACATTAATCACTCCTACTAATGCACAAGACTAAGTGATCAGATGGATTAGATGATCTAATGGTATTCCCCAGCCTTAAGTAATGGGATTACAATTAAGCAACTATAGCAGGCTGGGTTAGCCATTGGTGACATCATTAACCAGAGAGCACAAATGTCTCAGAGCTTTAGGACTTTCCTGACCTTTGATTACTCAGCATTATAGACTTCTCATGTTATAAATGGCAGCTGAGGATCCTGAATTACCTCCACAGTTTGACACACGTAGACATTTAAAAATTAAGCCTGAGTTTTCCACTTTCAAGTGTTTCCACAGCCATTATTATACAGTCAGAAGAAAGAACTTTTATACACAGACAATGGACTATCATTGATGATCCCAGGAAACTTGCTTCCTTGTGGCCTTCTTAGGTTGCAAGTAGCTATAAAAGGTAACTCTAGTAGCTAATGATGATAACATCCCAAAAGGAAATTTTGCAAACATGGAATCAAAAGAGAGCAAATCTGAACTTTAATGATAGTGACAGTAGCTTCCATAAGTTACTCTCTCAAGAAATGTTTCATACCATGATGGAGATGGAAAACTGAAAATTTCAATTAATGCTAGAAATCTTTTAGGGAAATATTATCTGCTTAGAAAAATCAAGTACCTACTGTTGTCAGTTTTGTTTTTAAAAAATATAGGAACATTTGAAAACTTACCTCTACTTCACCTTTCAAGTGGTCCCAGGTTTCAGTTTCACCTTCTGCATTAAGAGGAAATTTTCCATCAGTACCTTCCATACCTGTGTCTGGTCCCAAAAAAAGACCCTCATGATTTAGGGGTAACTGAGCTTAGCTAGTTTGAATTTGGATAGCATTGTAACTATTGGGCATTTTAAAATTTGACCTTCCACACAATTGTGTAGTACAAAGAAAACACCTTACTTTTTATTGGGTGAGTTATCACACAGATAAAACCACTGAGGAAATTCACCGGAAGCATTTTTGTGTGTGGTTACATCATTGACGTCAGTTCAGAAGTTCTGTGTATCTCAAGAACAGATGTCAGTTTTCAAATGTTTTGTATTATAAATAAATTGGCTTTTGACCTGTGTAATGAGATAGCTGTACTTTAGCTGTAAATACAATTACTTATGGCTAAACTGCAAATTTCCAGATCAGATGTGCTGACATGGAAATGTGTGACATCCCTCAAAAAAGCAGAGATAAAGAGATAAAATACATTAATTCAAACTATATTACTGAGAATTAAAGTAAATTGATTTTAAAAATCCTTTTTAATCAACAGTTAGTAGTATGAAAGAAGTGAACTATTAGAGATTTCTCATTTTACTGTACATTTTTAGCTCTTTGGAGATTGAGAAGTAGGCTAAGAAAAAATAATGTAAAAAAACAACCAAACAAAAAACAAACAAACAAAAAAAGCCAACAACCAAAAACAAAACTACAAAAATCCAAACCTGAAGTGAACTTATTCTTCTATATGTATTATTACCTGACATAACTCCCTCTTTGTCTGGAGGGCTGAGGCAGTGTTGATTTGGTGTCACTTCTTAAGGTGAGTTCTCCTTTAAAAACACAACAAAACAAAAGGAGTTGTAAACGCTTCAGTTGAGAGCTTAGGGTCTGAGCTGCAAAGGTCACTCTAAGCTTTGCAAGGCAAAATTTGGATTAAAGTGAGGGATTAATTCCAAAACCAATATAAAACAGGCCACCTCTTATTCGGTGCCCAAATCTGAATGGGATCAGAGTTGGTCTAATTATGCTTGCTATCTCAAAACAAAGGGATACAGAAAAACTATTGCCATAAAGTTATTTTAAGGTATAAGTGATGTGATTACTAACACCTCAGTGTTACTCAGGCTTTCAAACCAGACTTGTTTAGATCTTTCTTCTATTTATGCCTTGAAACCTCCTAAGGCAGATTATCTCTTCTTAGATTTTGTGATGCTGATAACAAAACTGTCTCCTACTTAATTTTCCTTACATTCATTACAACAATTCTGAAGATTTGTAAGGATGAAAACAAAACATTAAATTTGAACCCTTCTGCTAAGGTATGGCTTTTCCACAATAGGCTCATCTTTTGCAAAAAAATTATCGTAGAAGATGATGAATTTGTTGACTTTGGGTGCTTTGATGTTCTCTTTTTTCCTTTCTTCAGTGAATTCACAAGGGACTATCTAAGAAATGAACCATTTGTCTATTGAGAAAAGACATTCTTAAAACAATTACTTAGCTAAAGTAAATGCTCAAAATATAACTAGTAGAGCTACTACAAATATTTTACTAAAATGCTTTTGTTTGAAAATAGCTCTTTCAAGAAGATATGTCACTTTTTTCTGTTTTTTTTTTCTATTGAAAATTCAAAACAATAAGAAAATAAAACTGAAAAAAGATAAATAAAAGCATGACAAATACTGCGTAGGAAAAGGAAATTATTTCTACACCTCTTTAAAATGTAGAGTTAGTATTTTTCAATTACATATGAAAAATTTTTAGAAAAATAATGCATTTTCAGTGTTGATTTTATTTTTTTTCTTCGAAAATACATCTTAAGACCTGTTCCAAAATATCTCTCCATTATAAATCTAAGCCAAGGCTGCCCCGGTGGCCATTCAGAAAAGTGAAATCTAGTTCAGCAAATCTGCACTGTTAGAGGATTTGAGATATTCTGTCTCTTTCTTGTCCTGAAGACAGTTAGCTTCTCTTTGCTTTAATACCATTTCTGGAAGAAAAGTGGAGAAGCAAAGGTTCCTAAACTCCAGTAGGTAGTGATAGGCCTGATGGCCTGAGGATTGCAATGGGCCCACCTAATGCTGTGATTTGTTAAGAGCATCAATTCATAGTTACTGGATATCTCAGCCCAAACTCTAAATCCAAACCCACCATCCACTGGTGATTATTTCCTATCATTAACCCTGAAGGAGCTGAAACCGTTGAAACCTTGAGGACCCAGCTTAATTGCAGTGTATCCCAAGTGCACTACATTCTTCTTGTGGTCAGTGCCTGAACCACTTAGTGACAGACTGGCACTTGATGGAGGCACACAAACTCCTCTTACACCATTCCATGCATATCCTGGGAGCAGCTTAAAATACACTAAAAATTCTGGATCTACACCAGAGAAGCCACCTTAATATATAAAACTGATTGTGAAAAGTACTGAACACGAGGAATCTGCATGAACAAGTATTACATTATTTTATGTTTCAGAGGTTTGAGTATCTCTTTAGCATGCCTCATAAGTTCATTAAACTCCCTATATGCTTTATCCATGAGGTCCCACTCACACAGAACAGAAAGATTTATAAACTATGAGGCATTTGTCAGCAGCTCCATCAGTTGTACTCTTCATAAATGATTTGATAAAAAATTATAAAGGAAAAGTTCAGTGTTCTTTTCTTTTGTTTGGAAGTTCTTGGTTTTGAAATTTTGAAATTCTTTTTGAAATCCCTTTTGAAATTCTACAACCCAGCCCTCATAGTCTCTTATTAAAAGTGATGGGAAAAATTAAGAGGAAAAAAGCTTTAGAGGACTATAAGCTTGGGGTTCCATCTGGGCTTTAGAATTGTTATCTTATATACGGAGAAGAAATTAATAATGACAGTGCATAATATATATTAACCCTTGGAAAAACCCTTTGCAGAGTATGTAGAACTGACATTGATTAAAGTAGAAATCCCACATGTGTTTTTGTCCTGTTCTAAATTATTCAGGTCCTGGCAAGACAATGCTTCATGCACATCCAAAAATAAATAAATCTCTGACAAGCCAATACATTTTTGAATGCTGTATTTTGAAAAAGGAAAAGAGAAATTGCATGTCCATCCAAAGAAATTAGGAAAATTAATTTCTTGTTGGCTAGGAGAAGATTTGCTCCTTACTGGAAAACAGAAGGATTTGCCTTGTTATGTTAATAAATTCCAAACCTTTGGCAGCATCAGAACGACAGAGGGCTGTGTTGTTTTTTATTGGTTGTTTGGGTTTTGTTTGTTTGTTTGTTTGTTTGCTTGCTTTTAAATCTTTTTCATCTTTCCTGCCTGGGCTGCCTTTCCAGAATTTAATAATTAATATTTTAAAGTATTTTCTGATTTTGAGTGAGGAAGGATAATGATTCAAGGAGGCAGACAGTAGATAGACCAAAAGTTTTTTTTTCATAAAGCTGGACTAAATTTTTATTTCTTTAATTACAAAAATGCAGAACAAACACTGACCTACTCTTCCTGCAATAGCTGTTCTCTCACCCTCTTCTGTCCAACACATGCTTTTGCTTTTTCTCATTGTTTTAACTTTGTGCCATTCTCACTTCACTTCTTCAAGGTATTTTTTAAAATATTACTGAATGAATAGCATGGCCTTACAAATTACTGTAATCAGTGCAACACTTCATAGCTCCAAATAGGTTTGTGATTCCACTTAATAGAAAACAACCATCTGCCCTGGCCAACCTCCAGTCTAATGAAGAGGTCAGGCAGAGGGTAGCACTACAATTGTGTGATGAATGCATGGTTTACGTGTGGGGAACAGATATGAAATGAAGAGGTGTTTTGCCAAAGATCTCACAGGATGTCTGTGGTTGAACCAGGCATTCTGCATGGGGTTAGTCTGGTCAGTTAAGCCTATAGTGGGAAATTGTGTACCTGTCTCCTACATCAGTAGACAGAAATAGGCATAGGTAGGATGAATGAAATCTCATTCTATAATGAAAGATCTAAACTTAAGGTAGAAAGTGTCTAAAACCACCTATTTGATCCATTATAAACAGAGTGTCAAGCATTGAGCTCAGCAGCAGACATCTAAAATTAAGACACACAAATTTAAGTGAGATGAATCTCACCTCATGCTTTTATATAGCAAAACTGCTTAGCTTTCCTTTTTCATATGTTTGAAAGAAAAAAAATCATTTTAAAGAAAAGAAATCGGAGAGGGAAAGATAAAAAAAAAAAGCTAAGACAATAATAATAAAAAAGTGGGTACTACTATAAGTTGTTTGTAGGCAGTTAACTATTAGAAGAAGGTCCAGAACCTTATCATTCACTGAAAAGGCAGAATTAAATACCACAGAAATAAAAATAGTTATATTGCACTGAGACCTTTTCAATAAAGAAGGCATCTTTTCTCTTTTTTTTTTTTAATAAAATTAGCAAGGACATTCTCAGTCCTCTACATAAGGTTTAGGGTCTCTCAGGTGCCATTTGTTAGTGTTCTATTTGTAATGCTATTAGCATTCATCAGTTCTCCAAATATTCTGTAGAGATTCAGAGATCTCTTGCATAAATAGTATATTGTCTGCATTTTAACAACAAAATCTTTCAAAAAAAATCCTACAAAGTAAAAAAAAAAAAATAAATCCTACAACGTACAAAATACCTATTATCTCACCCTAAACCCTCCCTGACTCCAGAGTTTCACCTCATTCTGTCTCATTAAGCTGCTATTTAATTTTGCTCTTTTCCATCTCCTTTTTCCTGTATATCAGAAGCTTTAGGTGAAACTGACAACTTCGGACTTCAAGCTCCTCAGGACATGGCATTTTATTAAAGCATTCCATTACACAAGTTGTGGTATTCCAGAATATGCCTTTAGTGACTGATTTTATGGAACAGAAGTGCAAGTACTTCTACTTTCTTCATTTTCTGTTTTCAAACATGAACCAAGAGCATGTGATAGCAGCTGATAGCAGGAGAAATGGAGGTAAAACACCAAGTACTTCACACGAAACTAGTGCCCCTTGATGCTTAGAATTGTTCTGACATAGGTGTTGTCAGATTGTTGGCTCTGCAAAATATCTCATAGGACTCCTAATCCCACAGCCTGACATTAGAAGAATTTTACTTTGGGGGTGCTCAAAATAATAGAGGATATGAATTTTGCTTGAGAAAAGGGGATGGAAAAAAGCCGTGTAAGAGTGAGGTAACCTCTGGGACATGAGTTACACTGACCTGGATAGATCCCCGACCTTCTTCCCTGCCATGGATGCCTGTCCTTCCCAGTCTTTTGCTTCAAGAGACCCTGGTGCATAATTCCCACAGTCTGCTCTTTCAAAGATACTTTATCAGAAAGAAAAAACTCATCAGTGGCATTGGTACATATGTTCTTAAAAGATAATATTTCACCCATGTGTTTAGAGGAACAGAGAATGATCAAAAAAAGGAGGTAGCTTTTTTCTTTTTCTTTCTCCTTTGTTTTGTTTCTGTGATTATTTTCTAAAACAAACATTTTATACAATATATTTTTCTGGAAATTATTTCTCAATGTGACAAGGTTCTCAGTGTTTTATATTGACTTCTCATACAGGTATGTAAGAAAACTTTCATTCCTTTACTCAGATCAGCTTTGGAATGTGTAAAAACTATGGAATATGGGGCTTTGAATAAAAAAAAAGCAGCTCTAGGCAACCTCCAGCCATGTGAGCACTGTAACTATGTGTGAAGTCCTAACGACCAAATATTCAGGATTCTCAAGGTTTTTGTTCACTTAGCTCTTAATTAAATGAATAATTTCGAGAAAAAAAGCTTGAAAAAAGCACTTTTTCCAATGGGTATTCAGTTTTGGAATAGACCCTAGAGGAATTTTTATTCTTTAAAAAAACCCAAAATCAATAGAAACTTGAATGGTTCCTGGTGGAGAAATAACATTCAGAACTAAGCTTTGCTCATAACTTAAATCAGACCAAATTCTCAGACTTTCTAACTTTCAGAAAACTTTCTTTGCCAAAGTTGTAAACACCTAAGTATATTTAATTAATGATATTTTTCCAAAGCAACAGAAGACCAAGGTCTCTCCATACATCATGGCTGAACATCAGCCTACTTATCTTTCTCAGCTTCATATTATTTACAGGATAAGCAGTTAACATCAGAAGTTGCTGTAAATTAGACTGTGTATCCAAAACCCAATTTACTCAATTTACATTTTGAAAGACCTCAGTCAGTTTGAGTTCAAAATATCCAGTAGAGAAATTAAATTATCCTTTTAGCCTTCTTTTTCTCAGTGAGGAATCTACACACATAGGAAAACCAATGGCCTCACACTAAGCCCACATTGTTTTATTTATTTTTTTTTTTCCAGAGTTTATAGGAAGTCTCAATGGCTTTACTGTCTGGTGTTCTGAAATGAGAAAGCCAAGAATCAAACTGATGATTAAGAGTCATAAATTCTGATGAAGGTAACCATGGACTTCAGCAAAGCTACAGAGATTTATACCAAGAGGGATTTTCTTCCTGGATCATTGTCAGGTAAGCCGTCAACTCCTTTTTAATTTCCCTACCCATGTATGCTTCTTTCATTTCATACTCTCTGTCTTGACCTTCCAGTCTTCAGAGCTGCTGTGAAGGATAGTTTCCACCTTTAGTGACTACCTCTGCCTCTCTTGATACAGGTAGCCATGCTAACACTGTTTGAAAATTAAACCAGAAACACATAGGGTGAAATTAGAAGAAATTAGATACCACTCACAATCCTGTGACCTGTATGCACTTCCAGGAATGCTGCCTCCAGCAACTAACTTGCTGGAGGTTTCCAAATTCCAAATTCTGGTTTCCAAATCCTGCCTTTTGACAACCCATATCAGTGACTGGTAACAACACAAACCTGCTGGTGAGGCTGAAAGCACCATCCCTCCAGGATGTGATTGACCATGCAGTGTCCCAGCCTGTACCTGTATCTTCTGGGCAGGAGAAGCCATATTTGTCCAACTTCTGCCTGCAAGCAGGATACCTGTCCCATCTCTGGACCACAGAATGAGTGTAAATGCTTCTCATCTATTTTATCTGTTCCAGTACTTCCCATTATAGAAACTGCTGTGGCTGGAGGCATGGAGGCTGGAAAGGTTCTAATAAGGACTCTATCAGATGCAAACAACATTCACAGCCCCAGATTTGCAATAAATGTGCTAATTTGACAGTCAGATTGTATATCATTGTCCATCTATATTAAAGAAAATAATGGATAGAGTCCTACATACACAGCTCTCATAAACTCACACTACAGTTTGCTTGAAACCAACACATCAGTATGGAAGTGGACACACACAGTATGGACACACCACAAGTATTTAATCCCACCAAACATGTCTGAAGTGATTCAGCTGAGCTGCGTGCTTAACCTCTTCCATTCATAAAACCTGAGGGAGGTGAATGGGCATAGTCTGTGCCAAAACATTTTAGTATCATCTCTCAGTTCTTCTTGCTAAGTCTTTGAGGCAGCCTCTGAGTTCAGCCTCAGGCCCAAGCAGCGCTGTTAGGAAGATTTCTGTGCGTGTGAGTGTGAGACTGGAGAGAAGCTACACTCCTAAGCAAAATGTGAAAAACAAAACAAAACAAAATAAAAAAACCAAAAGAACCCCAAAACAATAAAAAACCAAAAAACCCTTGAAACAAAACAACCAAAAAAACCACCAACAAACATGGAAATGCCAAGAAATTCTTAGAGAGATGTATTTATCTATTTTCTCCCAGCTGAATTGTGAATATGAAGTGTGTGACCTCTATATTTTAAAGCCATCATAAGCTTCTGGGCCAGTCACCTGCATTAGATGAGTTGCAGTTGTACAACATGATCATATATATTCACATGGTTGGGTTATAGTCCATTTTTTACAATGTTTCTCTGTTTTATTCAGCTAGGCTGATTGTAATGAGAGAAGGGGCCAAGGTGGTGGAGTTTAGAGTTACATCTGAAGTACCCCACATCCAAGGGGCTTTGCAATCAGCATTTGCAGCTTGACCCATCCACAAAACTGTTTTTTTAAATCATTAAATCATTCTTTGAAAACTAACTAAAGAATTGCCCCACTTAAGGAATTGGTCTGGTCCTACATAGCTGATGGAACAGCTTTATCCATGCAGCCCTGCTATGGAGGTGTATCTTCAGCCAAGGCCATAGTCTGTTGTAAGCCATAGCCAATGATTTGTAGAAATTTGCCTCTAATCGAGGACATTTATTTTTAATTATTTATTTTATTGTGTAAGATTTTTGTCTGAACTTGTCTTGCCATTGAATTCCCACTTCCTATGAACCACAATTAAAAGATTAAAATGTTTGTGGTTATGAGCCCCAGACTAAGTGCTTCTGACCTACTGCAGCCTTGTGGTAATTTGAGTTACATCAGGAGAATGCTGAAATTCCTGAGACCTCTGCTGCTCTGCCACAGATGGCATTTTGGTTGCATAGGGGATGTGATCCTCAGGTAGGAGAATTTTCCTCCTTTCTAATCTGCATAAAGCCATCCTTTCCTGATATACCCGAGGACAAAAACTGCAGTCAAAACTATAATTACGAAGGCTGTTTTTATGACACTGCAGAAGTTACCAATGTTACGGACATGAACAGCATCTAACAAACACTCAGTTGCTGTTGTTGGTAATAGGTCATGAAAGCTCAGCTGTTCACAAATCTCACATCCATAATTTCTTAAGCCCTACACCAGTATTTTAATTCTGCTAGGAGCAGTTGGCTCTACTGTTATAGCTGAGAAAACACAGTAGTGATATCATAAACCTGTCAGCACAGATATAAACAAGGAAGGAGATAAAGACCTCATCCAAAAATGAAGAGAAAAAAAACCCCAAACCTTTCAGTTCTGCACAGGTTGAATTAAACAGTATTATATTGAAAAAGCATTCAGAATCACTAAGCTAGTACAAAGACCATAAACACATTTTGTTACATACACATTTGGGTTTTTTCCTCTGTCAACAGGAGAAATTCTCAGAACAGGTCTGGAAGAGAAAGTGAAGATCCTGCACAACACATTCATAAGTTGTCTAATGGGAGTAAGGTCTTAACCAAGAAAGGCTGAAGCTGAAGCCAGGCCTGGGAAGACAGCAAGAAAGGTAAAAGATATCAACAAGAGGTATGTTGCTTCTATCAAGGCCATCATCTACAGATTAGCAGTAACTGTCCTTCTGAAAAGATGTCCAGGGATGTTGTTATAGACTTATAATTCTGCTTTCACAGTCCATTCTGGCTTACATCACATAATATGGGTTTTGGGGGGACAGGGGGGGGGGGTGTTTTGTGTAAGGGAGTTCAACTTTTCTTTTAGTTTTTATTTTCAGCAGAGAATGGCCCTTCTCTAGTGCGTGGTGGAAACAGTGAAAAACAAAGCTACATTAGATCTTCAGTGACTTCTGGAAGAAGAGAAAACACATAGTGAAGTTCTCAGGTTGAATATGAACATTTTTACTGCTATTTCACCATAAGCTGAATCATCAGCAGAATGTTGTTTAAAACACTGCATCTCCAAACCACTGAAATACTCACTGCCACATTTTACCGAGCTCTGGCATTTACAAGGAAATGCAAGGGAATAGCTATCAAAGGAACAATGAAATACAGGTACCTGAACTTGGAGCAGTGGCCTTGGAAGTATACACAAGAAATGAGAGTTTCATTATTATTATTTCAGTGCATGAACTTTTAGGCAGGAGGAATGCCCTGACCTTAATCCCAGCCTCAGTCTCTCTTATGCAAGAACATGCATTCCTCAAAGAGAAAGAACCAAATGATGTACTTAAAGCTATTCCCGTGTCTAGTGCAATAATTCTTGTTTAAATAATTCAACAAGTCACAGAAGCTTTCCACTGAAGTCAGCAGGACAGCTCACACGAGACACTCATGTGCCCTAAGTCTGCAAGATACTGATCTCATATATTAATTATTTATTTATATATTGTTATGACATTCTTGTTCCTGGCTCACATTTGTATCTTTCTTGCACTTTAAACAAAGCCTCTGTCCACATTATGCCTATTATTTTGTACAAAGAACAAGGCGGGTATTGAGTTTCAGCATGTCCTATGGTAAGAAAAATCTATGATTAATCCATTTCCATGGGTCTCACAGTAATAAAAAAAAAGTCACCATCAGAAAAAGAAAGTCACATATGTCTTACATTACCCCACATTCATCTTTCTAGCACTGATTGTAAATGCTGCTCTGTGGCCATGAAATATATTAATCTATTTGCTAGAAAAGTGTTCTGAGAAAGTCCATGAGTCACCAAACATCTTATAGATTCTTGTGATTGCTGGGGCATATGTTTTTATGACAAGGAACACTTAAACTACCAAACACAGCTGTTTAAAAAACTGTAAAATGTGCAGGTGCATGAAGGACAAAAAAGCAAAAAATACAAAAAGAAAAGAAGCACCATCCCCCATCCCCCACCCCCTTGCATCCTGAAAAAAATTTTGCTACTTTTTGTCTTTTTCTACCAGGACTTTCTCAATATTCCTCACTTTTAAAAACCTGTACCTTGGGTCTGAGAATCTGAGAGTCTCAGGTTTCTCTTGTTTTTGTTTTTTTTTTGTTTATTTTATTTGTTCAGTTGGTTGGGTTTTGGCATTTTTTTTTTTGTTTTGTTTTTATCTTTTCTTCATAGAAAAAAAATGGAGAATCTGGGCTTTAAAGTTACCTAATTTTTTAAATAAAAATTTTTGTTTATTGCAATAAAGTGCTGCAAATACCTCTTAGTGGGAGAATGAATTTATCCTAGATAAATGTATCTACAAATTTGCATAGACAATAAAGATCCAATTTTTTTTCAGGCTTTATATAGTTTTTTTCAGCTGAGTAACTGTCATTAAAGCAATTGTACTATGTATCATTCTATACTGACTTTGTCCAACAGCTGTTTAACAATATAAAGTGCTTACTTATGAATGTGATGTAGTTCACATTTCAGAAGTAGTATCATTTTCTGTGGTATGGATGTGGAGGCCAGCTCAATGTTTTATGGTGTGACATGGAAAAACTCTGAGACCATGATCAGAAGCAGATCTACTGATGCTCTTTCTTAACCAACACACTCCACATCTCCCAAGAGAGCTGAGGGACTAGAGATGATCCTGGTTATTCTTTCACATCACCTAAATGAGTTCTAAACTTTATGAATTATTAGACTTCTGGGGTATTTACCTTATTTGTATACATAAAAAAACCAAACAAACCCTAAGTCTTTACTTAAGGGTTTTTGACAATTAGATAAAAAAGATGGAGGACCTGAGAGATCAAAGTTTTCCTTCTCTCCATGACTACTGCTTAGACTTATTGGGGTAGTGAACACTTAATACTGAACACGATGTTTTCTAATGGAAATACTGACTTCTCTTCCATTCCCAAAACATAAATAAACTAGATATCATCTGATGCAACAGGGAAATACCCCTAAGAAAAAACTTCAGCCACTTTTGTAGAACTGGAAAATAACTGTAAGTTGTCATTGCAGATGCAAAATGCCATAAACTCCATGTGTCCCTCATGCAGCTTGCTCAGCCCCATGGCCATAGCTAAGGTGTGAAGGCTGAGGAATGGGACCAGCAGCTCAGCTCATCTAAAGCCTCTCTCACCAGTACAGAACACTGAGCAAGCAAGATCAGAGACTCATAGACCAGTAGGTCTTGGGAGAGACCTCTGAACATCTCCAGCACCCCTAGATCTGAGTGTGCACACCCAGAAAACATTGATGAGTTCACTTAAAGTATAACTGTGGAACTGTTGAATTAACTTCACAAGTTTTAAGAAGTGCAGGTGCATAACAGTTGTTTTCTACAAACAAACAAACAGAAAGAGTTCTTCCATAGCCTTTACCTAGCAGGTCACAAACATGAATGAAAGAGCCAAGCCTAACGGTGGAGTTAATACATCATCAGCTTTCTTTATGCTGCATTGTAACTTCACAGATCATTTATCAGCTTTAATTTTCTGTACTTCATACAAACTAAAATTTCCTAGATACATTAGAGACCAGTGTCTTGCTTTGGAAAGAGGTAGAAATATGACTGAGGAATTTTTATTTTTTTTTTTACACTTGTAATAAGGGTACAGAATTGTTACAAAGAACAAAGCTTATGGCATTTCAATACATTTTTACTAGTTATTTAATTTCCCTGTGAAGCTTTGATGAGCCCCTGTTGCAAGACAAACCTCTCTTAGGGAACAGCGCTCCAAGGTCCAACAGGTGTTTCAGCAGAAGAACACAAAAAGTGCCCTGAGTTGGCTGCCCTCAGGATTGGTTAGCCTGGCTCGGTGCTACTGCTCCAGATAAAGCTGACCTCTCTGCTGGCTTGCTCAGGAGTGAGCTGAGCTTGTGTCTCAGGCCTCACCTTTTATTGGCCCCCTAATCCTGCTCATGCGCAGTGGGGGCCCACCCTAATCAGGCACAGGTGGCCTTAACACATGGTCATGCCCACTACCTGGCAATTAGTGGCACCTGGTTGCCTCATTGACTCATTTCACTACAAGCCCCTAAGAGTCACATAAGTCCTGAGATGTCATAGCAGGTTACTGATAATTTTGCCATTTACTGAAAGAACTGTAAAAATTCGCACAGTGAACGTTTTGTGGTTTTTTTTTCTTTTTTTTTTCTTTATCATCAATGTTCCTCAATATTGAAATAGCTTATTTTAAGAATTTAAAGTATAGTTCCTTAACTTGCTATTTTTATCTTTTCTTTTTTTAAAAACAAAACAAAACAAAACGAATATTTGAAATCCCAACAAAGACGAATTTAGCAGTGGTATCTCAAGCATCGTGTAGCTTTAAAAAGGAGCATAACAGAACTCCCACTGTAGACATCAGTGTATTGGCTCTTGCATACTTTTATTCAGTGAGAGTATTTGAATTAACCATGGGCAATTCCCCTCCTCCCCCAAGCAATACAGAATATAGTGCTAAATTTAAAACAAGTGCTTCAGTTCTATGGTTCTATTTTCAGAACAAATATTTATTGAATTTCCACAGCTAGAAATGAAGATGAGATTTCTGTCCTTTTAATTTTTATAATCTACTATTAGTAATACAAAAGAGGCAGAGAGAGAGCCTGGTACTTATATTCTCCCTCTATCAAACACAGTTGCTGAATCAAAATTAAAATTAGTTGTTAATCCACTCTGCATAGTACTTTGATCCACAGCAGTATCATAGAAAGACAAGAATTCTTCACCAGTGATCTTCTTGGGAGAAAAAAAGCATAAAATATCCCCCCCAGTTTTATTCCAATATCCATAATTTATAAATGTAAAGACTTTAATTCTTGTTTTACTAATTGAAATATTAAAAAAATATTATATTCAGCACGCGTTCTTTCTTCTCAAACTCTATCATGGTTTTTTAAGGTTAGGTCAACAATACTGGAACCCAAGATGAAAGATAAATCACCTTTAAAAATATTAATCATGGATTGTAAGAACACATGAGACACAGTATCAGTGAAGTCACTCAAAAAATATTCAGATGATTTTATAGTCTGCTTCCCAACAGCTGCATCTGGTTCTATTTCATATAAATGTAAGCTGGACATCTATAACCTCTGGGTTCTTAACAGATGTTGTCATGAAGTTGAACATTTTTACATAAGCAAAAGCTAAGCAAATTAATTTCAGGCCACCCAATGTTTCCAAAAGGCAATTGCCTGGCACTACCCGAGATTGTATTACTCCACACAAAACTACATCCAGACACTCTAGACATACTTTTCAAATTTTATTATTTGTGGCTTTAATTATGAATTTCCTCTCTCAGGTTTTCCTCTGACCAATGGTGAGTAATGCCATCAAATTCTGAGACAGGCTGGTTCTGCTGGGTACTTTGTGTGCAGAAATGCTTGAGAGGCTCTTGCAGTGGCTGCAAGCAGCAGCACCAGAGTTGCATTGCTGAGTACAGGGGCTGAAGTCTGCTGGAACCCCCCCATGGGATAGGAAGGAGGATATAAATGTGGAGAAGCAAAATCACTGCCCTAAGTGATGAGATGTGAACAGCAAAGACACCAACCTCACTGGATGTCATTCCAAGAGTCTCTGTTTGTGCTTGGCTTTATTTTTTGGTATAGGGCAATTGCATGAATATTATGAACTCGGAAGAAAAAAACTACCCCACAGTGCAAAAAGACACAAGCATTATAAAGCAGTGAAGAATATTGAATTTCCTAGTGGCAATCAATTTAATCATGCCTATTTTTTGCAACTTTAAAGATATTTATAATCTGGGGCTTTTGTTTGCTTGCTTGATTGGTTGGTATCTTTAGTTTAGTGGAAAGAAAAAAACAGAAAATCTGTTCTGCTGTTCCCATTGTTATCATCATCATGTGGGATTCTCTGCCCTGTGTAAATCAGATGAATTAAAAATTGCAAGCAAAAATCTTAGCTGTGGTCTTACAGAAGGGTGAATATGGCATTCCACACTACTTTGTAATTTTTAAATGGCTACTTAAGCTATAAAAGAAAGAAGGGAAAATAAATAAATAAATAAATAGATAACGAGCAGCCCTCTCCTAGTAGAATATTCATTTACATGAGACAGCTTCTTCTGGAACCAATAAAGCTGACTATTAGTGTAGTGCCCAGGATAGGTTTTCATTCAGAACAAGGCCCGTTTCTATTTAAGACTTTTAACTCAACTACACATTCTAAAAAATCAAGTGTCACACAGCAGGTTCTCCTTCACGCTCTGCAAAGGAGGCCTTACATTCAGGCTGCTTTAAAGCTTGGTTTCACTCATGTCATCTGCCACAGAAAAGCACAGTCAGGCTGTTTGACCTTGTGAAAATCAAGCATTTCAGCAAGTTAGGAGCCCATGGGTAGTACCTAAAAAGCATAAAAATATTTCTGTCCATGTGCATGCACCCCCCCCGCCCCCAAAATCAATAAATAAAAATCTTAGTTTCACACCTACATCCCCAAGATGTGTGGAAGCAGTTGAAAGATATTCTTTCTGATTGACTTGATTTTTCTCAGTGAAATTTTAGGCATCTTGAAATTCTGCTGTTAACAGAGGGAGACAGAGAGAACAGTTTGCTTTGGTTAGGCCCACAGCTCTTCCCATCACTCCCAGAAAATCACCAGGGTGTGCTGGCATTGCCTGGCAGATACACCTCAGGGAGAGCAGCAGGCACTACTGTGGTGCCAGATATACCCTCACTGCAAGCTGTTGTAACTTCAAATTACTTTCCTTTCTGCTTTTCTCTTGGCCATGTTACTCTCACATTTCTGGTTGCACAGCAAATACTAAATGCTTAGGTTTAAGCACAACTGCTTTCCTTGTGGATGGGGAGACTTCATTCATTGAAAATTAAGAATGAGTTTTAAATCTTGACACTGTGTGACTTGCTAGATTGGAATTGGACATAAATATAAAAAATCAGCCAAAGGAAAACTCAAGTGACTAATGCCATGAATACCAGACACAGAAATGTTCCAGTAACATTGTTTTACTTCAGGATCACAAATCCTGAACACCCAAGAATTAAAATTTTGGAACAAAATTTGAGACCCCAAACACACAGAACTTTGACTTGGAATATCGCACACACCACTGCTATTTATATAGATAGAGATACATAACTTTTCCAGAACTCTCTAGTTCTTCAAGTTCTCCTACAGTCTCAATTTCTCCTTATCACTTAATGAAGTGTTAAAAATTTCTTAAAATTAAAACCAATTAAAAGATAAGTTCAAAGCTGCTTTTCATCTTATTGTAGACCTTTCTTCAACAGCCTGATAGCAAGACCATTCAAGGTAGCCATCTAGCTTGTAGGCTAGACTTCATTGTTGCTTCTCTGTAAGTGCTCAGATTCCCTTGCAGAAAAAAAAAAAAACAGATTAGAAACAGATTTTACACATTTCAGACAAGCACTTTAAGTGGAAGCACATGATACAAAAGATGAGTAACACCCCTTTCACCATCACCATTATCTCCCCTGTACTTTGGAAGGAATTCAAGGACAGTCCAGACTATGCTCCTACCACAGCCACCAAAACAAGCTTGTCTCAGGACTTGGAGTCTGGCATGTCCACTATGTCTGCATAGCAATAGCTATTAAAGCAGATGTGTGTATCACTCTCTAGTAGCTAAGAACCTAAATTTCACATCTGTCTTCCCTTAGGTGGAATTTACAGAGCCCAGACATTGATCCTAGGAGCTAGGTACTAGCTTGATCCAGCAAAACAGAAGAATCAAGTTTTGGATTAATATATCCCCACTACTTGTCTGTCTCTCTCTGGATCTAGCATCCTCATGCCTCGATTTCAATAGAAAGACTGTGTGTGCAACTGCAGTCAAACCCCAGTGTTTGGTCATCTGAGTAGTTCTCCCTCCTCTCCTGACTGTATTGCATGGATCTCAACCAATCAGCCTCGGGACACAGACGTTTGGTGACTCACCTGCTGCTCACCTACTGACTGCCACTGCATATGATTTAGGTCCAGGTTCTCAAAGTGTTCATGCATGTCACCTAATATACTGGAGTTCCCAAAAGACATCAAAAGCCTCTCCTGACATTGTTAGGGAGACTTCCACCCTTTGTGCATACTACAGGTATGCAGTACAGTAGAATGCTCCTAATTTCCAGGACATTTGAAATTAGGTATTACAGCACCTTCCTGGGCAGAGCTGAAACTCATTTGCCTGTAGTTTTCCTCTTAGCATTAATTGATTCCTGAAGGACATAAGAGCTTATATGGCAGAGTGACTAACCCTAATCATGGTGAGTACTACTAATTGCTTAGACTCTTAAAATAGCTTACAAGAGTAATATATGCTAACCACACATACCAGAACATAGCACTATTCATCACTGTTCCAAGAATGCTAATTACCCTTTCCATTGTGTGTGTATGTGTGTGTGTTTTACAATGCTAAAAAAATTTGGTTTTAAATAATCAAGCCACAGAATGGGGGCTGAGATCACAAGCATCTGGATTACAAGAAGAGTCTGGGTTAAAACAACAAAAGTTAAAATGGAAATTTTGAGGTAGTTTCCATTGCAATCCCACATATTTCAGTTTGTTTATGAAATAAATAACTCAGTGACTGAAAAAATAATTGAAATAATTTATTGAAAAGGAAGAGTGAATTCCACTGAAGGCCTATATTTTATATTTCCTTTCTCAAAACAGCTCTCAGAAGCCAGCAGCACTAAATGCCTGTAAAAAAAAATAAAAAATCAAACTTGAAAATAATGGATAAATAGAAGATGCAGCTTTTACTTAATGTGATAATTCCACCTTCCAATCATTAAAGCAGATGGTCAAAGCCTGGGCAGGACCAGTGGCTGTCATAGTAAACTCCTAAACTCTTCACTGCAGAGGGAAATCATGACTAATAGTTTGTTGATGCAAATCACAAATCACAAACATGTTTACTATTTCCCCAAGGAAACTTGGAGTTAAAATATATGTTCAACAAAACATGGACCGTACACTGGAGATCTAGTAATGAAAATGATTCTAAGATCCAAAGGAAAAGATGTTGAAGCCCCAGGGGAAACCAAGGTGTGGGTGTTCTTTTAAAAGGTGGAGCTTTTAATAGAAGACTTCTGGGCTTGTGAACAAGGTTTGTAAAGGAATGGTCACCTTCTGGGAATGTGATAGTCTTAATCAGCACAGCTGAGAAACATATATAGAAAACATTTAGAAGAAATACAGTTAGAAATGCAGTAAAATAGATCTCCTGGTGAAGTCTCCTTTTCCTTCCCTCCTCCCCTATACACACTTTGGTAACAAAAGCTCCAAATAGCCCATGAGAAAATAAAACATTTTTTTCAATGTCTTTTGCAATCTTGTACAATTTAGGGTGTACATTTTGTTCAGTCAAGCATTACAAGGAGCACTGGGCTAAGAGAAGTGACTGTGAAGGGTTTTTATAACATCCATTATGTAACTGCTTGGTTTTGTGGATGGTTTGCAGCACCAGAGATGCATTGGTCAGTATGAAGTTGTCTCTCAAAATAATGTGATGTGACAGTGTATTCTGGCTAGGTTTGCACCAGGGAGTAGTATAGACCATCTCACTGCAGTGCAGCCATTTACAAACTGAACTGATGTAGTCAAAGATGATTTAAGTTCCGCCATCTTGTAATACAGATGATGCTACACAGAGATGTAGCACAGAATTTAACTTGATTGTGTACCAGGAAGGGATTTTTGGGTTTTATTTCTTTCTACATCTCAATGGCAGTCAGCATACAGAGAACACGATACAATGAGAACCCGGCTAATTCTATGATTCTATGATTCTATGCAGGGGGAAGCATGTAGTTAGGCAGAATGTTTAATCTAGTTGAGTAATATCTGGATATTGATGTGCAGTGTCATGTGTTGCCTTTTAGCATTTCCACATGGGTGATCTGTTACTATGCAGCATGAGAATCTTCATTTGATTTCTTACCCTCTTATCTGACTCCTCAGGGATTTGGAAATCCAGCAGTAATTTACAACTGCCATTTTCTTTGGGCTTTGACACATATGCAGTCAATGCTTCTAAATGGTTACCACTTGCAGCCATTTGCCCTGCCCTTCTGACAGAGGTTGCCAGTGCCAATACAGTATGTCTGAAAACCCAGTAAAACTACTCCTTAACATCTCAAGCCTGTTTATTAAGGTACATAGATCCACTTTGAATTTAATGCTTAGCTGAGAAAGGCAGCACTACTGAAGCTGCTTTGTAAATCCTGCAGCAATCTTTGCTGGAGATCAGGCAACAACTTAGGAAGCACCCATCCAAGTCATCTGATTTTATTCTGCTGCTTCATTTAAATGAAATCTTGGACTTCAATGTTTACAAGTTATTAAATGAAAATCCTTCCTAAAGTAATTGCTAGGAACAACAGGGCTACTTCAGATGCTTCGCAGAACGTTATTTTACTCAGTGCTCTACAGAATCAGTTTCTACTGGTTAGAATTTTTTTAGGTTTTTTTAAAATTTTCACAGACAGAAGTGAAGCAGAAATCATGGCTTGCTTCTTTGAACCCCAATAAGGGTGTTAAATCACCCTCTTGACAGTGGAAAATCCCTTATTTCAGACACGTGGGTGCGATTACATAGCAAACTCAGAAGCATTATATGGCAAATCATATAGGCTCTTAACTGAATTTTTTTAATATACAGAATGAAAAATTGAAGCAGTTGTTGATTTTAAATGATAAACTTTTATTCTGAATATACTGTTTTTTGCACAAGAATTAACACAACAGTTCTAGGATTATAAACTTTTTATAACATGATTGTACAAATTTTTACAAAAAATTATTTTTCCAGGCTTGTCAAGTTCCACAAGAGAACACAAGAAAAGGGAGAAAGACCTGCTTGCCTTGTAAGAGCAATCAAGTCTTTTTTTGCAGAAACACACACTGAGCATTTCAATAAAAATATCCCAGAAAGCATGATCCAGACATTCCATACAACACAAGAAGACAGCTTTGTCAGATCACAATCGCAGTTTCATGGCATCTGAACAAGACAGTATCCCTTTAGCCTCAGTGAATTATTTCTTCAAGATGATGTTTTTCTTTTAAACCATAAATAGGACAGATGCAAGTAGCTGGGAAGAGGGTGAGGCTAACTTTTAAAAAGCTCTTGAATTGTTTTCAGACACTTTGTTTTAATCTTTTTACAGTAGTGTACAATGAGTATTAACAATATTAACATTGTGGTATGAAAAAATAATAATAAATCTGGCCTTTAAAGGCTAGGATATCTAATGAAACAAGGGTAAATTTTTTCCAAAGCAAGGAGTTATTAAGATTTCACCTTCAGCTGACATTCCAAAAGCACCCGAGTGCATTGCAGTGCCCTGTAGGCATTAATATGCTTCTCAATACCCAGTGTGCAAGCATCTGAGTTTTTAGGACCAATGGGTCTGAGGTTGTATTTTGAAAGTAAGACATACTGAGCATGTTTTCTGAGTTTAAGTGTTAAAGGAAATGAAAGGTCTCAATGTCTTTTCAGTGATACTGAAAAACTTCAACCAAAGCAAGCAACACTTGGGTTGCAAAGGTCACTTAAAAGGGATACTTCCTCTTTGAACCCAGTAAGGCCAGTTTTTAAGTTAGTAAAAGGAATATTATAGGAAAACTTACAAATGGCAGCAACACTATTTTTGTCAAGTTAAGCAGTAAAGCCTCAAGCATTAGAAACATGAAAAAGATCATACTAAAGTCTTAAAGGTACAGGACCTAAAAATCTTGTCAATCAAACCTGCTATGTCATGTTAAAAACCTGTTACAAATATGGACCACGGTCAGTGTTTTGGCAGTAATGCTGGTTGTTCAAATGAAAACCTAGAAAGAAACCTTTCATGCTAAATCCTCAGATTATGTTTTGCACAATACCATGC
This sequence comes from Calypte anna, assembly GCF_003957555.1. Taxonomy (NCBI): domain Eukaryota; kingdom Metazoa; phylum Chordata; class Aves; order Apodiformes; family Trochilidae; genus Calypte; species Calypte anna. Next base: position 10,330,657 of record NC_044244.1, on the reverse strand, counting down.
TATAACAACTTTAATGGTGGTTATTTGTCAGACATACAGTAGGCTGCACAATTGCTGTGTAAATGAAACAAGTCCAAACAGTTCCCTTAGTGCTGTTTGAAGGATCTGAGCAAATATCAACACAACTTTTTATACGGCTTAAAAAAAAAAAACCCAAACCAAACTAAACCATAACATATTGCAATATGAAATTTCTCAATTTAAAGCCTAGGATTGAGTTTCTTTTCTCACAGACCAGAAGAATTAAAATTATGCATTTAGTGAAAATAAGGATACACTTCTGCATGAATATACATATTTATTAATGGAGGTTGTTTCTGAAAGGCAGGTATTCACATTCTGAGATAGCTAAAGTTCACATTATATTTTCTGTGTTTTGTAATTAGCAGGTATCCAGGTAGTGAATTTTAAAAAAATCACACCATTACTTGGATTTAATCAAAGCATATGTTTCTTTCTGCAAAAAGCAGCCAAAATGTCATGGTTTCCCCTGTTCTACGAGGACAGCACTAAGCCCTTCTGGAAGGGCCAGGTTGTGAGTTTTCTATCAGAAAGTTATAATGGCTGGAAGGTCAAGTGTTTATATAAAAAAAATGCTTCTTCAGGTCATACATAAGGGCAGATAAGTGGAAAAAATAGTATTTCCCTAACCCAAGAAGGTTCATGAACCTGCATGGCATGCTCTTCTCTCTTCTTTTATATTTGATTATTCTAAGGGAAGTGGGACAAGACCAAAAGCCACAATTGTTTTCTGTTGCAGTGTGGCTTTGTGCCATCTTTCTGCCTACAGACTCTAATCAAATGCTTATTAAGCAACTCAGAATATGGCCTACCAGCACAAGCAAATTGTTCTGAAATGTTAAGAGATGTAATATTTCATGAAGGGTTTCTTTTAGGAAGCTAAGTGAAAACTATACAGAACTTAATATACTGACCATCTTCTAAAAATTTAAAAGAGCAAAATGCAACCTATTATGTATTTTAAGCAATTTTAGAGTAAAAGCTGTAAGTGTAGTAAGTGTTGGCCTAATTCTACAACATTTGCTCCTCCCATAAAATTTGAATTGACCTATGTTAAGGAATAATACAGGATAAACTCTTTGTATTTGAAAGAATCAAACCATTTTTTTTCATCATGTGATAACCGGTGATAAGTTGAAGTGCAGTAAGAGAGGAGTTCCGATATTATCTTCACCCAGATTATCAACATTAGCTCACCTTCCCTGAGCAGGACCTGAAGTCATTCGACACAGTTAATTGTAGTGTTAATCCCATGACTTTACTAGATATTTATTAAAAAGCTAAATCTGATCACTGAACAAAAGACCAAGTTTGTTTTTTTTTTTTCACTCACTGTATTCCCAAACATGAGCAAATATGTAGCTGGAGCCAAGGAGCATGAGAAAAACAATGAACCAGCCATGTGTACGACTACAGGAGACATTTGATCTTTTAAGCCATGCCATGGCTTTGATTAGCTTCAATTTTCATAGGATATTAATGCATGCCCAATTATTTCTTTAAGCTTCTGGCATGATCAAAAATATATCAATTGCCAGCACATGAATATCAATGCTCTGCAATATATTACTTTTTTTTTTTTTTTTTTTTAAGAGCTAGTGTATTGTGCCATAATATTTGCACATTGCAGTTGCTAGCAGGATTGTACAATACCAGCAGAGTTGCACATTCATTGGTTTAGCTGTCTTGCAATACTGTTTAGTTCTGAAAACTAGGAAAAAAGCACAAATCATATTTTGCATCAACACTATGCTACACTGTAATATTGTAATTTACTGCACCAATCCGTATCACCAATGAGGTTGTATAAAAACAACTTCTAAAATTATTATTCACAATCAAGTATCAATGTGCATACATACAGATTCAAGGCTCCCCATTTGTTTGGATATTTTCTAATGTTAGCAACCAGGACATTTTGCTGTTAAATATGCTATTTTCTATAATAAATAGAAATAACCAAAATTTTATTATTACAACTGCTTATATATTAAGAAAACAAAGGGGGAACCCAATATGAATTTTAGAGAACATATACTTCCAAAAATAAATGTGTTAAATCTGAATTTTATATACTTAAAATATCTGTACACAGGTTTTCATGTGAGATCACTTTTCAGTAAAAAATCCAACTCAGCCATTTTGTTACAACAAATAAATTCACCCTATTTTCTCAGCTTTTTCATTGCACAGTATATTCAGAGCTGTTTCATAATATAATTTAATATTATTTGATTGCAACACATTGCAATGTTCATTTTCTCACACAATAAAAGAATCACTCAGTTATCTTCTCAATGAACTATACTCTACCATCAAAGAAAACAAACTGAAAAACAGCAACATATCATCATCATGCAAAATACCCTAGAAACCAACATTCAAATATCACAAAGACATTTTGTATTCACAAGCATTTTTGTTTGAGACTTTGAAAGATTCGACTAGTTTTATATAGAACTGCATTGTGAAAAGGAGGTGAATATTACATTGAAATTAACATTTTCCTGACAGAAGATGACACCAAATTTAAGATGAGAATAACTTTTTTTATCAAACTCCCAAGTACCTTTATATTTATAAAAACAGAACTTTCCTTTCTTCCTGCCTGCCTGCCTTTCTGACTTCCTTCCTCTCATCTGTCTATCAAAACTTTGCTGTCTATATAACTAATTTTTGAAAGAATAAACTACTCATCATAGAGCATTCCAATTATGTTGAACCTCTGATGAAGGCTTGCCAATATTTTCATTTTTCTCAACTAGTCTGGACAAAAATGATATTCAAAGCAGCCATCATGGTGCCAATAATACATATCAGGGACTAAATTTTTTTTTTTAATTTTTATTTTTTTTTAAATAAATGCTCATGTAAAAGAATATAAATCTTCAAGATATCCAAAGCTTAAAAGAAATCAAAATCCTATACACAAGCTTTTTTCAGGGGAGCCCTTTTACATGAAGTCATCAAGATTACAACAACAAACAAACAAAAAATAAACCAAAACAATCTTAGATTCCCCAGTGAAGCACACACAGAATTCTGTTTGGATGGCATAGATGATGCAGCATTCACATACGTTTAAGGATCCAACACTCCAACATGCAGCCACTGTGGGTGCCTTTATGAGTCTCACAACGAGTGATAACCAGACATGAGCACTGCTGTTCTGCTGCTGTCTGAATAGCTGACCCTTTTTAAACTGAAACTGAGGCTATAGTTTTGGCTGGGCCTTGATTAAGTTATGCAGGGTTTGGTTTAGCAAGGTCATAACTGGTAGTGTCTGCTGCCAGATAACAGCCAGAGCAGGACCAACTGTGCTCCTACCATAGACCACAGTGATGGACTCAGACCAGAGACACCACCGCAGTCAGCTGAATCTTCCTGTGACAAGAAAAAAAATAAATTATTTGACATTAATTACAATGAAATTTCTTGAGAAGTAATCTATGGTTAGACAATGCTCCACCCATCCCCTGCACTGCTCTCTCCACTGAGTCTGAGATTCATGAGTAGCTCTGAAGGCTGAAAATATTTGGTGTTCCTCTTGTTTTCACTGGATACTGGATAGCATGAAAAGACACTTTCCATTTTCCGAGAGATCCCAGGCCTCCAAGGACAAGACAAGAGTGTAGGTGGGAAAGGAGTCTGTATATCAGGAACCAGGGAAACTTCTTGAACAGGAGGAACATGTGCAGGTAAGGACAAACTGTACCTTAATGGTAACATAGCTCAACTGCTGGCACAGAAATGAAAAGGATTTTGGAAGAGAAAGGAGAGGAAAGCCAGCATGCATGGAACAGCTCCTGGTTCAGACTGACATGCCACTGAGGCATATTTAACTAATATTTAATGTGTCTCAAAAAAGGATAGGGGTTGGAGAGGATGAAAGTACAATCAGGAAAATTAAGGAAGAGTCATTAAAACACCTTTAATTTATTGGCACACCCTTAAAGAAAACTCTGAAATGCAATTAAGATCAGGGAATGAAGACAAGTCATCAATGAACCATCCCAAAATAATACACATATAAGAAACCTGGTGGAAGGAGAATACTCAATAGGACAGGCAATCAACTTGGTAAGAATGGTGGTATAGGATATACAACAGAAGGGTAGAACGCAAAGGCGAATGCAAAGTGTAATAACATAGAAGTATTACAGGGAAAAGAAACTGGGACAATTTTTGTGGTTAAGAAATTTCAGAGTCTAATAATAAAAATGTAATACTATCATTGCACTGCTGATCACCTGATCAGTGACAATACCAGTCATGAAACGTTATATTAAATTAGAGAAACCACAAATAGACTGGATTGATGTCTTATCAAAAAGAGCGGTAGAGATTGCATTTTTGGTTATGATAAATGACTGCCTTTTGGAACAAACAGACTTTGCATCTGTATTCATGCATAGGGATCTCTTAAAAACTAGTAGAGAACTGTGCTGTATATCTCAAGTATAGCTCTAGTAGCTCTGTAGATCACAATGCAACAGGATTTAGCATTACTGTGTGAGATATCAGGACAAATAAATCCAAAACAAAAGACACCAATTTCAAAAAAAGGAACTATATAAAAATTACCAAAAGCAGTTAAAAACACTTGCATAATACAACAGAAACTGCAAGACAACAGGGAAAAAAAAACCCTTAAAAAACACACACACAAAACAGAAAGTAGGAAAAACACCTAGAAGCAGCCCCTTAAAAAGCAAGTCTCTCACAAGGATCCAGAAGAAATATTTAAAATATTTCATTAGATATTCAGGTAAAATGAACTCCACAATTAGAACAACCACCACTCTCTTTCCCATCCCAACCCAGAACTCAAGTTCTTCAGAAAAAAATAAAATTAAAAAAAAAAATTAATTCTATCCTAATGCAAATAGCTCATGTTAGCTGATGTTCATTATCAACAGTAGCCAAATAGCCATTTCAAGAAATGTCTCTGTCATCTGTTAACTTAATATTTAGTCCTATAATTTTGGTGTAGGCATTATTTTTAGTTGATTGCACTGTACAAGTTCAAAATTCGTAAGGTTTTGGGTCAACAAGTAAGTCATAAGTGAACTCTGCTGCACCAGATTTGGAGGACTCTAAGATTTGAAGCTGCACTGAACTTTCTGGTTTATTTAGTTTGGCTCTGTCACTTTTTGCATCTGTGTTGTGTCTTGTAATGTAGCTTATTTTCCATTCAAAGCACCTAAAAATAACCCCTCTTCCTCACAGTGAGTACCATCAGAAATAGAATTATTGTAAAGGTTTCTTGGCATGTTAATTCAATGAACTGTACTCAGTGGAAGCTCTTGGTATTTATGATTCTTATCACTGAAATTTTTAGAAGAGTAATCTTTGAAAAAATAGTCTGAAGCAAAGGATGAGATTCAAAACTTTTGAACAGAGGGAAGATGTCACATAATGATAAAGGGGTAGGGGTCTGAAGGGATCTCTGGAGATCATCGAGTCCAACCCCACTGCCAAAGCAGAATCACCTCAGGCGGGTCACAGAGAAACATGTCCAAGCTGATCCTGAAAGTCTCTAGAGAAGGAGACTCCACAACCTCTCTGGGCAGCCTGTTCCCATGCTCTCACCTTTGTAGTAAAAAGTCTGTCCTCATATTGATGTGGAGCTTCCTGTGTTCCAATCTGTGTCCATTGGGCCCTTCTTCTTGACACCCACCCTTCAGATATTTATAAACATTAATAATATCCCCTCTCAGTCTTCTCCAGACTAAACAGCCACAGGGCTCTCAGCCTTTCCTCATAAGACAGAAGTTCCAGTGCCCTGATCATCTTTGTAGACCTCCTTTGAACTCTCACTCATATTATCCCTGCCCCATGCTGTCCGGGAAGCTCAGATCTGGAAAAAATACTCCAGATGTGGTCTCACTAGGGCAGAGTAGAGGGGCAAGAGAACCTCCCTCAACCTGCTGAATGGACTTCTTAATGCAGCCCTGGATACCACTGGCCTTCTTGGCCACAAGAGCACATTGCTGTCCCATGAATAATTTATATGTCTGGAGAGTAAGAAAGAAGTAAATAGAAGTTTTTTAAAAAAAATGTGGTTAAAAGGAAGAGGAAAATATAATTATAGTGAAAATGGCATCCAGTATGGATAAGGCGTAGATGGACCCCCACACCTACAGTACTCTCAGCTTTGATGTCATCACCTCTGCGATAGACCAAATATTGGGTAATCTATTTTGATGAATTAATCCTACTACTACATGCACTTGAAAAAATTCCATCCTGTTGCCTATTTTCAGTTGCTTTTTTGAGGTTTAAAAAAAATACATCACAATTTATGGGCACTGTTTTCATATTCAACAGTAACACTGTAATATTCTTACTGGATTGAAAAGAAATATATTAATATCATTTGTTCTTTCCCTAAGACTACAAAGAGCTGTTTTTAAAGGATTCACAACTTCAGAACAGTGGAGAATGTCTTGGAAGCCTCATGTAGAAGAGGCATCTTCTTATTAAAAATGACGGAGTTAAATTGTACTATACAAAAGTATACCAAGTTTATATAGAGATTTTAAGGCTGGTGTGATTTAACCTCATATTTGTCAAAGTCACACTGAAGTTCTGAGGTTTGTAGACAAATTTACAACAGTAAGCCAGCAGTTCTGCCAAGAACAATTTCTAAATATTGTCTCTGGAATCAGTTACTCCTTTGTGTCCTAAGCCAGGATAAAAATAGTAGTGACAAAGAAGGTACAGTAAATCTTATCTAAATACATTTTTCCTCCCCAGCATTGCATATTGTCATTTTCTTGTGTGCTTGTACATAAATTCAAGAAACTCTTTTATGGAAATTAGTAGGATCTCACCATTAATTTGGAACCATACTGAGTAAAGTGTCAGTTCTGAATAGTCTCCAAAGTGTCTTTTTTAAAAACTCTTCCCTATTCCAAGCTTTAAGAAAATTTCTCTACTGTTTCCCATAAAATGTTATTTTTGAGACTTATTTTAAATTTTCTCATAACAAACTGCATAGCACCATTTAATCTTACCTTTACCTCTGCCAGTACAATTAGATACTGAACTAATTTTAAGTGGTTTTACAGAATTTTTACATCATTCACTAATATGTTAGTCAAACAGAAAACCTGAATAACCAATAGATCAGCTGATGATATCCTCTCTTTGTTGTCTTCAAAATAATTTTGTGCATATTATTTGTCTTTGAAGAGAAAAATAAATGGAAAATAGATTGAAAGAATCCTTGATATAATCCTTTCATTTAATTGGAAGTGTATCAGAAATTTCTAGCATAAATAAGTCACATGTCAAATTTGCTTGTAGGCTTGAGGTAGAGAACTGTCAAATTAAAATGTCATCTCCTTCATGATATGCCTTACTATGATAACTCTAGATGGGGTTATTTTACAGCATCACACACTGATAGTTATTCAGCACTTGCAGAATGGAAATGAAAGTTTTTACTGAACCATTGTCAAGAATAGAACAGTTGTCTGGGCTCCTAACCACCCTCAAAGCTCCCACTGACATCCCAGGGAGCTGAGAGAAATCAGACATTCCCAGAAGGTGCTTATAAACTGTAGAATTCTTCTCCTTATGCTCAGACATGGTAAACATAAACACTGCATATGTAAAAAGTAAAATAAAGTCATTGAAGGTGGTGATAAATACAATTTTGTTATCCTTGAAAAAAAACCAAACAGCTGCTGTTCTTGAACCTGATCACCTATTTTATGTCTGTGTTGCCTTAAGTGATTTTAATAAGACTACATAGATTAATGTCAAGTAAGAACCCATTTCCAAAATCACAAAGCTTTTAAAATACAGGGTGGATGAAAAAAAAAAAAACCTTTATAACTTTCTGCTGCCAAAGTCTATCAGCTAAAATTATATTTCATGAGTTGCCAATTATTTTTGTTTTCCTTTTTAACCAGAAGACCATTTTGGACATAAAGAATTCAGCTCAAGGTGAGTCTCTGCTGCTTTCTGTACATTGAAGAGCTTTTTAATTAAAATAGGGTTACTTGCAGAGCACATTGCATGTAAGAACATGAGATGTTAATCTTCTACATTTTAATGTGAAATATTACTGGCTTGGGGGAAGGGATATTTCACCCCTCCTTATAACCTTCATCCATGACTGTGCAAGTTCCTAGGTTTGCTAGAAATTAGACCATTCAAATAAAGAATAAAAAACTTTATATTTACTAAGATACATCTGTTAAACAGAACTTTAAGCTTTTTCTTTTTCCCACTAATTTTCAAGTGATACTAGTTGAACTAATTGAATAATGAGAATACAAAAAAAAGAGAAAAAAACCAGGAAAAATTAGTTTTCTAACTTGTTACAAATTTCAATATTTCACCACACTTACTCTGAAAAATGACCTCTTAAATTTCCATTTTTGCTTCTCAATTGACTGTACTTTGATAGATATGTTAGTATCTCCCTCTAGTGGTTTTCTGAGTAATAATGTTGATCAGAAACCCCTCCAGTGTACAAGGTCATGAATTTAATATGCTTTAGATCAGCAGTTTTCTTGCATAGGTGTCACTAGTTTAACCGAATTGATCCACATTATTATATTCCATCACTAACACTGTGTTAATTTGAATGCAGTGAAACTCATTACTTTTCTCAATAGGAACACTTACTCTTCCATAGTGCACTCATTTGGTTGTCCCTAAGTACAGCTTTATTTTCAGCAGTATTATAAAATCTTATTAGTTTGCACCTTTCTTTCTTTCTATGCAGAAACTTTATTCTTCTGTTTCATTTTAACAGGGACAAGGGAAAAATATTTTGAAGGGAATGACACTGACTCAGTTGGTGTGTGTGCAATCTGAAAGAGCTGACCACATAAACCCAATAGGTTCCTATGGCTTTGTACTTGCTATGGGAGAGGACTCTGAGTTCTGTAATTGTGATTTATAAGGCTCCAAACAGTTTTTTCATATTTAATTTCACTTAATATTGCAATAGTAATTTGCTCCAGATTGTTGCTTTTGGGACGCGCTTCATTATGTTTTCTTTTGTAAGTAAAAAGGTCTGCTAAATTTTAAAGCCAAGAACAAAACAAAACAAAACAAATTAGAGAAAGTAACTGACCATCCACACCACATGAAAACTTGCAGAAAAATGAAGATAGGAGCAGACGTCATGGTAGAGGCACGACTCGTTGTGCATATAGGCTGATCCTATTAATAACGGGCAAAGTAGCAAGTAGAGGAAAGGAAAGAAAACACAGAAAAAAAAGACATACAAGATGAGATATCATGCAGATTGCTGGCAGTTAGCAGAGTTCATGTGAAAGCATCCACCCAAGAGCAAGAGATTCACAGCAAAATTTGCAAATAAACTTAACCAAAACAATCAAATGTTACAAAGCACGAGTTACACATTGATTAGCACATCAAGATAGTGAGCAAGAGTTGAACTTTCACACACAATCATATAAGGAGGATTTGGAATATTTACAATGACCAAATAGATTTCGAGTGTTTTTTCAACTTTGTTTAACCTTTGTTGGAGAGTAAAAAGACTTTTTTTAGAATAAAACATGAAAACTAGAAACATGCATTGAGTACAATTGTCTGGGCTTTTTTAACACTACTGACATCTCAGTAATTGTGGCTCATAAATGAAAAGCAAAGAATATACTGGAAAAAGCGCTGGTACACAGCACTTACAGCCAACTAACTGTACTAGTTTTGGACAATATTTCCTTTGCAGAATGGAATGAGGCATTGCAAATGAATTTTAGAAATATTTGTTTTATGGAATTGCAAGTACTTCTTTGTTCAGTACTTTTTGTCTTGAAATTCAGTCTAAACAATTGACATTTAACATATTCTCTTGCATACAATAATTTGAAAGTTAAGCCAGTATATTCAAAATGAATAATGAATTCAATATATATAATGTCTATAGAGTAATGTACACAATACAGGGAGTATTAACAACAAAATTTTTCTGATTTCAATAAGGCCATGCACCTTTATACCTGTTCAGAATGTGACCAAATACACATCTGCAGAATTTCTAAGAGCAAAACCATGCTAACCAGATATAATGTTTTAATCATTTAACAACACCTTAAATAATATGTGGAAATAATAACATAAAAATAAGGATAATCATCTAGTTGTAAAAGCCACAGAAGAACTGAATTCCACAGTACTGCACAGAGACAGTCAGTTTTATGCTCAGTGATGGGGATTTTTTACAGGGAATTGTGTGTGAAAGTGCAATGGCTACAGGAAAGGCAGATAAGAAAGCAGCTGTTAATTTTATGCTGATCATGGGATACTTGAAATAGAGTGGCTATGGTTTAGAGTGAACAGTGTGTTTAATGATAGATAGGTTACCAGGCACCAAGGTACTTTCAAACATTGTTGTCACTACTCTTCTAAAACATCCGTATTACTGCTTTTAAAGATAGACCCAAAGTCTTACAAGATCAATTTTACCTGTTTGGCTTCATCGAAACAGACATCAGGACCTTTTCTGTATCTTGGTTGTTTGACCATTTCACAAGGATTTGGCCCTTCATCTGTTTCCCTGGTTAAGGAGCATGACTGGTTTATGTGCACGGTACCCTAGCAGAATAACATTCTGTCTGTACATTCCTGAGAAGAGAAGTTTTATGTTGATTCAGATAGTACTGAAATAAACAACATTAGTCACAGTTTCTTGTTTAAACTGAAGAAAACCCAACCAACCCAATCCTCTAGGTAAATCAAAATCAAATACTTTTTTTTTTTCTTCCCACTGCTTAGATCTAAAAAAATAATCATTCTGAATGAATTTCTAGTAAATTACAGAAAGACTTATCCATTCTCATTAGCATCACAGTGGTGAAGGGAGAAGCAAAAACACTGTCCAAAACAACAGAACAGCAGGATAGAAATGGAAGCAGTAACATGCTATTAACTGACTATTAACTGACTAACTGTAAACATGAGGCACATACACATGAAAGCTCAGCTAGAATGTTTCCAAGAATCTGAGTACCAAAAAGTGCTCTTATACTTGAAGCAATCCTATTCATGCATTTCTTAGAGAACTACAGAGGCTTCATTGCAATAAGTGGAGATGCCCAATGGAAAAGAAGGCAAGAGGACAGGGAATTTATTTCTACAGATCTACATCTGTCTTCATTTGGATGTCATCAGACTTACCTCCCCTTTCTTCTGCCAAGGCCCAGCTGAAAGGGAAGTCAAAACATAGAAATATTCTAAAAGATCATGTGCACAAGCAAAGCTGTACCAGCCAGAAGGGAGCAGAGTCTAATAATAACCATCTGAGTAACACCCAAAGGTCATTCTGTCTGCTTGTGTGATGTTACGCTACATCTGCATTTCACAATGTACCTTAGTTATAGAAAAGAGAATAGCTAAGTACTGCATAGTTGGAACAAAAATAAAATAGTCCATTTAGTCAACATAAGCCCACCCAGCTGCTCTGGCTGCCATTTGAGGTCATTTACTACTTTATAGAAGGTTTGAGCCCCATGGGCAAATCATGTGCCCATTTTCCATCAAATGCTCTTCATTTTCTATAGCTAGTGCTGTCTATAAATTCAGACAGTGGCAACAGTTAATCAAGCTCTCATGGACTTGAGCCCATTAGAATATTAGGTTGTGTTTACATAGTTCTGTGATGACACGCATATTGCTTCCTCCCAATGTAACTTCCTTTTCAGCTCAAGTGTAGATGGAATTCCAGTTTTATTATTGTGGCAATGAATGCATTGCTTGCGCCAAATAAACACAGTCATCTATCTCTAGCACCATCTGCTTTTCTTTCAAGAATGGGAGAAGCTGTCAAAACTAACTTCCTGACATGGACAAAGGTATTAATAATTGTTTTAAGCATTCTGTCATAATAATCCAAATTATTATTTGATTTACCACCTCTGGTGTGTTAACCTCAAGCATTTATAGCAGAGAAAAACTGAAGTGAATTTATCCTGGCCTAGAATAAGTGCATGTTGGTTTTATGTATTTCCATCACCATCACCTACAATGAACATCTACTGCAGTGAAAAGACTAAAGGCACTGAGATTGGCATGAAAGTGGTTGTAAATTCAAACCTTTTACATGCTTTTATTTTAATGCACATGTTGCAAGGGTTCTGCTCAGTGTTTATGCCAACTATGTCTCCAGCCAGCTTTTAAGAAATATTCTGCTAGCAGCTGGATAAACCTAACCTTTCATGGTTAAAGCAGTTTCCACAAGAAGTAAGCAGTTGGCACTGAACACCCACTAAGTGCCTCCATGACTTCACCTCAGTATTTCAGGCATCAGTGCAGTATCCCAACTTTTAATGACCAAACACTCTTATCTTGCTGTTGCCATTTTATTTTTTGTTATTTGTCTAGAAGGTCATATCTCTGTCTTTTCTAAAAGCTGAACAAACCCTAGACTCTCAGGCTCTCCTTGCTTGTCCTGTGGTCCAGATGCCAGCTACCTTGGGGGTCCTTTACCGGGCTTCCTCCAGTGTGTCAGTGTGGTACTGGGAAGTCCCAGATGGTTTACAGCACTCTGATGGTTTACAGCACTCAGCACTATAAAACTCCAGTCTCACCACTGCTGAAGAGATGGGACAGCTCAGTTAACCCAACCTGCTGACTGCAAACTTTCTAACACAGTCCAGGATGTGACTGTCCCTCGTTATTGAAAGCAACAGTGACAATTAATGTTCAGCTTCTTGTCCACCATGATCCCCTAGTCTCTTTCTGCAAAGCTGTTTCTAGTCACCCTGCCCCCAGTCTACCCAGCTGCATGTCATTATTTTCTCCTGGATCCAAGACTTTGCATCTGCCTTTTGGAAACTTCATTAAGTTGCTGTGAGCCTACTATTTAGGTCTTCACAAATAACAACTTTGCTCTCTGCATCAATAACTGCTGTCTCAGATGATTTGTGATACCATCCATAAATATCTTCTGCTTCAAGTACTCCAATGACAACGATGCTACTAATATGTACATACCCAGGTGATTTTTTTTTCAATATGTTCCAGTATATCATAGCCAAAAAACAATCCACACTACTAAATAATGTGATTTTAAAGGATACCCGGCTTCTCTGCTTGCATCAGTGGCTTTGGGTCACAGGAGCGGCACAGAAGTTGGCTGTCACTAATAATGAATACTAGATTGGTGTTTGAAATCTTCTCTGCATGATAAAGTCTGGGGAAAAAAAAGTAAAAAAAACCCAACTCCCTATGTTGAAATGAAGCAAGGAAATCTGTATTTGAGAAGATCACACAGTACTGGAATAATAGTAATTCAACTTCACAGTGCTACTGTTTATCTTTTCTGTTAAGAAACTGAAAGAAACATAAGAAATGTAATCTTTTTAACAGTTCAGGGTACTTCCTTTCAACTAGACTTACTAGTGGAAAAAATGGAAAGAAGCATAAAATTACTTTAACTGAGTTGATAGCTAGCTCTGTACTGCCACAGCAGTAGCTGTTCTGAGAAACAAAAGCAGTTCAGCATTGATTCTGTCCCTAAAAGCACTGAGAAAACCCTCAGCCGCAAAACTAAACAAACGAATGAACAAAATCCCAACACATAAATCTGTCTGGGAGAAGGCTGAGAAAGAGGTTTAGTGTATAGCTGCTGTTTATTGGATATGTAATTGCATTTTCATGTATATATATAATTCCACAAAATTAGGAGGGTCATTTTAATTTTATAAATAATGGAATATGGAGCATTATTTCTTTAAGCATTACTTCATGTCTGAGATACTAAAGGTAAGGATATTTCTGGTTGTTTTTACTAGCTTCAAGTGTATTTTCATACTCATTGCCACACTGTGGCATTTTAAAAAAAATATTAGCAGAATAATTTATGTAGACTTTCAGTAAGCTGAAATAAATACCTCTCCAACTTAAAAACACAAAACAAAACAAAACCCAAAAAATTAAAACCAAAAACCAAAGCAAAAATCCCAGCCAAACTCAAAACCAAATCAAACCAAACTGATAAATGAGTTCTTTGCACAACCAGTTACCTTCAAAAATACATCTCAGCAAAAAGGAGAAGGAACTATGGAAGTAGGAAAAAATGACCATGTCTTTTGGCTGTATTCACAATCCTTCAGCGTCCTCTGCCTTTCTGTCCTAACTTGAAATAATGTCTTCAGGAGTTTTAAATGTGACTTGACTTCAGACATTTGCAGAAATCCTAATCTTAAAGGTCTTTTCCAACCAAAATTATTCTATGATACTGTTTCTGCAAAATTTCAACCCTGCAAGCTGATGTATGAATTGCAGAATTAGGTTCAAGTTGCTATGTTTCTGAAGTATTTAGGTCTTATAATAGTGTGTTTTGCAAAAGAAAATAATAAACAAAAGTTATTTATGTTTAAGAAAATTTACCTGGAGCAGTTTATACAGTCTACAATTCCACCAAAAGATTTATCATCATTCTCAAAGAAATATTGAGTTTGCTCAGTTATACAGCTTGTTTTAGGCAGGGTAGCACTGAAATCATCATCTTCCATATCAGCTGACAGAAAGAAGAAAATACGTAAGTAAAAATTGACATTTTTAAGTCACAGATGTAACCAGGAGATCCAAATATGGCCCCCAGCTTAGATTCTTATCTTCTACTTCACTCAAAGTTGACTCTTTTAACATTCTCTTGACTTACCTGCATCAAGAAAACGTGGAAAAGTCAAGCTCAAAAACAGCTGCTGTAAGATAGACCTGAACACAGAAAGATAATATGCTTTTGTTAATAATTTTTTTTCGTCTTTGTATTTTACTGGGTCCTTAAAAGCTACTAAAATATAAATAACAACAGAATCATCATAGCTAATTAAGCTTTTGCTAGTTATCAAAGTTCTGTCTCTTTAAACCCTACAGTTTACCTACAGAAAACCGTGGTTTTCTTTCCATGCTTTATCTCAGGAATTCTTTCTACTGCTGAGACTTTCGACCATGTGTGCCCATAACTCACAAAGTTGAAATGTTATCATGACATTCAAGTCCTCCTTTTATACCTCTGCAGGAGGTGGAAGAGGCGTGTTGGTGTTCCTCCAAGACTTTAACCAACCACAACTCCTTTTGAACACAGGGAAAATGCTCCTGTGTCAGATATTTTAAACTGATAAGGCTCATAAAAAGGATGGTGAATACTACAATAATACAAATATATTATAAAAAAAAACTACTATTGTGGCTGACTTTTAAAACCACTTCTATTCCTGCTCTTGATGTATGGAATATAATTTCCTCCTGGGTGCTGCCAGAGCACTTAGGCTTAAAGTGATCCATTTATTTCAAGATTTTTTTTTTCACTCATGATCACATTTTTAGTTTTTATTTATTGGAACAAAAACCAGCTTGCCATACACACTGCTTGCTTCTCCTCTACCAATTGTCAAAACTATGAATTGCTACAGTTAGGTTCCTTGAACCCCTACTTATGCATAAGCCTTCTTAAGTTAATAGTTTCCTGTCATCATGTTTTAGGTTTACTTCTACCTATAAATATGGCCTGATCTCTCGTCATCTCATTCTGCACTCTTATCCTGCTGAGAGAAAGGTCTGTGTAACTTCATTCAACATCTAAGACTTCATCTTTTTCTCTTTATCCAGCATGACCCACATGTAGTGAAACTGGATCTGCATGTCTCCTTTCCAGTGGAGGAATTGCCTGAAAGGCTCTGGATTCGCATCTACAGCTTTGTGATTTTGTGATTTAAATCATCAGATGGACAGCACACCAACTCTCACGGATGAATGCTGTTCAACAGTGACGCAATTTGCTGACAGAAAATAGAAATAATTAATGGGATTCAACAGAACTTGCAGGGAACTGAATGAAAAAAAAGAAGCCTGGGAAAACTGGAAAACTTTAAAAGAGTTAAAAGAGCATGAAGGAGAAACCATACATACACACTTCGCTGAATGCTGATGTATCCCATATAAATTTTGAAAATTATCCCTCACGCCTTTGTCCCACATTGTTGCCTGAAACACTATAGTCTTCTTTAATAAGCCCATTTCTCTTATTTCTCTGCATTTGCTCTCACCAGGTGCCTCACAGAATCCATTTTTGGTCAGCTTTTTTCTCTCTGCTTGCTTAATGGCCTTCTATGCCTGCTTCTGACCTAGATTCCATTAAAAACATGTCCATAGAAAGTACTTTCATGTCGTGCTTTCAAGTTAAACATCACATAAAATAAACCTCAGGTCTAAATTGAGTCCAGACCACTGAGTCTGATTTGAACACTGATAAACTAAAGTTTCTCTGCTCGAGAAGAGCTCAAGTTTTCCTTCTGGATTATTGCCCAATTCTAATTTTTCAGGGTTGTTTTTGTTTAAGAAATTTGAAATTCTACCTGTTCCTGTTATCAAAATAAAACCAACAATAAAAAACATTCATGGTTCTATCTATAAGAAAATTATCATATGTTTATCTGTTATATATTTTAACTCTTAGATTCATAAAGTAGGCAATTGATGAAGATTGTAAAAATTAATCACCATGAGACTTTAGAAAAAGGAACTCCAAGGGTGTAGTTCATACCAATGCAGAAGTATCACACCAATCCCATATACATATCCCAGTTTGGTACTGGGGTAAGTAGCTGGTAGGGCTGTCTATCTCCATGGTTCTGACAAAGGTAAAATTATTTCTGTACCTGTTTTTAAAAATGCACAAAAAATGCCCCTAAACCGATCTTTAGTTTCTAAATGTTACCAGTCTTGCTCTTGTAAAAGTTAAATCTAGCTACAGGTGCAGTCCTGCTTCTCTCAAGATCAGTTCCAAAACTTCACAACAGCCCAAGCATAACAACTTTTTCCCTCAGCTATAGAAAATGCTAGAGCATGTGACTAATAGAATTATCCAAAAGGCATTAAATATATTTGCTTCCTTGAAATAGTTCATTAGTGCTTTTCAAATTCCATTTCAAAGAACCAGCTAAGAATTATCATAAGAATCTGTAACAGTGCCATCAGATAACATATTGGTTATCCTGTAGTCTGAAGGAAGACTTCTTTGCATTTTGTAATAGAGAAGATTAATGTATTTTTTATAATATGGTTCACTGAAGAGCAAACATTGATTTTCTTGAGATTTCTAGTTAGAAAAAAGGAAAGATGGTGTTCTGAAATAGGGAACCGGGTGATCAATAATTCTAAATGTAATAATTTCATCTGAACCTTCACACCTGCCAGTCAGACGTAGGCTATTAATCCAACTCTGGTTCCTAAATTTGATTCTATAGAGTCAGAACATTCAGTGACAAAACCTGGCAAGAGTAGTTTTGAATTCAACTGTCAAAAAACACAAATTTTTCAAGAAGTTTGGAGCTAAGAATTTTCATCATGAGAAACTGAAGAAACAAGGGGTTGAGAGCAGCTTGGGGTGTGTGAAGAAACTGTCTCAAACTACTGAACAATCCTAGTTTGGACATACAGATTTCTGACATGCTTGCACTTACCAGGCAGCTGCCGAAGCCCACCATCCTAGATGCAAAATATCTGTTACCGTAGGCTGGAAAAAAAGAAAAGAGATTTATGCTATTTCTGTGAAAACCTGAATACTTTTAAGGGCAATGTCAGTCACTGCACAAGGGGCTACTGACCACATAAGCAGAACGAAGTCCAGCTCCTTGCTTTGGCTCTTCTTCAGGATCACAGACTGACTGATAGTCATATGACTTGTTAAAGGCATACAGGGACATATTAATCAGGTTTCGCATCAGGCCAGGATCAATTTCACCAAAGAATCTTCCAATCTGACGATGGAGAATTTGTGGAGGTAAGTTAAAATATTTCCAGATATTTTTCTCATTAAAAAGTGAACAGTTCAGATTTTTTCCCCTGCTACTTTTTCTCTACATAACTCATGCAGTTGTGCTGTTGATGTATTTATTCCTTTCTTTGACTGTTTCTCTCCCAAACATTTGGCTGAAGAATACTGGTTAGACAGTAATTGTTAAATGCATTATCAAATTAAACCATCCTGCTTGGGAAAGAGCAAAAGGAACAGAAGAGAGAGGGTGTGTGGGTGTCATAGAGCTTGCTCTCACAGGTCCATTAGTGCCTAACAGCCTAAAGGTGGAGCATAAAGAATGCAGCTTGGTAGAAGTGTGGCATCTTCAACCATAAATGAGATTGTGAAAAAGATTTAAAAAATAACTTGACTTTCTGATACAGCTAACTTTTTGTGATTTGGAAATGTTATTCTATAGATAAGTTAAGTGTGAAATATTTGTGGGTTTTTTTCATTAAACATCTTCCTATTGTGTTTCATGTTCTATCCTTAAACATATACATACCTGTTGTGTATATTCATCACGATTTGACATCAAAAGAAATCCACCATCATCAAGGATAACACAGTCCACGTGCTATTATAAGAAAGTAAGACATTTGTCAGAAAATATTAGTCATGAGAACACTCTGTAAAAGCTATTTGTTATTCAGCACTTCAGAAGAACCTTCAAATCTATTTTGCTCAGGCTAAATTGCAACCCCATAGCCAAGGGCAAATGTTAAGCTATAATAAGTAGAATTATCGGTATTATAAAAGTTTGTACAGATCAAAGGCTTATTTGTGGCTTAATTTCATAAAAGTTGTTTTGTAAATTCTCATTTGCTCAATACTTTGTTAGCTCTTGGAGTGCTATATCATTATTAAATCTGATTACAGTTGAATCCCAATTCATACTAAGGGATGATAACATCTCATGTGCTTCAGCCATGCTTAAACTCCTTTCCCGTTTGCAGCTTTTAATGGAAGAAGTCTTAAGGGCAGACTCAGCTTGCTAATCATGTTTGTTTTCACTAACCAAGGACTGTAGCAGGTTTCTTCCATGTGTCAGGTGCAGGAATGGGAAGCCCACTGGTTCCCTATGGTTTGCACTTTATAAAAAGACCCTTGAAGTCAGAGATTGGAGAGATGTCAGTGAGGCCAAACAGATAAACTCCCAGGGTACCCTTTTTTGATGTAATTCTTGTATTTAATCATCTTCACACTCCACAAAAGAGCTCACAAAAGACCTAAGCAGAGAGAGCTTTTAAGCACATGGCAGAATCTGATACTGTGATTGCCCCTGAAGCTGGAGCCGGGCTCTCCTGAGTGCTAACAGAGCTGTGGAATGACTTCCAAAGGGCACATCACATATTCTGGTGCTTTCCCGTTTGCATTTACCTTTCTTTAAGGTACTTTGCTTTTGGTGTTGTTTTGGTGGTTTTTTTTGTTTTGGTTTGGTTTTTTGCTTGTTTGTTTTTTGTTGTTGGTTGGTTTTATTTTTAATAATTCCTTTTCCTCAGGAAAAGGGTAACAGATAACCTGAGTATAACTCCTCAGACTAAAAGGAGCCTCTTGCTCTGAAAGTTACCATTACATTTTTCTTCACATAATTTTCTCTTGCTCTTATTCTATTATTTTTTCTACCCTATTATTGTTATAACCTCCTTGCAATGATTCTTTCAATGATTCTTTCTTTCTTGATTGAGGTCCTGGAGTGGGTCCAAAGGAGGGCAACTAGGCTGGTGAAAGGACTCGAGCACAGACCCTATGAGGAGAGGCTGAGAGAGCTGGGGCTGTTCAGCCTGGAGAAGAGGAGGCTCAGGGGAGACCTCATCGCTCTCTACAACTACCTGAAAGGAGGTTGGAGCCAAGTGGGGGTTGGTCTCTTTTCCCAGGCAACTCTCAGCAAGACAAGAGGACACAGTCTTAAGTTGTGCCGGGGGAGGTTTAGGTTGGACATTAGAAAGAATTTCTTTACGGAGAGAGTGATCCGGCATTGGAATGGGCTGCCCAGGGAAGTAGTGGATTCTCCGTCCCTGGAGATATTTAAAAAGAGACTGGATGTGGCACTCAGTGCCATGGTCTAGCAACCGCAACGGTGGTTCAAGGGTTGGACTCCATGATCTCTGAGGTCCCTTCCAACCCAGCCAATTCTATGATTCTATGATTCTATGAACTACTTCACTTGACCTTTGTACCCTTTTTCACCCTCTCCTATCCTAATCTTCATTTCTGTCTCAAATCACAAATGATTTCATCCTGTTTTGTGTAAAACTAACCCTCTAATAATAATGATAGAATAACTTTCTTAGAAAAACCTAGAGAGAATTAGTGAATTGTGATAATCTGTCACTTACTCATAAACTAAACATATTCTTACCATACTGTTCCTCTCACAGCCACAGATTTCGCTGTTGCACTAGAAAAGAAAGTACAGTAATCTTCACTAAAGTGTTTCAAAGAAACTGTATTTTTCAGTTATATTACTCAATCAAGGACAAGTAATTTGATTTTAACAAAAAATAATTTTTAGTGTGCATTATTAGAAACCTCTGCGAACAGCCTGTGTTTGCTAATTATCAGAAACTCTACTGCCTTTAACAAATCCTCTGATACATATGTTTTTTTAAGAACGTTCAATATATTTCAGATAAATGGCTTGGGGGACTTGTCAGGATATCATTGTTGGAAGTATAAAAGAAAGAAAGAATATGTGCATTACCCCGTGTTTGAGGTATGGAAAGAAAACCCCGAACAGATGCTGCCAAAAATCTTTTTTTTTGATCGTGAAAAGTTTCATGAGTCTCAAAGGATGGGATTCCCATGTTATAAAGAAAACCACCACCTCCATTTAGCTTTTGTGGCTTTGACTACTAACATGTTTTTCTTATTTTCTTGCAACTCTCATTACAAACACACAAAACTGTCTCTGCATTGTGCTGTGGGCAAAACTACTAGGTAATGCTGTAGTCATTGACTTCAAATTAATTCTGAGATATTTCGCTCTCTTTTCCAGTTATGTGGTTTTTTCCTTAACTGTTCCGACATTTAGGCAATGCATTTTCCTAGCCATCAAACCACAGCTTTAATAAAATTGCCAGACACATTTATTGTATCCCTCAATATGCAACCAAACAAGCAATCTTGACTCATTCATTTGTACCACAAGTGTCTTCATTTTGTATCCCTTGTTTCTCTATCTTCTATTAAATTCTCAGTTTTTCCTTTGCTTCAGCCTTTCCTCCTTTGCATTTGCATCTAAGCATTAGATATAAAGAATGAAAAGTTTTGCACCTGTTTCATTAAGTTCTCCTAAAAGACTGTGATGTTGGTTACAATATAAATCCTTATGGTTTTGTTCTTACCCAGGCTCTATAGTACATAAAAATAGATTCACCTTTTTTCTGTTTTTAATTTTGCTTGGGTTTTTTTGGTGGTGGTGGGTTTTTTGGTTTGTTTTTTAGTTTAGTTTGGTTTTTGTTTTTTTTTATTTTATTTTTGTTTCTTGGTTGTTTTTTTTTTAATGAAATATTCTGTTGCAGATTTTATTCAATGTTACAGCGTAATCTCAGTAGGGAGCCTAATGGCTAAAATATGTAATTTTTCTTTGTCTTTATTCATGTTCTATAATTATGAAAGCAAGCAAAATACAGCCTGTTTCAACACAGATTCATTTTGTGTATCTGGATGATTTAAATACAACTACTTGGCAAGTACACATCAGTGTGACTCTGGCACTTAGAGCTGTTGGACCTATTTGCATCTGAAACTTTGAGAAATGCAAATAAAGTTCAAAAAGGATTTGGTCAATTGCTTACCAGGCTCTTGATTGTGGTTTTTGTGAAATTTTCCATCCAGCTGGTTGCATCAATTTTTATTCCAACAACTAACAGGAAATACATGAAAGTCTTTTTTAGTAAAATGAAAAAAAAAAGGTGACTGTAGAATCCTTAAAAAATGGAAAAATATAATAACATTTGTATTATTAATTTGAAAAAGGATTAAATATGAGTCTTGCTCAGTTGTCTGGCCACAAGTATCCTTCATGAGACTAATTATTCAGTCCTACTCAGACACAGGCAGATTTTTGGTTTGATTTCTACTAGCAAGATTAAAACAGTCTCAGAGAGAGGAATATTATATAAAGGGAAGTCACTTTGAAATCTCAATTAAATTTCTAATTCACTGCTAAGCAACAACTGGAAACGAATGTATTTAGAATTTAAGCACCTCACCTGCTGGTTTCAGAAGCTTCCCATTAATTGTTATTTCCACAGCCTTGCTTACCATGATCCCTGTTTCATAGCTATTGGCACCACTTTCTGAGAGTACAGAAAAGGGAAAAAAAGAAGGAAAAAAAAATCAGGCCTCTTCATCTGAAAATGAAATTAATGATTATTCAAATACCCAGAATAATTTAAAAAAAAAAATCATCATTCAGAAGCACTGGCCTGCATTTGTCACCTGTTATAGTTTAGGTCACAAGTACTGGGATGATTAAGCAATATTTTTGTTTACTTTTCTTCATTCACTTTTTGTACACAGTTTCACTACTTCATAAAGTTACTGTAGCCTTTTTTTTTTTTTTTTTTTTCTGCAAACAGAGCCATGAATAGTTTTACACATGGAAGCAGCTCTCTTAAAACCAGGATCAGAGCCAAAGATTTTATCCTTCTGTCTTCTGTGTATTTTTCAGTGCAGGGTATACTGACACCACTCACTAACCAACAATTACTTCTCTGATGGACTTCAGCCTGTTTTCAACACTTCTTAGTATAAAAAAGCATGTTTAAAGTACATTCCCTGGAGCTATTTGAGGAACAACAAAGGCAACAGGGAAGTTAATTAGTTAATTAGCTTGTTAATATTTTATTGAGAAAAGATGTAATAAATAAGTATAAAATAGGAGTAATAAAAGTTCCCATATGTTTAAGGAAGAGAGTAGTATGTCACTTGTGGTAGCATCTGCTTTTAGATGAGTTTTGAAAGGGTAACGCTGTTTACATTGGTAACAAGCACTTACTGTTGTGCATATATGGGTTTTCAGTGTCATGGTACTTCAGAAAAGCTGGTTTTGGTGAATGATAACAATTTGAAATAGAATTCAAAAGCAAAGATTAAATTAAGTAGCTATGCAAGGGACAGAGTTGTGATCTCTAAACCCTTATACCTGCTCCCCAATTTAGGTTTGGTGCCAAAGTATACAGAACTTAGATCAAATAAGGCTTTTTTAGGTCCCTGAGTGGAGTTCTCTTTCACTTCCTTTTAAAATAACTCTGCCAAAGCATCTCCATAAAACAGCATTTAAGTATAGTAAATTAACACCGATACTGTGCATGTTTTCAGCTTTGATAATTCTGAGCATACAGGGCCACCAGAATTGATGACAAATTATGCTGTCTCTTTTTTAGTGCCCTCATATCTCACTTTTCCTTAATAATGGGTGATTTCCTAAGATTTTTTTCTTATGAAGTCTTCCACTTATGTCCTTTGCCAGTGACCCCTATACAGATTTGTCAGTGGTATGGAAAACTTCCACAAGTACACTTAAATTGGACATTTCAAAGCAGTGATGACTTACTGTTGTAGTATGGAGCTGTGAAAATATAGTTGTCATTATCTAAACTCCTTTTGTAGAAGCTGACTTCATAAGTTTCAGCATTCTCCAACCAATCTTCTCCTGCCCTAATCACAAAAAATATAGTGATCTCAAAAACAGATAGTTAAGGTCTCATTAAAGCTGTGCTGCAGGGCTTTTTTTAATGTTTTGCAGGTGGAAATATTGTGAGATTCATTCATACCATCCTTAAACTTTGACATCTTTCACTAGTTAATTGCCATGTAACTATTAAAAAACCCTTGGGAGAAAAACAAGCAAACAAACAAACAAAACCAACAGCATTCTTGGAACACAGATCATATGTAAAAATTTTTAGTTATATCAAGACAAACACGACAAAATATGAAAAAAGCTTTATAACATATGCTATTTCTTGAGAAATCATCTCAAAGATTTGGTATGATTAATAACACCTAACAAAATAGAAACTGATTTTACAAGGAAATCTTGGGAAACACTGAATAACCTAAGAGAATAGATAAATTTACCATTTGCCAGTATATCTGTACTTCTGCCCTCACTATTCCCAGACTGGGTGTCCAGTGAACTATATGACCACTTTCTCATTCTCTTTTTGCTCTCTAGAAATGCATTTTTCATGCTTGAAGTCCTTGGATCATTTGGTTTGCTTCTTATTTGTCTAAAAAAGAAATCATCTACTGCTTTACAGTATATGCAGCCTGCAAGCCTGCCAAACAAATGAGCATTTAGGAGTAATTAGGGATTACAGTAGCCCCCATTACTACTGCAAGGGCACTATTTTTACTGCTATTCACACTAATTAGAAACTTGGATTATAAGGATCTATTATAGATCACTTTCAAGCAATAGCACAGGTGATGTAGAAGAAAAACGACATTCCATTCATTTCATACTTATCTATACAGATTTGACAGTAAAATTTGGTTTTCATTCAATAAATCCATTATTTAACATTTTAACCTCCCATTGCAGGTTTCAGAATTTGTCATATTATACTATTTTATAATATTTTTACCTTTTTGGGAACACTCTAGTTATTCCACCATCCGTAACAACAAATTGTGCTACAACACCATCACTGTAAACAAAAATAAAATTCAAAATTAAAACTGATTTAAATTCTCACCATTCCCTATGTAAATGGTGGTTATTTAAGTGCATGACCACGAATTAAATACCTATCCTGTGTAAACATTAACATAGCTGTATACACACAAGCATGTGTACTATTTTTAGTATAAAACTATCTAAATCATTGAAAAGGATACTTACAGAGACAGCTTACTCCAATAACTTAGAGCAAGTTCATTTGTAAATCCTGCATCCAGCAATACTCTCATGACCATATCAGTATTACCTACCAAAAAAGAATTAAGACAGTTGTCTGGAAATATATAACAAGGGGTTTCATTAAAAAGCTAAAATGAAATTCTAAGTTATAAAGATGCACGTTCCTTCAGTTATGTGGTTTAGCAGAGATCCTTATTGAACTGATCAGCAATCCCTGACAACAGCATATTAGAAAGACTCAGGGAATGCAAGACAATGTTTATTCCAACTGTTTATAGATTATTAGCAATAAAAAACAGACTTGCATGCATAAAAAATAAATCCAAACAATGATTATTTCATGAGAACAAGATTTTAATCCAAGACTGATGGTTCATTTAAAAGTTTATCTCCCTATTTATTTCAGATGGAGTTTAATGCCCAGCTGAAATACATGAGTTCATTCCCAAAGCCCAGTACTCACCACTGCAGCAGTTACATGAATGTCATCTTAAACAACTCAAGCACAAGTGAGATCTCTTTAGCTACTTTGTAAATAAGCTACAGAGCTTCCTTATTTTTTATTCTGGTTATTGGTTATGTTGGTTGTCAGCTCCTTTACTATACTTATTTTGGTTGCATAAGATGACAAGAAAGCAGACTGGAGATTTCATTACAAGTCTATTTATTACTTTGCTCATATGCTCAAGAGAAAAAAGCATTATTTCAAAATACTCGGAGTGCATTAAAACAAACTGGTACTTGTTTGCTGTTCAAACATAATGCTGAAGAGAAACATGGAAATCACTGGACTGTGGATGTTCTTAAATGAACCCAGAAAACTGCAAACTGGTTTTAAAAGTATAACTTGGATTGCAAATTCCAACACTAGGTATTTCTACTGAAAAAGCAAGCAGTGCAATTACAAGGGGAAAAAAAAAAAAACTGATTTACTGATTTGTGCATGAAAGCTGTGATTCTGACTAATTCTCATTTATGACTAAGTGTTTTCCTAAGGACAAATGCCAGTCATATGAGAAGAATACTTACAGGAAGGACTGCTTGGAGTATTTCTGTCAATAAATTCAATGAAATTTAGAAGAAATTCAGTGTTGTTTTCAGATTTTTTTACATCATTGCAGTATTCTCTGAAAAACAAGATGTCAGTTTTCTCATATTTCCTATTCTACTAATGAAAAAAATATGGTTCAGCAATTTGAAAGTTCAGCCAAGAGTGTGCAACTACAATGAGGTGGCTGGCACAAGACCATGGTCACAATTGTATATTGAGCATATTAAACATTTCAGGCATCTACAGAAAGTAAGGGTATGCCTAAATCCAAATTACAAGAAAACTCCATGAATGAGATCCATGAAATTAGGACATAATAGAGTCTGTAAACTAGTTAAGAAAATTACCAATGAACTGTTCCTGGGTTAAACTGTACTGGAAAGTACACATGGTTTGCTGTTCAAAAATAGAAACACTTCATGGTTAACTATGACCTGATTTATGGGATGAGATCCTAACCTCTGAGATGAGGCAATTTTAATAAGACACACAGCCCATAATAATAATGAACATTCTTTGTTTTGACATATACAAAAGAGATAAACAGCAAACTACTGTTTTTTACATAATATAGTGAAAGCAATATATTGGGCAATTAATGGAATACAAGCAAACATAATAAAAGTCACTGGACATTTTGAAGGTAAATATTAGATGATTAGTATTAAACAAGGTTAATTAAAATTAAAGAGTATTCAGCAGTAAAGCAGAGAGCTCTCTTTTTAATTGAGCTTTTTATATTGAATCAATTTTCTGAACAAAAGAAGTCTGTTCAAGTATTTCATATGAATAAGGTATCTT
Source organism: Calypte anna (assembly GCF_003957555.1). NCBI lineage: Eukaryota > Metazoa > Chordata > Aves > Apodiformes > Trochilidae > Calypte > Calypte anna. Next base: position 10,304,116 of record NC_044244.1, on the reverse strand, counting down.
AATACCCTTCACAGTGAAACCCAGCAGGCAGAACTTCCTTACTCTACCAAAATTCAAAGTCAACAGATGTCCATATCAGACAGGCTTTGTTCATACAGATCAGCATAAAAAAACTAGGGAATTCCTGGGAACCATTAATTACACCAAGTGATTACTGATAGCTTCAGTCACTTAGAAAAATTAACAGCTAAACACAGAATACATTTAAAGACTGTAAACTATGCTTTACATACAAATCAATCCAAAATAGAGTAAATTTAAAAGTATGTAGGAATTTATGTGATAAATAAGAAGTGCAACAATTCTTTACTGATCTTAATGATACAGCATTTACTTTATTTATCTTTTAAATGAGATTAAACACTTTATCTTGAAGTTGGAGGTTTCAAGAAGTTGGTACAGATTTAGAAAATGAGAAGCTAAGGTACAAAGTTTTAAAATCTTAAAAGTCACAACCACAAGAAATTAACATACACATAAAATTTCCATTTGAACATCAATAAATGATGACATGTCATATTATACATCTCTCTCTGATTAATTTCAAAAAGAGTCAGATCATGAAGATGCTATTTAAATTCTAACAAGAAGATGGAACTCACAAATCATTAATTTAATAACAGCTCTTTTGCTAAATATTTTTTCCAAAATGAAATTTATCAGTCAAGTCTGCATTTTGTGAATGTCATTTATCTGATCAAATGCCTATTTACTGCTGAAATAATCCTTGTTACTGGAAAATTAACCAACCTTGGTGCTATAAACGTATAGCCAACTTCATCAGAATGGTCAGGCGTCAGGGTTTCTGAAACTACAAAGGTGAAGAGTAAATATCAAGTAAGGAAACTGGGCTTTTTCCCATAATTTTTCTTCCCAAAACATGTGCCTGGCTTTCACATGCATTCACAAATTTAGAAAGAAATGTTCATTTTGATACACTTTCCTACCAAGACGATGTATATTTCTCAGTATTTGACAGTATAAAAAGAGATTACTATATTCAACATACACCTGGGATCAATAATGCATCTAAAAACTTAAGTAGAGAAGGCATTTTGTTAGCATGATAACAGGAAAACATATGAGATATTTTCCTTGGAATTAAAATCTGAGGTAAAGAAATATTTGGGACACCGAGTTGTTAGAACAAGTATGAAAATATTCCAGAATTTTCTGGAATAAATTTTAAAAACTTTTCAAAGGAAGAATCTCTCTAAGAGCTACTGAAAATAATGACTTTAAAGGCTGGTGTCACTGTACATTGATAGGACCAGACAAAGAAGGATTAGAGTTTAGCAAATTATTGAAATGTGCATGTACACAGAAAAACACTTAACTACTTAACTTTTTTTTTTCCTTCTATTGCTATGGTACCAAATGATCATGGGAAAAATCCTGAGATGTGGAATACAGAGGAACATATCCAGTAGGAAAAGAAATACAAGTGAAAAATATCAACTGCAGTAAACAGAAGGAAATTAAGCAACAAGAATATACTTGCCCTTTTTGATTGCCACTATCCATCAGAAAGAGAAAGCAGGGAAACAGAAAAAAACAGGGTAAAGCAAAAGGGGTCACAAACCAATATTTTATTCAACAGCCCCTTGAATAAAAATATTGTGCATAGATAGATCAAAGGTTCAATTTACAGCTGTAGTCTGGAAAAAAGACAAATATCTTTGAAGACTAAGGAATGTGTCCTTCTTAATTATATCTCAAACACCTTCTTCATACAGTGGCTATTTCAGGGGTCTGTTTTGCAGGTTACATTGATATAAGTGGGAAACCAGATGATCTAATCCATCAAGAGAAATATATTCACTCATTAAAACTTTCATTTTAAACTACTTACTATTTCACAGAGTTATAAAGTAAATCACTGATTAGTGAACACCTGCCATATTCAGGCAGGGCACCGTGGTAAAGGACAATGACTTTGTGCTAACCAAATTTTCTTTAAAATAGCAGTAACTATGCCTGTCAGAGAGTCTTTTCTAAGTTTTATTTAACTTCATTTTTGTTCCAGTTTGTTGTAACAGTTGGATAAAGTTAAAAGGCTGTGATATGTTTCATTTTTTTACTGTCTAATTTCAGTAAAGCTACATCTAATAAACAAAGAAAGCTTTTGAATACTCGTAAGTATAATTCCCAATTATCTCTCCAGAATCTGTAAATGGCTTCAAAGTAGTCTAATCCAAAAACATTCCAAACATCCACTAAAATTATTTGCAAAGTGCAAAATAACTACCTAGCTTCAAGCCAAACCAAATGGCACTTTCACATTAATCTGTTTCTACAGATGATAGAGGTAGTTTCCTAAATATGATACTGTACTTATCCTAAAAATAACAAAAATCTGCTTTAGTACTATAGCCTATTTCGTAACATTTAGCAATTAGAATGAAAAAATTAGCATCCAGACCCTTGAAATGACAGCAACAGAGGATACACAAAGCAATGATTCTATAGGTACAGAGCATGGGGGAAGGGACTGTCAGTGGAACTGGGGGACCTGTACATATTCTATCTTTATAGAATATTTCTTGTACCTTGGATGTTACAATGGGTTAGAATCATTGCTGCAGATTCTGGGTACAGCATGATAATATCAGTGATTTCCACAAAATTGATGAATATTAAGCATTGCTTTTTCAAGAGAATCTGAGACTTGGCAATACTAGATGAAACCAGGGAACCTTCATAGTACTTACATCTGGCTTGAGTTATTGGTTCTTCTATTTTAGTTTTAATATAATAAAAGCTGTATGATGGTAACACCAATGCCAAACTGCAATAGAAATGAGACAAGTAAAGTAATTATTTGTAGCAGCTTCTAGGTATTTTGAAAAGAGTTAACAAGTTTAGAAACTGGATTATTATGAAACAAGGTAGTCATATAGTGACATACCAGACTCACAATTTGTAACACACAGAAGTAGGTTTACACTGGTCTTGAAGACTTCTGAGCTAATTTTCATTCTTATTTAAATGCTTAAACATAAAAGCACTTTTTAATGGGTAATAAAAGAATTTCCAAGTAACAACAAATAATAAAATACATGATTTCTTGTATCTTCCTCTAGCATATTTAGCATCCCTATGTAACACATGTCAGAGTGATCAGTGGCTGTAAAAAAGCCTGTAATACAGCACTGATTTGAAGGCATTGTATGATGGCAGACTCTTCATTTACAAATCAAACAACTACCATTATTCATTAGGAAAAGAATCTAGCACTACTTGAAATCACCTTATGTTCAAGATGCAAAATATTTTCTTAAATCATGCAGTCCCCACTTAGAGAACATTGAACATCATTATATAGTAGATGTCAAGATTTTCAAAGCATTTGCAGAGTGCCTTCTTTCAGGTTTTTAGATTTTTTCTCAAAAAAATAAGAAAGGCTTATTTTTGCAACTAAATTCAATTAACGTGCAGAAGAGTTCAGTTCTGAAAAGGTATGTAAAGGACAAAAGGTATGAGTAATAAGTAAATAGGTATCATCACCCCCCCCCATTGCATTAATATTTGTACTCAGATTTCATGACTGAGGAATTGCAATGGTTTCTAATGGATCACTGCAGAAATTAACATTTAAAAAGTTGTACAATTGAGCCATAAATGAGATGATTCTTAATGATATATTTGCCATTTAAACAATGCACAGGAGGTTGCTGAATATTTTGTGATAGACTCCTACCAATTCTCCTCCAGGGAAATCAGTAGCAGTTTACCTGTCATTAACAGTCAATGCTTGCAGAAATTGCTAATTAAAATCTCTAATTTTATTTTTAATAGGTTTTCTGCAATGTGACTCCCTGGATTTATTGCTGTATCTCATGCCAGGTAGCTCAGTAAGAATTAAGAAGTCAAATAAATCAAATTATTTATCTAGCAAAGCTGCAAATCTAGCAACTTTACTGATTGCTAGATGGCATAGTCTGATAAAGGATTTCTCTTCTTATAAAGATAGAAGTTATTTCAACAAAAAACGGGATACTAAATAAATTCTAAAGTCCTACATGTACATTCTTTCTTTTAAACTTTTTTTTTGTTTTGCATACAAATTGATATTTGCATTGTCCCCGGCTGTACACCTGACTAGAATGAAACAGCAAATGGGAACCACCTTGGCTGAGGACTACTGTAATTGAACACAAGAAAAGTACTATTTTGATAAAGATTTGATTTGATATTCATACCATCTTGCTTTCAATGAGAGTAGTTTAACCTTCCTGGAACCTTGTAAAGCTTAACTTGTTTTGGATAATGTTAAGTTTCTACATTCCTTCTAATCTTACAAAGCTGGGTGCTTAAATACAGTTTAAGATATGTTTTAATATTGCATTCCAAGGGAGATGTTGTTTTATCCATTACTTCATTATTCCTGTTGCCATTTACCATATGATTTTTATATTCACAGCAGTATCAGTGTTAATTAAAACCAGTCACAAATAGGCATAGATTTTGGAGATAATGAGTAGGATAGTTCCTGACTTTTAAGTTCTGACATGAAGGGTAGTGAAGTCATGATATTAGCAATGTCTGGGGCGATGACTGTTTTATGCTGGTTGCATAAAACATCTAACATTTTTTATTTAGACTAAAATATAGCATCTTCCTTTTTAATATGCATATTAAAACAAGAACACGAAGACAATGTAAAGATGAAATAAAGAGAGAACAACAAGGAAAAGTGTGCAGTAAGAATATAAGTATAGTGGGATACAGCAAGTAGGAGGAAAAGCAAGATGTTAATGTCAACCATAAGAACCATTTTTTTCCTTCATACTGAAATACCCTAGTTATAAATGTAAATTGCTGGATGAAACACTAAAGTTCTGGTCCTTAGAAAGAGCAAATATTCTGAGCTGCAATGGAATCCAGCAAATCCTACAGAACTGGACAAAATATAGTCTGGTCCTAACTTAGCTAGTATAGAAAAGGTAATGCTAAAATTTTAACAAAAAAAAAGAAAAAAAAAGACATTCAGAGGACATAAATGATTTACCTGTAATCAGTGCCATTCACAGCAGTCCATGTATATGTTCTGTTTCCTTTATCAATATATCTCTACAAAGAGATATTGGTGAAATAATAAATTAACTCTGAAGCTTCAATAAACTTGCTTTTTTCTCGAGGAATACAGTGTAAAAACAAGTGCAAATCTGATGGAATTCTAGTCATTTTTTGGTAAAAGCACTACTTCTTTTTAAAACTTCCTACTTCTTTTAAAAAATATTTTTCAAACATGAAAAACAACCACCTACATGCATATTATTAAACATTAATGAAATGCAAATTTAAGCAACACCAGCAAATGTGACCGATCATTTTCATTTTTAAATTCATTAGCCAGGCCTATTTGATTAAAAATATTATGCCCTTTGTGGATCATTTTGCAGTTAAACGATGAAAACAAAAAACCTCAGTCACAAAAAAACTTTGTAGGTAACTCTTTAGTGACAAAACCACTTGTGTCTGTCCTTTCAGGCTGCAGTACTAGTGGCTAAATACATTTAAATTTTAGTCATAACTCTAGGCACAGACAGGTAGACCTGAATGTACAGGAACAATACAGTGAACTTATATATGTTTCTAATCTCATTAAGAGGCTTCGGAATTTGTGAAAAATTTGCCATGGAAGTAAATTATTATTTTTAAATCAGGACGAGTTTGTCCGTTCATTTTATTTCAGTATGAAAAATGTCATGATAGGCACAGTCTCACAGATCTCTGAAGATTTAATGATCAATGTATCTGGCTGGCATCTCTTTACTCAATTTTCCACTTTGAAAACCACAAGTTTAAGCCAACCACAACATGGTACTATTTTTATCACCCATTTGTAACTATGCCAGCAATGAAATCTGTTGAACTGCAAAATGACAAACATTGGTGAAAAGTACCCCAGGTATGTCTATGTTTCTTCTTTCCCTGTGGTAAAACAGAAATGTGAAAATGAACATGGTTACAAAAATGAGGTGTCTTTTTTGACATTTATGACTTCAAACCATCTCATTGTCTAGCTGTTGCTTTTCAGCACAACATAGAAGTGTAAATAATTTAATAGTAATTTCAGAAAAAATAAAGCAGACAACATAAAATAAAAACAAAGAAAAAAGAAAGATGCGTCTATCAGTGCCTAATGCCCTGATATATTTTTATATTTCAGTGAAAAGATGGCTGAAGAGATTCCTATCCAGGCCTATTTATTTTTAATAATATGCCTATGCTACTACTTCAGCTCAAGACTATAAGCCAGCAGTTGAGCTCAGCAGTGGCAGCCCCTTCAAATCAGGCACAGTGCTATGAGTTGCATAGCATCTACATTGGCAAGAGCAAAGCAGTGCCCAAGGGGGGACGGAAGGAAGAGAACCGGGCTCATATTAAATCCTGTTGCTACCAGTACTGTCAACATGCCTGAAAGCAAATGGGATGAAATCTCCCTTTCAAAGATAATGTGGATCACAAGTCTTCGTGCATCTGTTCCTATTTACCTTTGCCTGCTTCATTACTGGGTGGTCTGAAAGAATTCCATCCCCAGCTGGTCATTGCCAAAGTACCTACACAAGTTATTGCAGTTTTTGTGACCCTTAAGTTTTCACTACTGCCCACCCCGTCTGCCCGAATGTGGCAATGCTTTTGTTCCTATGGCATCTTCTCTGTTAGCTGGAAAGCCCCTGAGGCCTTGGGAGACTCCAGCTCACCCCACCCAAGCTTGCTACAAGTCCAGTCTCTATGCTGCAGCATGAGGTCATTTCCCAAGACACTGCTGGGGCCAGCTGCAATACAAAAGGAAATCAATGCAAACTTAAACCAAAAAGCAAAACAAAACGAACATCAATTTTAAGCCTCAAGACTGCAACTGTCAGTTCAGAGTAACTGACCACATCAGCCCTTTTTATAAGAAAATATATGAAGCTATCAAGTCGTAAGTGATGCATGGCTCATGCATGGCCCGTGGTTTGAAGCAGCTTTATTCTGGCTCTAGCAGCCTGGAGCTGGGAGGGTGCAATGGCTTGAAGCAGTCACCATTACCAGCCATCTCTGGCTGTTCCCAGTAGAAGATGAAATCTTGGGCCATGATGAAAGGGAAGGTGAGGCAAATTAATTTCATTGGGCAACTGAAGCATCTGGGATCAAAAGGCTTGGGATAGTCAAATACAGATTGTGGTCTGGGCCATGCATAACTGACACATTCTCATGCACTCGGGGACATCACATTTCCGCACCCTGATGCTGTAGCTGGCTCCAGCACTTACAAGAGTAAATGTTTCCCCTCCCTCCCTCTTTGGGCAAACACTTGCAGGGCCAACTGTTTCAGATCTGGTTTACCACACAGATTGAGAAATGCATGCATAGCCTGAGATCTCTTCAACAACTTTACCATGAAGGCAGTGTATTGATAGCCCAATGGTGTACTGTTTTGCTTTTTGGGTTTTTTGACCTTCTAACCACCTACACAAAGCACTTTTCATACATAAGCTTGGAAAGGCCCTCCCTAACCAAAACAACACATCTTCCCGAAAGGAGGCTAAGTGGGGTGGAGGCTGGTCTCTTCTCCCATGTAACTGGTGATGGGATAGAGGAAATGGCTTCAATTTGTGCCAGGAGAGGTTCTGATTGTACACTGTGAAAAATTTCTTTACTGAGAGAGTGGTCAGGCACTGGAACAGGCTGACAAGGAAAGTGGAGTCAACATCCCTGAAGGTGTTCAAAAAACCTGTGGACATGGCAATTGAAGATATGGTTTAGTTGGCATGGTGGTATTAGATTGGCAGTTGAACTTAATGATCTTAAAGGTCTTTTCCAACCTAAATGATTTTATTATTCTATGTCCCAGTGAGTCCCTCTCTTCAGGAGCATCTTATCCCCAGTACTGATGCCAGCAGGACTTGGACTCTCCTACAATGAATCAGGAATGACCCAGTCTCCCTTCAGACCAAGAGGAGACAGACTGGTGACTTCCTAGACAGGAAGACTTCTTAAGGAAGAAATTGTTTATGATGCAGGTGGTGAAACACTGGCACAGGCTGCCCAGAGAGGTGGCAGATGCCCAATTCTGGGAAACATTCAAGGTCAGGTTCAATAGGGTCCTGAGCAACCTAATCTAGCTAAAGATGTCCCTGATCATCACAGCGGGGTAGGACTAGATGATCTTTCAAGGTCTCTTCCAAATCAAACTACTCGATGTTTCCATAGATTAATTGCAGAACCAAATGATGAGGACCTTCATATTGTGAAATCACAATATGGATGACCAGTCAAAATGTTTTAGAAAATTAAGTTCCATTTTCAGCCTCATCTAGCAAAAATAAAATGTGACTCCTAAGTCATTAAATTAGCTGGCTTACATTCAGAGCAAAACTGTTTCAAAATGCTTTTTCAGAACTGTAACTGGGGCATACTCTAGCCCGAACTGTTTTTTTGGCTCACCACTCACCATTTCTTCACATTAAGCTTTCCAAAAAGTGGAGTATAGATATATGGATTTATACCAAATTTGAGTATTTCCTATTGCTAGGAAACAGTAGCAATCTTTATCAGGAATGAGAATTTTGGACAAGAAAATAAAGAACTCAACAAGCTATTCAGAAGTGTAATGTAAGTGTAAAATGAATTTGTTTGTCCCGAGTAGTCTTCACTTAACGCACATAAATGTTATTTTTTTGTGCTACTTTCTTCCAACTCAACCACAACATAAACTACCAAACCCATCCTTGCACATCTCCACAAGCAAATTAAGTACTTGGCTTTGGGATTCATACACAGAAGTAGGCTGGGTCCATTTCCTGGTGAACAAAGCATGAGACCTCATCAACAACTGCCTGATTAATGATGTACCAAAGCAACTATGAAACAAAACAATTCTTTTCATAAATACATAATTTCTTTTCCTATAAGCCAGTACAACTAGCAAATCTGGAGGGAAAAATGATACAAACTGACATTACAAAATGAACATCTTTTCACCATTTCACAGTATTTTTCTAGTTTTGTTTGTTCCTATAAATGTAATTGTCTCTGTTCCTATCTTACCTCATCTTGGGACTTGACCAGTGTTTCAAATGTTTTTTCTCCACTTTCTCCATCTATCATCTTTTTCCGAATCTGTAGCAAGGAAAAACAAAACAAAACAAAAATGTAGGTGTTGCAAGAAATCTGGTACACTTTAGAAAGAGTATCCCATAAAACTTTTGATGTTGGGATGTTGGGCACTGGAGAGAGTATGAATTCCATGAGAATGAGAGGGAATGAGAGGGATTTTTGTCTAGCATTTCTCATGCTTCCCAGCACATCTGGGGGAAAAAGAAATTTATACAAGTTTGAGAGTAATTCCTCTCTGAAACAGGAGCTTCAAAGAGGCTTAAGGTGGAATTCAACAGATACCAATAGTGTCATCATGAAAGAACAGTTTCAAAACAAGCGAAAAAATATGTCAAGAAATACCAAATGCTATAAAATCCCTTCATTTGATTTCGTAAATATAACTATTTTTCTTTTAATTCATGATTTCTGATTATTAACTGAAAAAAACAGGATATAGGGAAATAAATATAAAGTATTTCTGTTAAATATTTTAAATTATGTCCTAATAAACAGTGTTCTGTTCTGATAAGTTGACAAGCCTCATCCAGGAATTTTGACTTAAGAAAAGTTATTTATATGGCTATCATGATGTCTTTAAGCAAACAAGATGAATATAATGTTTTCAATTTGTTTAATCATTAATTCATCTATCTATAAAGTCATTGCCTTTACAAGTTTAACACTGGAAGTTATAGTGAAATATATTCCCATTCAAAATCTAGAGCATTTACTGCTTTCCAGTTATTATACAGTGAAATGCAATCAGCAACATGTACTAAGAAATCATGTAATCTCACCTCAACTTTAATATCATTTTCCAATTCAGCATCTAGAAAATCGAGCGTAACAGGCTCCTGGGATTTAGGATTCTGAAGCAGAAGACATTGAATGATTAAACAATAAAGACAGAGTATTGTAATGTTATAAATCATTCTAATCCCTTCATTTCTAAATAATCTATTTAACTGGGATTACTTACCCATCTATTTTAATCTTATAGCGTGAAGAATTACTAATGACCCCTTCTCATTTATTTTATTTCTTTGGAAAGAGGTTAAATGCAGAAGTGAAAATGAAATTAACACTAATAGCTAGTGTCCATCCACAGTCTGTCATGTATGGGGTGTGTCACAGACAGTAATGGTGACGTAAAATGATTGAGAGGAAGCATCAGATATCTTTAGCTCTCCTGGCTCTGAGAAAGGAGGGGGAAATTTGGGAAAGTTCCAGCTGACTGGTAAAATAGGATGATTGTTATATTTAGAGCTTTGCCAAAAGCACACTACACACTTGCTGTTATCAGGTGGGAATGGAATGTAGCTCAGGATTCAAGGGAGCAGCAATTATAATAAAGGATTTCTTTATTATCAGAAAACAAATATCACTTTAATATTCAACATTACAGAACTTCCCTGTGTACTTTGCAGTTCTTTTTGACATCAGTACTGCTATCTCAGTTTAAGAAATGGACACTTGTAGCACAATATTGCAACCCAGCAGCTTCAAGAACTAAGGAATGTATGTGAACTGGATCCTCAACTATGAGACATAGAGAAGTTTGGTTATTTGCATCTGTAGTAACCCTGGGTCCCAAAGGAATGTGGGAAGACCCCTGTAGCTCTGCTGACCTAGCTCAGGCCACCCTCCAGCCTCTACTTCCTTATCAGTTGTAGTCTTCATTCACTTGGACAGAACCATCTTCCATATGACCTGTTAGAAACCCCATGGGGTTTTTTGGTTGATGTTTTGTTTGAGGGTTTTTTGAGTAATAATGGTTAAAGTTAAGTCCCATTGACTGTATATGACACATCCTGTAAAAATCCTCAATCCTCATCACTCAGTAGTTATCCAATGATTTAACACACCTATCTAACAAAATATTTCTAGAAAAAAGAGTATGGGGATATATTATTCAACCACTTAAATATGATATTTTATAATAGAAGATTAAAAAAGTCCAATTTTAGTAATTTATTTTGATTGATAATAATTTACTTTGTGTAATAGCACAGTTCATTCAGGATCTCAAGGCCTAGTTTTATGAGTAACTAAGCAATGTTTTTCATAGGATTAGCAACACAGAAATTGCCATTAGTTATTATTTCAAGGCTAGTATGAATTCTGATAATTACGTTCTTAGAGGATTGTAGTGATTCAGCTATATTAACTTATTTGCAGGATAGACTAAAGTCTTTTCTTTCAGAATTATGATAATGTTCCTTCTAGCCTAACATCCTTTGCAAAGGTGCATGACAGATGAACACACGACTATTCCATCAAAGAATATAAGTATTTTTCACCACAAGTTATGTATGAGTTTCCAGTCTGTGTTAGAAGCAAGTAAAGATCTGAATAGCTGGTAAAAGATGCCTTCATTGAATAGTCTGGAGCATTAAAAGTTTAACTTTAGTTCCCATTTTCAAGCTTGTAATAATGAATAGAAGACTAAAGATTATTCCTTCACATTCTTGATGAACAAATGTACATGTTTCTGAGTATATGGAATCATTCCTTTTCTTAGCAAATACAATTTACTGTCTGCTAAGAGAAAACCCAATAAATCTATTCTTAGAAAGAGAATACGTACTGGAAAGATTTCAGAGAAAGATTCCAGATATTTCTTTTACATATCTTCTAATAACTACAATTATTTTTTATATTCCTACTTATAAATCATAGATAAAGCTAATAACTTTCATATAAAAGCATTAATATATTCTCTCAACTAATTCAAAACACTTTAATTATTGTAATTTTTAAAAGTGTCTTTTTCCCCCCATCACACAGAAAAAGGCTGAAATGTAAAAATAAATTAAAAAATACATTTTCTTACATGCAATGGATAATGAATAGCATGGTCAAACCCAAACAGCATGCATGAAGGCATTGGCATGGCAGAGGAGGTAGTTATGAAGTTCACATTCCATTCCAACACACAGAGGAACAAAGAAGAAAATAAATTATGAAAAAAAAGAAAAACAAAAGCTGTCACATCAAATCAAAGTCAATATTAATTTCAAATGATAACCTGGGCTAGTCATAGTTATGGAGTCCCAAAGACAAGTAACTTGAATAGTCAATCAAAATTCAAGTACACATTAACTGTTTGCTCTTTGTCTCTTTAAAACATCACAACACATTGTTTATAACCTATTTATTAATGACTTTTAGTAGATGAACAAACTAAGCATGTGTAGATACCTAATGGGGTGTGCCTGAGGCACAAAGAAATCCATTTGAAATTAGGATAGTAAATTTCTAGCCCCACTCTGTAAAAGGAAGACTATTTCCCCTGCTACATCTTTTTTTTGTTATTAATTTTTCCACCAAGAATGTGTTTTTAGCAGTATTTGGGCTCCACATTTTTTTCTTCCAAGGTTGCCATTTAGTGGGATTTATTGAAAGCCATGAAGAAACAAACTTACTGCTCAGTTTGTTCTTCTCTTTTTCCAGTCATGTACACGGCATGACTAGAATAAGCACAATACAACCACATTCACCAGCACAACTTAATAAAACAAAACAAAATTAAATCACTAGCAATAAAGCATGCAAATAAAGGGACTGCAATCCATTTGCAGCATGACAAACAAAGGCAAATATCTATTACTTCAATGACAAGTCAAGAAGGAATCAAAGAAAGAAAGAACTGGTGCAGCAACATTAAAAAAAAACAAAAAACAAAAAAAGCTCATTAAAATGTCTTTTTTTGGTGTTTTGTTTTGTTTTGTTTTGTTTTGGGAGGCCATTATTCTCACAAATTCTATAGAAGTCCTCTTTGGTTTAAGTTGTAGGAGCCTAGTTCCTACTTATACCTGCTCTACTAATGGAGAATCAGGCTCTTCATCTTTAAAATAAATGGCAGTACGAAGGCAACAGAATCCTGGGCCCGAAGGAGACTCAGTAGCATCTGGAGTTACAGATGGGATGGGAGCCCAGAGCTGCACTTCCCCAGGCAACCAGCATGGCCAGGCAAACCCAGCAACAGCCAAATTGTACCAGAGCATGCTGAGAAGCAAGGGGTGCTTAGAAAATTGAGACTTTTTTATATTCTAGTGCTGTCTTCATGAGTAAATAAACAAAAATCTAGTCCAGAGGTGGTCTTCTAGATGTGGTAGAATCACAGACACCCACGGCTCTGTGAAATTCGTGATTGAATTAGCTCAGGATTTTTTACCATGTTTTACTGGTGTTATGCAAGCCACAAGCTTTGCATTATATATTCCCATATGTGTAAGAAATTAACATTGCAGAAGTACATAGGTGGAATGTACTTATTTTTATTTTTTTTTCTTTTGCTAGTTACATTGTTAATCTGTTCCTGTTATTATTTTTAAGTTTTCATTAAGTGTTTTCTGCTCAGAGATTGCAATACATCAATAGTACTGATTTCCTTCTCCTTCATGTCTTAATGGCAGTTAATCCTCTGGAGCTGGGTTTGATATACTGAGAAACCTGATGTAAAAAGCAGATAAAATATATGCCCTACTTTGACATCTTCAGAAAAAAACCTGAACAGTTCGTTTGAATTCTGTGATGTTATACAACATACGCTGTACAATAAAACTTGGCAATAATACTGTAAGAATGATGTCTTTGGGTTTATGCAAGCAAAGCCAGCACAAGTAGTCTCTTTTTTTTAAGTCCCAGTCTTCAAATTCATTTCAAAATCTGAAGAATAGTTTTTACAGTACGGCTCTAATTAGCACCTATTAGTAAAGCACCATAATTTCATGGAACGCCCTTCACTACAGCCAGTGACATGTTTTCTATTATTTAAACAAGGAAGGATGCAAGCTTCATGCTTTGGAAGCTGTTTGTCAGAGTAAACAGTTCTCTAGTTAGATTTTTCCTAGTAAGCAGGGCAGAAGCTTTCTAATTGCTTTTCCAGGTCTATGCATTCTAATGCACTAATCACCTCCATCCAAAGTTACCTGTACATTAGGTCTCCTTTTTCTCAAATTAACTTTTGGTATGCCCACACCAATTTGCTGAAGTAACAAAAAAGCAGTAATTTATATTTTTAACACTATTAGTAAACAGCCAACTTATAGAATGGAAGTCTTCCCTGAAGACCTATACTATCCAGAGTGTACTGGAAGAGTATTCTATCCATCTGTTCTGGAAGCAGAGATTAGTCCTCATTCCCACTAGGAGTTCTGAGCTCTGTCAAAATCACACACAGGTATTGTTTAGGATAATATAAATCAGATTTATGTTAAATAATGTCAATTAAGTTTACAGACAGCTCTCCATCTCACCTACTCTTTCAGAATTAAAATATAAAATGAAAAGAGTTTCATTTTATGTTTACCATTGCATCTGCTCTTAAAACCATCTCCTTTTAATTTTTTTTTCAAAACCATAAATTGTAGATGTAATACTGGACCATGGTACTGCACGCACTTGAAAAATTGTATTTTAGACAGTTTAAAACAATATTAAACCAGAAGTTTTACAAAGGTTTCTTGTGTTATGCCTATTGTTTGAGTGCAAATAAGAACATGATGGTAAATTTCTTCATTATTTTAATCCAAATTTGAATGCTCCTTTTGTTAAATTTTCTTAGTTGTTCTGAAAATGTTCTGAATTTCTAGTGGCATTTTTTTGGAATTCATTATGATATATAAGATCTTAAAATATTGTGTTGAACCAGTTTTCATTTGAGATAACAGATTTTTAGGAGGAAAGCAGAAGACATTCAGAAGAAGGATCCATTGGAAGTGTAACACACCCTCACCTCTTCAAAGGCAAAGATGTAGTTATGTTTTAATTTACATCTGTTGAAAAATTGCTGGCAAAGAGGTTTAAGATGTCATTTGTTAATAAGTTAACAGCTACCAGGAGGTTCAACTAAAATTAATATGACGTGTTATAGAAAGTCCATGAATTCTATATATATCTGTCTTTGTAGTGTACCTTAGTTTTAAATCGTAGTTCTTGTATCAGTCTGAATAGCATGCACCACCCCAAACAAACTGGGAATGAAAAAGTCTAGTCTGTGTAACTGTCAATAACAACAACAATAATGCATAAGCTTAAGATTGCATTTACACGTTCTTCTACAACATAAGACATATCACTTACAAAATACCTTTTAAAATATATATATTTTTTCTGTATCAAATATCTGAGCATTATGTGAAAGCATTTCTGGACTTCCATATATTCTAAAGTAGAAAACTACATAGAAAACCCATGACAATTAGTCACACATACTAGCACATCTGAGACAAACAGAATCCATAATCATCAGTTCCTCACAACACTACGTTAAAGGAGAATACTACAATGTCTTCATTTTAAATTCCTTCTGTAAACAAACACATCATTTAATTTGCATTAAAGGAAAAGGTAAATAGACCACTGATCATCTTCTGAGTTTCTAATAAACCCTAATGAAAAAAAGACCTGGTCAGTAATGGTGTGTATATTTGTCTCAGAATAATTCACCCAGAAAAATCATAAAATCAAAACTTTCACAATCTAGCACATGAAAAATTAAGTGCATATATTGAGAAATTAAAGTCTACCTGAATTGTGAAAACAGTATAAAAACCTTGATTTCCTCCCCCTCCCTTTTCTTTTTAAAAGAATCCTTTCAAAATAAATCAAAAGGGAAAAATTAAAAAACAAAATGGTTTGTCAATAGTTAGATCAAGTAATCCTTTTTCTTCATCTTCAGATTGTTTTCCTTCTTTTGATACACAGTAAAAAGTATACACAGCAAAAGATTTCAAACATATTCATTACTTCACCATGAAATTGATTCAAACATTTGCAATGCTGACTTCCCCCCCGTTTAAGAAATAAGTGAATCTCTAAATCATGTGGACAAATTCTTCATTTCTTTCTTTGCCTTTGGTACTAAAGATGGTGAGGTACTGAAACGGTTGTCTGCTATCCCACTTTTAGCTATGACACGACTTTCTGCTGAAGAAACAAAAGATGACAGTGGCACAGCCAAGACTTGCTGCTGTTTTGCCACAGGAACATGGCTGGGAGGAATAAAGTGATGGAAATGCATCTAATATACAAACCCCCAGGATTTCCATGCCTAAAGGTAGCACACACAAGCTTCTATTACTTAAGAATTTCCCTGCAGGGTACTAAGTGCTAAAAAATAATTAAGGAGTAGGGTGCCTTTTTTGCCTGTGCATTGACAGCTTGCATTCATCTTGGCTGTACATTGTCCAGACTATTTCAATGAGAAATTTCTCAATCTGGAGTGACTGTTTTTTGGTTTTCTTTTTAGTTAATTGAGTTTTACCTTTGTCTTTTCTAGAATGCTGCATTTTGTGCACTATGATGTCTTGAGAAAAAAAATGCTGAAAATATGTTTAAAGTGTAAATAAAATACATATATTTTCAAATATTCCACTAAACAGAACATTGTCGGACATGGGCAAGCCCTTCACTGAAACAAAGATTAAAATTCTGATTCAGAAGAAAAAAAAATCATCCATTCATATTGAAGTATCCTATCAAAGAATGTAGGAGGCTGCACAGGGTCAGGACTACTGTTAACGGATATAAAGCCAGGCTGAAATATTGTGTTTAAATTTTCCTGAAGTTTGAGGAAAGCTGCATCCTAATCAGACTTGACTAAAGATTTCATCTTTAAAGATGAAAGACCTTTCTCAAGTTGAACTACTAAAAACTTTCGCATTCTGGAAGACAGTGGTCATCTAGGTTTACACCAACTCTAGCTCAGGTTGCAGCTCTGGCAAACTACAAAAAAACCCAAGCAAATAAATCAATCCAAAAATATAAGAAAATACATTTTGTTTGACCCTGATTACTGTGGATTTGCAAGTCTGAACATCTGAAATGAGAAAGTATAATGAAATAAATACGTGCACTAGCAAACCAAAGAGTATCTTGTAACACACTAGAAGTTCTTCACAATATTATAGCTACCACTTGTTCTTTTGATAATATTGTTCTGCTAAACTGCTTGTTTCACATACAAATATGTTGGTGTAAAATATACATATTTCTATTTTATTGATACCAAAGGAATACAAGGCAAAACTGGTCTTTGTGCTGACTAAAGCATATTTGAATGGAGCCATACCATGGATTTTGCTGACACCCCCAAAACTGAGAAATCTTTAATTTTATTCTCTGGTACTTCCAGTAGATCTTAGATTTCTTTGTTATTTCTGACAACACACCCTCATTATAGAGAAATAAATTAGAAGGTTTTTCATACCTTTGGCTGGAGGTTTGGATGAAGTAGCACATACCCATTAGGATCAATTGCAAAATAGTATCCGTTTGGACAAAGCTAAAAGAAAGAAATTAAGTTTAGCATTACAGGGTTTTAAGTAGTAAAGAAAGATTAAATAATGGCTTTCAAGCAATGGCCACATTAAAGAAAATGCATTGGCTAAGGCATAATGAAATATGTGAGATATTAATATGGAGAGGAAAATTTAATAGTATTTATTCTTTTACAATCATGAACTTGGAGATTTAATTTAGGCTGATGGGACCACCGGAGGTGACCTGGTACAACCCTTCACTGAAAGCAGAGTTAACTTTAAAATAAGATCCAACTTCAATGTTGGACTAAGTTTCAAAGGGTCTTTGAATACCTCCAAGATTCCATAAGCAATTCCAGAATCTTTCTAGGCAACCTGCTCAAGTGTTTAACCACCCTCACAATTATCTTATTTCCTTGATTTCTAGCTGGAATTTATGCTGCCACAATTATGTTAATTGCCTCTTTTTCTTGTTATAAATCTTCAAGAAATGTCAAGGTCTGACTTCTCTATAACTCCTATTAGGTAACCAACTGGGTTTCATCTTCACAAACCCATTTTTCTCAGCTTCTCCCCACACAGCATATTCTCCAGTGCCTTGGCCAGTTTAGCTGCTCTGCGCTGGACTTGCTGTAGTGCCTTAGTGTATTTCTTGTACTGAAGTAGTCAAACATTCACACAGTTCTCCTGATGCAGGTGTTCACTGAAAAGCTGGCCTTCTTTACTTTAAGGACACACTGCTTGCTCACTTATGTTCAGCTGGTCCACCACCATTACCCCAGGCCCTTTCCTCCCTTTTGAGGCATTCTCTTCCAAGCCTGTATTGTGGCATGGGATTATTCCATTCTAGATGCTGGACTTAGCATTTGCCTTTGGTCAAATTCATGATGTCCCTTTGCTTCAGATGTTGTTTCCACAGTACTAGTTATTTTCTTTGAAACTCCCCAGCTAGATGTCTAAATATATAAATCAATCATACTGAGTAAGGTACAGACAGAAATTTATATTTAATAACTTTTTCTATAAAGAACCGACCCACATGAATACTAAATATTATTATTAGTTGAAATAATTGTGTACTTTACACAGTGTTAAGAATCAAATGTTCAAATAAAGAGCAGTGCCTTAAGCTACAGGAAAACAACTACTTCAAATATATACCCCAATGTAAAAGCTGGCTTTTACAGATGAATCCCGATGGCCAACTCACACAGAAGCACATATATGGCTGGGGAGAAAACTGTCAGAAAATCTACAATGCAAAAGAATATATGAAAAGAAGCCTGCTGATACTTTGACCACATCCAGACATTGCTACATGACTTAGAGCATGCAAAGTAATCATAAATAAATCAAACATAAAGAGAAACCACCAATGCAAAAAACTTACCGTAAATCGAGGTGTCAGTTTTTTTATGTCCTCTAAAGAGACATCAACCCCCATTACTCCAAGAATCAGCTGATTCTAGTAAAATTCCAAAATGTTAGAATATTTTTGTCATGTTTGACAGGTACTACTTAAAAAGGCACCTATTTACTTATGTTTTTTCTAAACATTCTACATAATATCCAAAAGACTCAAAGTAACATTAAATAAATTCAGAATTTAGTACAGAATACAAAAAACTACTTATGAAGACGAATATGGATGCTTTCCTGCATGAATAGACAATAAATTTAAGAACAAAACAAGCAAAAGCAAAAATGATGCATTAAATAAATGGTAGCAATAAAATTTGTATTCATTCCGACTCCTTTTATTATCTGGGAAACTAAACCAAAAAGCATCTTGCCTAAACTTCTATATATTTTGACCTAAACAAACATGAGTGTCACACCAAATGTATTTTGCCACACACTATAAAGCATCTTCTACATCTGATTTTTAAAGAGCATCATCTTGATGTTGTGAACAGAAAATAAACTGATCCCTTATCAGACTGCAACAGGGATGGGCAATTTTATCATTTAGTGTTTAGATTTTAATCTAAGTATATAGTGCTATTTTTTATTATTGTTGTAATCAATTGATGCAAAATCTCTACAGCATTGCTAATTACCCTGAAATGTCACAACTTCACAGAATTTTCATAAACTTCTCTGGGTTTTCTTTCTTGGAAAGGACAAAATACTGTAGTAATAATCTAGTTTCCATCTATTGAGCACTCAAGGCATTCCCACTGCCAACATGTCACAGAGATACATCAACCAACGTCATATCCTGAAACTTAGAACTAGAGAAGGGGTGATCTGCATTTTCTTATTCCCAGGAGGTTATCATCAGGCCACTAGGGATGACCCCTTGGCTTCTGGTGTACAAGAGAAATAAATTGTAGAAAGCTTTATGGAAATGTGTATTTTCAAGGAGTTTGATTTAAATGTAACTCTAATAATGGATTTTTATATTTTTTTTTAAGTAACATCTTACTATTTTCCCATTTTGTTCCTTTGTTAGATTGAAGACAGGCAAAGTTCCTGTAATCACGAGGCCCAGCTCCTAGGAAAAAAATCACATGCAAAAATGAGAAAAAAGAATTTTTAGTGAAATCACAAATATTGAACTACAGCATGTTAGAACTACCCAGTTATTACTGAAGCCAAGTGCTGGAGTCATGACATTTAGCTGGTAAAAAATGGGAAAAAATAACACTACTTTATAGAAAGCTGAAAATACATTGTTTCCTCTCCATTTGCTACAGTGAATAAAAATTGCTTTTTAATAATAGATTGTGTGAAAAAAAATAGGATATAGTAGATTAGTAAAAAATAAATGTTATGAAAACGTTTATAGCTAGATTGTAGGGGGAATAAAAGTGAAAGAAAAAAGAGAGAAGGAGAAAACTAAAGCAAACTTTAATATAGTAAATAGGGAGGCAGAAAATACATGCAAGCAAAATTAACAAAACCAATCCATCACGTTATACTACTGCCATTCATATCATCACTATTTTCAATGACTTGAAATAACGTCCAACGTCAGTTCTGAAAAATCATATAGTATCTCTTGGTTCTGAGACAAGGAATTCATCCTTATTTGGGATGATATATGAAATTAGCTTTTCCTTTATGAAATAGCAACTCAGACTTGAAAAAGGATTCAGAAACCGATATATTTAAATAGCCAGAAAGGTTTTGTCTTCCATTCTAAATGATTCACAAGCAAATTTGTACTTTTTTATTCTAATGTATGGGGTTTCATTTATATTTTTCCCTTCACTAATGTTTTACTATTTCTCCATAGTTTATTGAGGAAACATATAACTTTTTCTCCTTCTTTCATTAGAAAAAAGTAAGCTAAAATTCTTTATTAACACACCGTCTAAATCAGTTCTCCAGTTGCTAAATATAGCAGTAATTTTGAATTTTAAACCATCCTTCATGAACTTAAGTTCATGTATGAAATGAAAGGTGATGAGATTAGAGTTAATCAGATTACAACAAGCAAGGTCAAGAGAAGGAGACGTGGAATTTTTAGTATGAGGAGAGAATTGGAGATAAATCAAGAAAAGAGAGAGGAGGGTATTTTTGAGGGTGCATTCAATAGATATGTAACAAAACAGGGGGATACCTATGAGGACAGCACTATCTCCCCCTGCCAAATGTACAGTTAAAGAGGGTAATAACTGTGAATAAATTGTATCTAGCTGGTAAACTTAAAAGTATCTGAAAATTCTGGGATTATCTTGCACAATGTAAGACCAGAGCAATGCTTTAAGAAACCTGAAAGAACGGGACAGAAAAGAGCTGTGAATTTCCACAAAAAAAGTCAGCTATTAAAGACAGTCTTGAAAGACAGCTTCAAATGCAAGTACCTCTTTAGAATTTAGTAACTTGAATTTAAACTCAATTCAGATGTGACCTCATGTAATACACTTTGCATAATCACAGAAAAACAGAATCAGCTGGGTTGGAAGGGACCTCTGAGATCATCAAGTCCAACCCTTGATCCACAACCACCATGGTTACCAGACCATGGCACTGAGTGCCACATCCAGTCTCATCTTAAAAACCTCCAGGGACAGAGAATCCACCACCTCCCTGGGCAGCCCATTCCAATATCTGATCACCCTCTCTGTAAAGAATCTGTTCCTAATATCTAACCTAAACCTCCCCTGGCAGAGCTTAAGACCATGCCCTCTTGTCTTACTGGTAGCTGCCTGGGAGAATAGACTGACCCCCCCTCCCCAGGCTCCAACCTCCTTTCAGGTAGTTGTAGAGTGAAGAGGTCTCCCCCGAGCCTCCTCTTCTCCAGACTGAACACCCCCAGCTCCCTCAGCCATTCCTCACAGGATTTGTGCTTGAGCCTCTTCACAGCCTTGTTGCTTTTCTCTGGACCTGCTCCAGAGAGCCTTAGCTCTAAAACAGCTGTTAGACAGCAAGAGAAAAATAATAGGGCAAAATCTAGGGAGGCACAAACAGGAGAAAGACAAACCCTACATGTAGAAATAGCTTAAGGATATTTAAAATAAAGAATGAGTATGAAAAGTTAGTCACAATTATTTCTAAAACCAAGAATCAGCAAAAGCTCAGGAGCGGATTAGATAAAACTGTGACTTCTTGCTCTCAGTTGTGATGAGAAAGTCCACAAATTTCAGCCTTCCTCAACAGTTTAATTTGGGTTGGTCTTCACTTAGCTAATATATTGGTAAAAAGAGCAATATATAACTAATATATTGGTAAAAAATACTTACTTTTTGTAAGTATATATGTATAGACAGACAGAAATATGTATATATAATTATACATACACAAACACATACATAACACATGAATGTAGAATAGCTTGAAGCAAAGACTGAATGAACTCAGTGAAAATAAAAGCAACACAACAGAAGTCTGAAGGTATCAGTTGTCCCTACTTCAATAAACAGATCTGCTTCTAGCCCCAGCTACAAATTTAACTTTAGGATTACAACAGGATATGTACAGAACATATGAACTTTTGTCACAACATCCTTTATGTTTCCAGTAAGTACCTCAACAGCAACCAAGAAAACATGACTAATGAACTTCTGGCTATTGACATTCCAAAGAAAAACTGGTTCTTCTGTATCACACTCAGATGAGCTGACAGAAATTTTACAGTAATTCTGATTGATGGGAAGAAGTGGATTTTGACATGACAGTAGATGACCATGTGAACTTAGATAAACATGTGACTGATTCCAGGCACAATTTTGCAACAATTTTTGCCTAGTTTGACTTACTCACAAGAAGGTTATCTAAAGCAACAGATTGGATTGCTGCTAATAATATTTTGCATTTCCTAGTTTTCTGAATATGTTTGTTTTACAAGAATGAAGTGATAAATTCAGCAGTAAGGAAAGCATTTTTTATATCTTTGTGTTTATTTCCTCACCATGTACACTGCTCAGTTAAAGCCATAATACTGAAAAGATACAAATTCAAAACTTATACAAATACCCAGTAACACTGACAGGTTTAATTCTGCTTGGAAAATTTTTGGGGGAGAAAAGAATTTTTAAAAAGTGAGAATTCCTCACCCATAACATTACAGATGACCTCTACTACAGCATAGGTACAGCCCTGGAGAACTATTTGCTTCTTTTTGCGTGTGGTAATTTGAGGACAGTACTGACCTACACTGATTTGTGTACAGGATAAATCACATTTCTTTGTTAAAATTCAGGACACTTACAAGGATACTAGAAAGTTTGAAACTGTAGGAAATTGGGTTCTCAGTACAGTGGAAAATGGACACCTACAGTTACTGATTTGTTAAGATTCTTACTAGAGATAAATGCAGGTCATACCAGAGCATCCAGATAGACATTTGTCCACTGGACTTGTTTGGCTTTCTCTCCTGCTAAAACCATTGGTCTTCCCAAAACATCCAGATATTCCTGTCAAAAAATGCAATGAACTCATCAGAAGGCAGCTATTATATAGAATTTCAGTCAACATAAAAATAAACAATAATGAATTCACAATTAAAATATTAGGGAAAAACCAGACATCAAAATTCACCACTAATACAGGAGTAGTATTTAACTGCTTTTTTAAAATTAATCTATCCAACCATTCAGTCTTCAGTTTTCATTATTTACTGGTGAGGCAATTCTTGTATTTCAGACCTTACACATCTATAGCCACTGCTCTCTTTCCACAAAGTGAGGATGACAACTATTTGTGTTCCAGAATTAATTGCTAATGACATAATAAAATTACAAGCAGATCACAGAACCTTCAACCCAGAAAAGAGAGTGGGTGATAGAAGATGAGTGGTGTGACAGTTGGGTATGCTAAGCTCCCACAGCAGCAACTTGCATAACTTCTATTGAAATAAAAAAATCAGTTTTAAAATCTCATTATCCCTGCCTTGCTTCAGTTCGTGAGTGTGTCTAAAGCTGGTGATCTTATGAGATGCCAGACTTCTGTTCTGGTTTGGGAGTAAATGCCATCAAACTTGTTTCAGTCTTCAACTTTTCTACTAGTCTGATCATATTAGGGATATTTCTTTCCAGACATTATCTGGAACAGTTTAAGAGAATCAAAGGACTCTTATCCAAGTCAAAAAAAAAAAAAAAAGAATCTTACTTTCTGCCAAAAAATGCTGTGCCTGGCCTCGGAAGGCCAAAGAGCTGCTATGATATTTTTCTGCTTTTATGGATATGTGAATACATGGACTTTTGGATAACTGAAAAATAATATCTGTTCACCAGTTTCAATCACACCATATAATTCAAGGTCCTGTGCCCTTAATTCCTTACACACATATTTACTACAACGGTCTTGTATCCTTTTTGAAGGAGAAAAGCCATGTCTCTCCCAGGCTGGTTGGATGAATCCATGGATGACCCCAGTAAGCAGAACTGTACCACATCAGTGTTTTTGCCCAGTTAAGTTCAGATGCTCTAGCACGGCTAAGGGCTCACACACATGACTTCTCCACGTCATTCAGATTCTTAGAATCATGTTGTAAGTATGGCAGGCAGCAGACTATGAATGTCTAGACATAATAAAAAAATACTAGTTTTATAGAACTCTATAAAAAACTGTTGCCATGTCTCAGGATCAAAGAGGAACCAGAAAGAAAACTGAACCCCATACACAGTCCTTGGTAGAGAAGATCTGCAGAATACAGCTCACTTCACTGTGTTGTGTGCATGTGGTCAGGTTGTTTTAGAGGATGCCAGTGTGACTAGTATGCATGCAAGATGCTGTGGGCCAGATGGCCAGGGAAGCAGGGATCATACTGTAAATTGGCTCACTGCAACTACTAAAAAGAAAAAAATAATAGACTACACCAAGAGAATAATCCCTTATACTTAAAAAAAACTAACCAAACATAAGAAACAACCAAACAAAAAAACCCAACTCATTTTTAGTCTCTTCTTTGTGTACACTGCTTTAATTTTAATTGAAACAAAGGAGAAATGCAACATATTACAGAACAGGAATTATTCCACTTCTTTGTGTTGCAACTGCATCTAGATTTTGCCAACATACTTACCTGGGTGTTTATTCTAATGGCTCCAATGGATGGAATTTCATAATAGTATCCTAAAATTTGGAACAGAAATAATACCATTTACTATAGTGCATTGCTGGATTCTAAATTATTTTTTATAGAAATTATAATGTATGAATAGAATACTTTCTTAGTAGATGCCAACACATATGTGGCCACATATGGCAGGTCACCATGCCATATAATATAACCAAGCTATTTATTTTTAAGCAGTGAGAGGATATAATGTGTTATGTTTGTCGTATTCAAAACTGAGATAATGTAATAAATGTTCACTCTTGAATTCCCAGTTACTTGGATGTGCAAGTATAGTTAATGGTCATTTTAATAAGCTGTGACAGCAACATAACTATTTGCTGAGTACATACACAAATGCAAACATAGCTACAGTCTGTCAAAACACTGAAGTTCATAGTATAGAAATACAGGGTGCTCTATCGAAAGGATGAAAAAGCATAATGGGTATTTCTTTGAACTTAGCATCTTGAATGTCTTCACTCAGCACTGTTTCTATCACTTATTTGTCTGAATTAAAAATATTGATCATATGCACCAATAAGACTGAAGACAGGCACTAAGGGCCAGTTTCAGACCAAGTAATTTTGTAAGTCAAATTGCATGGAAGGTGGGAGGACTAGAGAGGTAAGAGTACTGAGGTCAGTCATTTAATTTGCATTAAGCACTGTGGGACTTAATAATCAATTACATTTTTAATTAAGGAAAAATTAAATAAAACTTTTCTTCTTTGGATGCAGAAACAAATAATATCATAGATTTTGGACATAAGATTATGACCATTTTGCCTCAATAAGATGGCACAGGTGGTTAAACTTCACACCAGCTGGTCTTCACTTGTTAGAAACAATGGAGTTCATATACACACAATTTCTTGAGGTAGAAATACATTAGTCAAAAAGTTACTATTCAGAAAAACAAACATTGATTTTATGTAATTATCTGAAAATATAATATGCTCAGTATCTTCTGCATAACTTGCCAGCATAATGAGGGATCCATGAGGTTATATGCATCCCATACATAGAGGCTATGGATTCTTCTATAATTTCTCTCTCTCTCTCTCTCTCTCTCTCTTTTTCTTTCTTCCTTTCTCTCTTTTACTCTCTCTTTCTCTCACTCTCTGTTTCCTGTGATTATCATGCCTGAGAACCAAATCTGATCGTCCTTTACTGGTAGTCATAATTTTCCTACCTCTCACCTATTGGTTCTCATGGATTTGTAAAATAAATATTAAGTCAGTCCTGTAAATTGCTCTGTTTAAAACATTAAACAATATTGTTTGATAATTTAGACTTTTGTCTTTTCTTCCATAATTATTCTGTAAGGTATTTGAGACATCTTTCTCACAGTCTTTTCGTATTTGTCATGTAGGAATTTTAGAAGAAAGCATTTTTTTCTTGATTTCACTTTTTTTACTTTTTTTGTTCTCTCTACATAAAGAAATCATGATTTAAAAAAAACAAAAACAAAACACATTAAGATGCTCTGAGAAGATAAGGAGTCACAGCAATAATAATTTTAATAATTTTATCAAAAAATGGAAAAATAATGCAAGTCATACGATCCCTTGTAAGTTTTAGAGGAAAACAGAAAGAAGACCAATCAGCCAACCAACCAAAAAAAAAATCCCTTTGTCCAGACCTCATAATATAAAACAGCTTTGGTTAATTTCTTATCTGTCATCAGTTCCATCTTTTCATAGATGGTTATTACATCAAGATTTCTCAAAACTGAATCATAGTATCTTATTATTGTAATAAAAGTACTGTGATATTTTCTTGCAGTGGAATTTTTAATAAAGTAATAAGATAAATATGCATGTTTGTGCTTTTTATATATAAGCATATATACGTTATTTTAAAAACTTTTTGGAACTTGCATTAAAAATAAAAAAGCTAAAAAGCAGGCTGAAAAAACATTTTTATTTAACTTTTAGAGAATAATAAAGATTATATACTCTATATTATTCACTAGAAAAGAATATTCTCAAAGAAAAGCACAGTACCTTTATTTTCACAGGCCATCCACTGTATGGGTCCTTTGTCATAATTATGTTGACCAACAGAAAATGTGAATACACGTACCTATTCAAGTGAAAAAAAAATGCATAAATGAACTATATACAATTACTTTGATGTCACTCTGAAGTTGATAAATTTGAATACAAAATCTGTAAGTTTCCCATTTCTTATCACTATAACTGATACACTATTATTACGATATTTTATGTATTCATAATAATTGTTTTGGTCCATGAAGTAGAATTTAAGAAGAATGTTCTTTAATATATCTTTTGTACTTTAAACCTCTTAAAATGGTTAGAGTTCAGGATTTTTTTTTTTTTTTTGCCTATGGTGCTAATTATAACTCTTCAAGCTTTGTTAAATTAGTTTATACTATCTCAGAGCCATATTAGATACTCACTGATGAATTAAAATGAACATATGCATAACAACAGAATTCAAAATAAATGCAAGACAGGATTTTTTAGGATATAAAATGATTTAAGGAAAAAAAGATAATTTTAAAGATAGTAGCAAAGGCTGCCTTTTCGTTTAGGGTATTTCTTTCTTTATGGACTTATCACTTTACTACTTCACTTTAAAAAACACAGATCAGCTATGAAATCCTAATATTAGTTCCTTACTCTGGAACTTAATGACTGTGCTTGTTATAGGCAATAAGGTAATATTTTCTTTAAATAATACAATATAAAGTTACAGAGATTCTTTTTAAATGCTTATTGTTGCTAAGGTTTTAATGATTATCACATTCTTTAGCATGTACAGTTGCTATGTGCTAGCCAAGAGCTGTAGGAACAGCTCCAAATGATCAGTCAGCAGGTAGCAATTGGTGAAACTTTATCAGCGTTGATCCATATTTGCAAGAAGGGCAAACCAAGCTTTGTGTTAGATGTCATTTTTAATTAACAATATGTTTTGATTTTCTTTATTTGTTCAAACCTTTTTTTTCTGCAGTTAGAAGAATTAAAGGAACTACTCTGCAGCACTGAATGCTGATTCAAGTGCTTGCTTTTTTTGTAAATACAAGAAAAAAATTGAAGTTTTTCAATAAAACTAATAAGACTGTCACACAGAGTCAGTTCTCAGTAATGAGTCAAGCCAGTTGTTGGCTGAGAAAAAAAAAATGACAAAAAACCTGACAAAACAGTCAAGTCAGTCTAAGATTCCTATTTTCTACCAGTGTCTCTCAGCTTACAAAGTCCCTGCCTCTTGCACTCCTGCTAGGTTTTTTGGCTCATCACTGTTACTAGCTTAGTGTCCACTAAACACTTAATTCAGATCACATTCTTCTCAAAAAATTATGGTGAAATAGGAAAAAAAACACTAAAGGCCACCAGTTAGATGGCTGAGGGACCTGATGTCTCTTTCGGATTAAAAGAAACTACTTAAGACAGTTAAGACAGAGTCATGTGGGTTTGCTTGTGTGTGTATAAAACATGAGTCAATTAGACTGGCCTGTCTGGCATTTGAACTTAAATGCAAAAATGAAACACTGCATTGGACTGAAGTTGCGAAATGGTAATTTAGGGAAGAGAAGCCTCATGTCAAATCTGCAAGTAATCTATAAAGAATTTAGCATTTCAATTATTGACAACAAGCAGAGGACAGTATATCTGATTTACTGTTCCTTGGATAATTAACAGAGATAAAGAACTGCAATGAAAATTGGAGTTTTTAATTGTTACTTGGTTTGGCAAGAGGGTGGAACATTCAAAAGAGTTTTCTTTTTTCTGTTGCCTCATCTGGAATTGAGTAGAATTGACAGACCATCTGGAAAAATGAGTCAGCAAGTCAAATTAAACAAGCCAATTTTAGCAAAAAAACATGCTCTGTGCTAATGCTTTCTGTGACAGATCCAGAGTCAGCCAGAGGACTGAGATGCATCTGCCTGTACCTTTTCCTTATAGCCATCTCTCCAAAGAAGACAAAAGGCTTTTAAACTAGCCAGACAGATTTAATTGCTTTCAATTGGGAATTTATGACTGAGAAGACTTGGAGCAACTAGATCAGACACAATGGATATGAGCACCTCTCCCTTGGTCTGTCCTTTGTTTCAAGTTTCTTTTCAACCAACTAAGCGGATTTCTGAGTTGAAGTGAACTGCCAAGTACTCTTTGATCCCAACAAGTTGTTTTCCATCCCAACTGAGGCTTGGCTATTTCATCTCTGTCTTTCTTAGTAGCTGCTTATGTTCCTTCTACACTATAGGTTCCAGGGTCCTCTTGCTCTTCACCATCCACACCAGAGGACAGAGTTCTGTCCCCCAAACTCTTTCCCAGGGAAAGTGAAACCTTGCCTCCATACAGGCAAGATCAAGTTATTCTCTTCATAACAAAACATAACTTTCAATCAATCAAAAACAACGGAACAGTCAGAATACCAAATAGGAGCTGTTACACTTTCTGATTTTCAGTGCAACTATTCCAAGTACTCCTAGAAAGTTTGTGGCCTTAGAATAGAGGAGAACTAGAGATGGGCACCAGCCTGCTTTGCCAACCCAGTCAGATACAGCCTTGAAACTGTTCTGACATGTAAGAGTCCTCTTTTCTGAGAATTCAAATCCAGGGCAGTGTTACTTCTGTCAGGAATATATAATTTGCTGGTAATAGATGGTTAATTCCCTATATTAATTGCACTCTGATACTAATTTAGGGGAGCAAACACAAAATCTTTTTTTTCTGTTTTTATTGATTTACAGTATATAGTATAGAATATACTTATTAACAAACAAACAAAGTGTAGGATTAATGTAAGGACACTCAGACCGTGAGTGGCACAGAGAAACTGTTAAGTCTGACTCCTTTGTGGTTTTAAAGATGCAACTATATTAAGTCCAGAACACCCTGGCTTGATCTCATTCCTGATATTGGATGAGAGGCCACCCAAGGCCCTGTGCAATCTGACGTACCCCAGCATCCTATAAAAGACATAAAAGGAAAAAAAAAGCAAAAATCCAACTCCTAACCAGAGAAAGCAGTGGACAGAAAAGAAAGCTAAAGAAAATAGAGGAAGCAGTACTGTACTGAAGAAGATAAAATTGCAAAATTATGTAAGTAAGTAAATAGCTTTTTTGTTTACATTTGTCCTTGGCCAAGAAAAGATTACAAATATAAAGGTGAATATACTTATTCTGAGAGCTCTCAATAACTAGTTATGTGCATTTCTTCATTACCCTGTTTAGGGAAGGATTATATGACCTTTGGAGATATATATTTCTCTATCAGATATCAAGGAGGGCTACATCATTAATTTACTTGAGTAGAGGTACGCAAGATGAACCCCATCATTTTATGCCTATCAGAAAAATAAAAAGAGTGCATCTTTTTCTACCACTAGATAAACAAACTGACTGACTAAAAAACTGAAATCAAATCACGCCACTTCAGTTTTCATAATGACAGATTTCAGAATATTTTGATCTAGCCTATATAATTGCAGGTGAAGAATTACAGATAATATCTTCTATTACAAAGAGGAGCTGTGACAAAGAGGAATAAACAGTTCTGCAGTTCCAGCATGATCCAGGAAATTTTTTTTCCTACTAGTGTATTTGTAGATTATCAGATGAAAAATTGTCTGCAGTTTATATTTAATAGGTACACTTCTGAAACAAGAGGACAATAAACCAAGATTATGTTTCTGAATAAAATTGTGAAATTGCTTTTCTATATTCCATCATTTACTTTGTCTTTTAAATCCCTTCTAAGTATAGCTTTTAAATCACTTAATCATTTTGGACTGTTCTGCTGTAGGTCAAGGAAATGTTATGTGGTTTTCCATCTACTGCATTTAATACTTTATATTTTTTTTCTTTCCATCATTACATCTGTGGGCAGAAAACTGAATAGGGCTTTCAATTCTGCTATGAACTAACTGAGAACAGAAAGCATTTGTGAGCAGTTGGAATTGAGAAGAGAACTTGAATGGACAATCTGAAAATCCCATATACTAATCAGGAAATTACCTAGGATTGAGCAATAGGAAGCACCAAACTCAAGTTTGCCTAAATTCTAGTCCATAATTTATCTCAAGTCAGGACTTCAGGGATGCAGTCCTGAACCATTTGTATTATGAATATAAAAGTAAAGCTGCTTTATTTTCCTAGAAGCACAGGGAGAAGAAAGATAAAAGTTCTGTGTTCAACAGCAGGAGTAAGATGCCCAGTGAGGTGCTAGAGGGAAGTTTTAGAGACCCTTAGGCTATGTTTATGCAGCAAATAAAATGGGACATAACCAACCTTATTTTACAGGCCATGAGTGCAAATAGCACAGCATGACTCACATCTTTATGACTAAATTATGTTGCCTTCCTCCCTCCCTGTCCCACTCCCCAGTACTAGGGGATCTCATTAGAATGTTTTTTGGGAACAGGCCCTGGCTGATGATAATCTCAGAACTGAACCCAGACCTTGTTCAAATATGTTGATTGCCACAAGCCAAGAACTATACCATTGGATCTTTTGTGCATATTTCATTGTGGATATTTTTCGACATTTATATTTGATAAAATGCCTCCTTAAGTCTTTCCATAACTGACCCCCAATGCTCTGATACAGCAAAATGTTTACCCATGCAAGTAATCCCCTTGACACCAAGAGAAACATGCTTTGATTCATGCATGTGTTTAGAGACTAATAGAGTAGGTTCTTGCAACTGCTTTTCTAGACATAAAAAATTTCCATGTAAATTTGAAGTCTTCTCTATCTTTAATATCTTTCATTCACTACAATTCAAATTCAAACTTTAAGCTGCAATGCTAACTTAAGGATTCATAGTCTAATTATAGTCTTTGTAATTATAGTTCAATAAAGAAAAGAAGTAATGACACTCTAAAAATTAGCTCCCACTACAACTAATATTAACCTTCTACCTGAAAATAAAAATTACTTTTCTTACATATTAAACAGTTATTGGAGAATGTCATTTGCTTTGGGTATGATTCTATACTTAAAATACAGGCCCAAGAGCATTTAATATATATCTTAATATACTGGGAAAACAGATCAAAGATTACTGATCTGTGGTGTAGTTGTATGCAATCACGGTACAAATGAAACAACTAAAAATTATGCCTGAAGTCTTTGCAACAAAGTGTATACAATAAAAATAGCTTTTTATCTGAAGAAGTCTTTAAAGTGAATGCCATGGATCTCTGGAATGTGTTTAGAGAATTTAAAAATGTTTAAAAAATGAAAAAAAAAAATTGGTTTCATCCTGCTTGCTTTGTCTCCTAGCAAGGAAAAGGTACCTGTATGAAAATGGATATTTTCTAATGCAGAGTTTGAAAACACCACCATGGTTAACATATTGGAAAATTTCAGAATTAACATTCACAAAACTCAGGAAAAAAAGCTCATTCAATTACACAATTCCACATCTTCTTAGTGCCACCTTGTGGAACTACAGCAACTCATTCCTTATTCACTAAAGGTCTAGCATGGGGTGCCCCTTCCTACAGCTAACTACTAATCTGCCTCTGCTAAATTGATTATAATTACATATATGGACCAGTGATTATGTGATTCTTTTTTACCTAGTTTAGACTTAATCTTTGATGAGCAAGAAGGATCAGTCCTGTATCAATCCTTACAATAACAATGTAGGAATTTTACATGATGATGAGGAATCTATGTCCTCAGTACTACATTGTCTCTACATATCATATGAAGTTTTTTATCTGAAAATTTTCCAGGTGCAGCTATACTTCAGCTCTGTTTTATTAGCTTTTTACAACATTGGTCTCAAGAACAACATTGGTCTCAAGAACAACGGTAAGAAAGAGAAAAACATTTACTAACACCAGTAGAACTCCAAAAGGATGATTGTGATTTTAAGACTCAATTTGGCTGAGTCAACCCTATCAAAAATTGGGCTGTGTCCATCCTCTAGCCTCAAGAGCACTGTAGCAGCAGAGCCCACATACATGCACAGAAGCTAAATTATTGCTTCTTCCCTTTTCCTTGCTGCCCCAGGAGTAGACCCAGCACCATGTCTGAGTGCTCCAGTTGGCAGACATAGGAAACCTCTGAGGTTTTACTAAGAGTTAAAACCTATAAATGATTGCAGGACAGTGTCCAAGCTCATGTCTTGCCGCCATGCAATTACCTAATTTAAGCGGTGACTTAACATGTTTCAATTAATATGATGTCTCTGATAGAGTGTAATGCAGTTAAGGTGCTCATCTCATCCTGCAGAAAAGCAGAGATGGACTTCAGCTAGAAAATCCCAAAACAGTCCTCAAGTAGTCTTCTGTCCTGCAGATTAGTGACTGTAGCTATGGCTCAAAGGATGACAACAAACTGATTGCTTCTCCTGTATGTCCACCAGAAGTGCTGCCCTCACCAGAGCACCCCACATCACCTCATATGTGTAAATATAAAACTCTCAGCTTGGATCAGGTGATTGCTTCATCTTAACTTCCCAGTCTTAAGAAGAAGAAATAACACAAAACAGCTGTTGAATATTTTACTTCCCACCCCAATTCTATTTACTCAGTTGAGTTTAGTTTCTTGGCTATATTAATGACAGTTTCTTTGTTGAAATAAAAAACATTTAAATTCCTCCTTTTCCCTAATCTACTTCTCCCTGACACTCAGCATTTAGAATTTCCTAATGAAAAAGTATTCTTCTTTTTTTTTTCTGAGAGATCCTTTAAATTTTGTGGCCCATGTCAGAAATCAAACAAAGGAGTTGACAAAGGAATTCCCTCTGTACTCTGGATTAAAAGCATTTCAGGCATTTCTTTGATAGTCAAAACAACATTAGGAAGCAACAGAGCAGCTGGAAAGGACCAGATTAATTGCAGAGATACTTCCTGCTCATATTGTGACATTAAGCTGCTTTTTTTTTTTTTCTTTTTTTCTTTTTATTGTTATTGATTTATTTTCCTTCTAAACCCCAAGGAAGAACTACTACCAGTCTTAGCTAAGGACTTAAATATATATTTATTATTCCATGAAATATTTAAAACACTGATTTTAATCAGGTCCTCTGCCTTTTTCTTTGTTTTTACTGCAAATAATCTTTGAAAATAGCATACTAACTATACCCTTTGTATAGTTACTCCCTTAGCTCCAGTTCCTGCACCACAGGGAAAAAGTGACTGAAATGAAACAGTTGCAACTGCCAAATAATTGTATTAGAAGGGGGAAAAGGATGGGTAGAATGGGAAGGGCCACCAGAAATAACGGTTTCCAACAGAGCCCATGTACAGGAAATTTTCCTCCTTGGTGTTATCAGTCATACAAAGTTCATGTCTAATTTTACAATTGCCTCATCTTCACAGGAACATGAAAATTCCAAATGAAAAAAACTTAGTGAGATTTAGAAAGAGTATGCAAGCTAAACAGGTGAAGGGGCTTTTACCCCTGTTCAGAGGCTTTTTATTGGAGATTGACCTGGGAATAGAAGAGCGATCACCTTAGCTGAGAGAGATTTTGGGAAGAAAATGCTGCAAGTTTGGTTTTCTTTCCTTTTTTTTTTTTTTCAGGGGGAAAAAAGTTAATAGTTTATTGTATAACTACAGAAACTCAGCACTGACATAGAGGACTGTGCACAGGGCAACCTGACCTTGCCTCTGCTTGCAGGTAAGACGTTCCATTAGTGACACAAGTAGGTGCTGACGATGCTTTCTGTCAGCAACTGGCAAATGCCCTGCCAGGGCTGAAACACTGGGTCTCATGCTCAGTGGTGTAATAGAGAATGTCCTTCACAGTTAGCAATTAAGGCAAGCACTGCTCTTGATGGAGCATGGTCCTCCTTGCCAAAATGCACCTGAAATCTCAAGATTGTCTATGGGATACATTGAATATATACAGACTTGCAGATACCATTTATCCTATGGACTGTTTTAAAGATAATGAAAGTAATCATGGCACAGTTCACTCCTGTGCTGAATGATACACATTTTTACTTCTTTAATAATTTAATAATTTAAAATAATAATTTAATAATTAAAAGCTCATACTTGAATGTAATTTTCCGTAACCACGTGAGTACAAGATTGCACAGCCAGTTTCTCATTTTTTTATACTAAATACAATCTACTTCCTATGCCACATTCAATTCTGTATATTACATTCTATTCTGTCTATTGCAAAATATTAAGGAATGTGACCGTGATTTCCTGGAGATAATGACAGAGAAGGTTTTGGCCTTTCCTTTGAGTTTAAATGGGACTTTGAATAAAATTTACTTTCTAAGGTATAAATGATATGTAATTATATACAATGGGGAAGAGAATAAAAAACTACAATAACTTAAAATATAACTTAGGAGAATTTGAAAAAAAATCTAGTTTGTTAGGTTGAAGAGACAAGAATTGAGAGGTTGGATGAGAGTGACAAAATAAAATTCTGTTTTAAATGTTAAGAGAAAATTATGATGACATAATCTTGTGTAACTAATATAAAAATAAAAAAAAATCATCTCTAAGGTTTGTTTGCTTTAAGGAATTTTAGGGAAAGCTTTCTGAAAAGGTAGATGTTGAAACAGGAATATATAAATACCTAAGGGAGCTGTGCCACTGCATACTTTAAATGAGAGGCTATATAAACATCATCAGGTATGGATCAGGTATTGAATTGCTCATTGCAGAAAGCCCCATTCCTCCAGTTCTGGAATCACAGAATACAACTGACTCACATGGCATTTCACTGCAAAGCCAACTTCATAAGAATAAATGCACAGTGGGGAGACTGAGATAGGACCAACCTTCAGATGTCTAACTTCAACCACATGTACTATTTTGTTTGCATCTGATTCTCTTGCTTTCTTCCCAAGACAGACATAATGTGCTTTCTATATTAAATGATATCCTATCCTTGTTCCCTTGATTAATCATTTTATGGCATCTGCAGCATCAATCTCGATGCAACACCCTGAGTCAATCACTATGAATGAAGTGGTTTGGAACTGAAGTGTAAGAAAAATAGAAGTATCAAATAGCCTCCTCCATGCCAAATTTGAGGGAAATAAGCTGCCACTTGGGTTCTATGTAACAGATACGCATGATTCTAATATGACCGATAAGGTTACTTTTCACCAAAGTTATATTAAAATTTTCATTAGCCTTCTGCAGTTCTCAGCATCACCAAGTGGATTTTTATCTTGCATAGGAGATGAACTCATGCTCAAAATGAAAGAGTAGCCTAAAGAGAAACTGGGTACCAGTTTATGAATGTCTGTGGATACATGCATGAAAAGACCCTGCCACATGCAGATCTGCTTCCTGAAGCAAACCCCATCTGCCCTGCTGCACTTGCTGCTGCACCTCCTCAGTCTGCAGTAACCTTGCCCAAAAAACTATTGTATGTATATGGAACAGCACACTGGATGTGTCAGTTGAAGGGAAGAGCATGTGAAAAAGGGAGAAAAATAATGCATATGATTTCCCTACTGAGGCCTTTAATGAAAACCTTAAAGATCATGTTATACAGTCTGAAGGTAAAGGGCTCAGTGAAAGACAGAGTGGGAAAGGCTGTGGCAGGCTGCTGTAATCCAACAGCACTGTCAGGGAATGGAGGTGTGATAGTAATACATCAGCTTGGGAGGAGGTTGCTCAAAGCACAATAGTTAAGACATTTTTTAAAAAGAGTGCCCTAAAAATCAGTGTGTTCTGATTCCTTTTATGAGAAAAGGGCTTCACACACCACCAGATAACTGTTGGTCAAAATGTAGGTTTATGGGGAAAAATGTGTTCCTAATTTACCACTGAAAACAAAAATAAATCATGTTATCACATGGATTTTAAAAAAAATATCGCATGGATTTACACATTTGTGACACTAAATAGTTTAGTACTGTGCAACACCACTACTACTGGGGCATATCTGGGTAATGAGCATCATGGGAGGAACTCATAATGAAGTTTTAAATTCATTAATTTAGTAGCATTACTATGTTAACGTGGTTTCCACTTTTTCTATTAAAGAAGTAGGAATGTATTGTGGAATTTATGAGTACTGACCCAAGTTTCACCCAGAATATTTTAGCTTTACCAGTTGTGCATGTCACAGTAGATACAATAAATTAAAACTAACAACTGGAAGATGATACACTCTTAAAAAAGAAGTGACTAGAGAAGAAGCCAGGGAGTCAGTTTAATCAGCTAGCTGGAGAGTATTTCCACATGAGATTTCCTGTCCCATCACTCAAGGGAATTCACAGCACAGGGTAATATCAGGAGGAAGATGTACCTTAGCATTAAGTTACCTAAAGAACAAAGAAAGCTAAAGTAAAGAAGGCCAGAGAAAAATCTAAAATCCAGAAAGATTTAAATGTGGCTAACATTTTATCTATCAAACTATGGTATGTGCCATTCAGATAAAACTAAGGATTTTGCTTCCTTAAGCCCTTTATTTCATTGCTTTTGTTATACCCTGTGTCACAAGTCCGCACATACTCAGAAATGTAAGAACTACTGGGGCATGCTCTAACAGCTGTTAAGCTCTATTCAAAGGTGATATTGGTGTTGAGAAAGATGCTGTTTCCAGTTTTAGGTCTGAGTCACTAAAAAACTACATTCATTCATTCTGACACCTGATGAGAATTCCGTGGCTGCCTCAAGTGGAAATGTCATGGGCTTTTCCAATGGTCATTTGTAGTCAGGTCTAACACTTTCTAGAGTGATCCATACACCACTGTTTAGATGAACTTGGTTAGTTTTTAGTTTTACTGAAAAACAATCTTGCAGTTGCAGATTCAAACCAATGAAGAAAAGAGTTCCCTCCTTTGGTAATACCAGTAGGAGGTATTTTTGTTTTAGAAGAAAGTTTTGCAAATGATTTCTCATAGGTACTTAATTTTATCATTCTATCGACATGCTCAATGTACCTTGTTTAGACAATTTTGCTTCCAGCTAAAAGTGGAGTCAGAGCAAGCTAGAGCGTTCTCCCATAGGAACTGTAGAAGTTCTGTGCCTACCATATACAGATATTTTTAATGGAACTGACTTGATGGAAAATTCTGTGTACCATTTTCTGTAAAATTATATTATCAAAAGAAAAACCCAGCTACACCAAATGGGGATGTGTTAATGTGACAGATAACTGTGAGAATGGGACATCAGACCTACATTATGGTTCTCCATATACCTGACTGGTTAAATCTTCTACCTGTGAGGCAGGTACACAAAGCTCTATCATGACAGGAAACTTCAAACAACTGAAAGTGCATGAGTTGTGTTTAAGGTCTTTTCCTACTCACATAAGATGAGCAACCATTCAAAACACAGATTTCAGGCTGCATAATTTGCCCTGAAGAGCTGTAGTTAGTTTTCTATTTTCAACCTGAATTCAAAATTCTCATGATGGAGAACGCCTACTGGTCCCACATTTTGATTAAATTTATATTGCTGTCTTCAGAGAAACCATCTGTAGTATGAGTGTAAATAAAATGAAAATTTACCACCTCCATTCCTGAAATCTAGTGAGTGTGTGGTACTTCGCACATTTAATATAAGTGCCCCAATTGTAACTCTAAAGGTAAACATGCCAGCTTTAAATATCAGGCACTGCACGTAGCTCTAATCTGTGACAATAAAATCTGGTTTAACAAAGAGAAAAAGGCACTCAAAATACAATTGTGATTTTCCACTTCAAACAGATGAAATCTAGGGATGCTCCTCCTCAAAATTGTGTTACATAAGTTTTATAATAGCCCTAATATTCATACTGTAAATTATTTATAAAGACAGAAAATTATTCTAAATACATCTGTGTGTCATTTCAAACAGATTAAACCCCCCACTATGACAGGAGAACTTTCCAGCCTCTAGATTCCAGGGTGCTCTTTAAGTAAGTTCCAATTGTTTTTTTTATTCTTTCACTTCTTAACTTGAAAGTTGCACTAAGGGAATTGCTAACCAGTCTATTAAGTCATGTCATCTCATAGGGAATAAGTTTCTGAAGCTTCTTTCCTGTCTAGGAATTACAAAGTAAGTGACATGAAGGAGAGAATACTTCTAGAATTTATCTATTTTACATCACAAAGATAAAAAAAAGGATTAAGAGATTGGAATGAATGGTCTTTTGTTTGTACAAGAGAAAAAAAACCAAACTAATTTTACAACAGAGTCTACCTAAGATGTCAAGTGATTGACTGTGACACTGGGAAGAAAAATTCTGGTAAAAATATTCAAACAAATGCAGAGCAGGCAAGAAACTTATTAGCTGATTCATATTTATGCTATGAGGTGCTACTATGCTAAAACATGGAAAACTTTTTAACACCTTACTCATACTGTAAAATATCTCTACAAATGAGAACTTTTAAATAGTCTTGCATTATAGTCTGACATGTGACACCCATCTTCAAGAAAATCCAGAAAGAGATCCCAGTAACTGCAGACCCATCACTGTCACCTCGGTGCCAGGGAAGGTCATGGAACAGACAATCTCAAGAGCCATTATAGAATAGTTAAAGGTCACCCAGACAACCAGGCCCAGTCAGCATAGGTTCATGGAAGGCAGATCCTGCTTTACAAACCTGATCTTGTTCTAAGACAAGTTGACCTGCTTAGTAGATGAGAGAAAGGCTGTTGATGTACTCTAACTGGATTTCAGTAATGCCTTTGGCACTGTCCCCCACTAAACCCTAATGGAAAAGCTGCCTGCCCATGGCTTGGCTGACACATACTCTGCTGGGTTTAACACTGGCTGGTAGTCTGGGCCCAAAGAGCTGTGCTCAGTGGAGTTCGATCCAGTTGGTGGTGTCCCCCAGGGCTCAGTGCAATTTATCAATGATTTTGATGAGGGGATTGAATGCACTCTCAGTAAGTTTGCAGATGATACCAAGAGGGCGTTTCAATCTGCTGGATGGTGGAAAGGCTGTACAGAGCGACCTGGACAGACTGGATAGTTGAGCTGAGACCAACTGTATGAAATTCAATAAGGCCAAGTGTCGGGTCCTGCATTTTGGTTACAACAACCCCAGGCAACACTACAGGCTTGGAGAAGAGTGGCTGGAAAGCTGCCTGGCAGAAAAGGACCTTGATGTATTGATTGACAGTCAGCTGAATATGAGCCAGCAATGTGCCCAGGTGGCCAAGAAGGCCAATGGCTTGTATCAGAAATTCTGTGCCTAGGAGGATTAGGGAAGTGATCCTGCCTCTGTATTCAGCTCTGGTGAGGTCCCACCTCGACTACTGTGTTCAGTTTTGGGCACTTCAATACAAAAAGGACATTGAGGTGTTGGAGCAGGTCCAAAGAAGGGCAACAAAGCTCGTGAAGGGTTTGGAAAACATCCCCTATGAGGAGTGATTGAGGGTTTTGGGGCTATTTAGTCTGTGAAAATGGACACTGAGGGGAGACCTTATCACCCTTTAGAAATACCTGAAAGGAGGTTATAGTGAGAGTGGGGTTGATGTCTT
Source organism: Calypte anna (assembly GCF_003957555.1). Classification (NCBI taxonomy): domain Eukaryota; kingdom Metazoa; phylum Chordata; class Aves; order Apodiformes; family Trochilidae; genus Calypte; species Calypte anna. Next base: position 10,263,854 of record NC_044244.1, on the reverse strand, counting down.
CTCACAGGTGACAGATGAGGAAATGGACTCAAGTTGTGCCAGGGGAGATTTATGCTGGATATCAGGAGAAGGTTCTTTACAGAAGGGGTTGTTAGGCACTGGAACAAGCTCCCCAGGGAGGTGGTTGAGTCTCTATCTATGAATGTATTTAAAAATCATCTGGATGTAGTGACTGGGGACATGCTTTAGTGGTGGGTCATCAGAAATAGGGTTAAGATGAGGTCAGACTCCATGATCTTGAAGGTTTTTTTCAGCCTGAGCAATTCTATGATTCAATGAGCTATCAATCAAATAAAATATAAATTAATTGCAATAAACACAACAGAATCTAGAGCCACAAATATCTTTAAATATCTTCTCATCCAATATGTGAAAGCAGCTTGACTGTGCAACCAGAGAAGGTAACACTATGTTTGTGACTATGGCTGTACAACTAAAAGCGTGTATGTATTTTTCATGTTAGAATGAATCTGTCGATTATGTTGTTAATTATAGATTAAGGTTAACATTAAATTGCACAGAGAGGGAATAACAAAAAAGCTCACATGTCATCATCCTGGAATCATGTGTAGTCTTTCTATGTACTACTGGGAGAGCATGACCACATGCATATTTTATATTAGGCTTCTTTTAAAAAAACATTAGAATGTTATGAAAGATTGTCAAGGGAGTTTCATTATTATTCCTAAAAATTAATTTACTGGTTCCATCTCATTATAAGTTTTTCACACATAAATTTTCCCCAAAATTCCCACAAGGATTAGTACTGAGTGAAAAATATACAGAAAAAGCAAATGGTTCTTCAAATTATACCTGCGGAAGCTTTCTTTTTATTTCTTTGCATATACTGGTAATGGCATCTAGGAGAAAACTAGTAAGGGATGGCATCTAGCAACCCAGTACTTTATTAGACAAGTAAGAAAATTCAAGTGATTACTAAATTTGAACTTGCAGATACATAGAACCAAGCGTAGGAAATTTGCCTCCTATTGTATCTCCACTGCCTTTAACTATATAAGAAAATATACTTAAATAAACAGAAATCCATATTATTGCATTATTGTCACAATTATAAATTTGTTGTATATATTAAAATCCCTAAATCCTTATTCACTAGAAGGAAAAAGACAGGCTGTATAATACCTTAAAGGATGGAGTAAAATAACATTTTTAAAATTAATAAATCCTACACTTAATTAATTATACTTCACAGAATAACTGATCATCAGGCATGAAGTTAGTAAGACAGATCTGAGCTCTACAAATCACTTTCATTGATTGGACTGGATATTTTATTATACTTTCCTCCTAACATGGCAAATTAAATGGAAAATAATAAGAAATAAATCATACATCTCCCCTCTTATGCACGTATTTCCTTTAGCTGATGGCTTTTGTTGTAACAATAAAAGGTCCCAAGACCAAATCTGAAGAGGAACCTCTGCATATATTTTCAGAATACAGCCATGTGTCACACAATGAGATGCTGTGATTCATTTTTTCCTTCTAATTATCAGTTTAGAAAGTACTTTCAGCTCAGACACAAAGATTAACTAAACCCCACCATATCATTTCGTGTGAAACACTATTATAAAGCAGACAAAAAAATTATTATTTAAGGTCACTGAGTGAATCACTGGTCGAGATGGAAATTGTGTCTTGCATTTCTAGGTCTTCTTTTGAAAGGATAATTCACCTATATGAGGTTTTCCAACCAAATACTTACACTGTTTTATATACAAGCATCTACATCAACTGTTAAAACATCTTGGTGATGTAACTTCTGGATTTTTTTTTACCAAAGAAAAAAACCAAAACAAACCCCCTCTCAAAAATCAGGTATAGGTGAATCCCCAAACAGCAGAAAAAAAACCTTTTAGTTGTAGTGTTATGAACCCAGCTCATATTTATCTTTTATTTTAAAAGTGACTAGTCTTTTAAATAGATCAATTAACACTGAAATGTATTAGGAGACAACTTACAAAGCTGGTTTATTTTACACACTCAGACACACACACACTGACACTTTTGTGCATCTGTAGGTGTGCAAAAGCCAGACCAGAAGTTTGAATTCAACTTATCTAACCATGTCAAACCCATAATTCTGGTTGAAACATAGATCAAATTTCAACAAAAGAAATCCATACCACTCTTAGCTAAGTCCCTCAAAGGTACAATTAACTTCACGGGGAAAACCATGTGGGTTTGTTCCAGTCCAAATCTATTCAAATCCTAACCTTGAGGTTTGACTTGCCTTTGCCTGATGAATAACAATGCCAGAAAGTATTCACAGTGAGGAGATATACATATTTCTCATATCATTTAGCTTCCTGTGTTTCTGATTGGTAATGCAAAGATGACACCAATATAAGAAAAATATTAAAAAGTTTAAATCTTTTTTCTCTTATGGTATACTTCTGTACCTTTGACACAAAAGTATCACAAAGTGTACATTATTATATATATATATATTACTTTTCTTTCAAAGAAGTGTTATAGATTGGGAAAGCTTTAACTGTCCTAAGATTCAATATTAATTTAAAAAGTACTTTATACGCACACAAAAGGTTTTTTTCACTTCCATATTTAAATGCTCCTGTTGTTCCTGTTGTATTTTATGAAATAAAATTTTTCATGCACATACATACAACTTACTCTTATATACAACTTACTTTTTTGTCTTCATTGTATTTATGGAAAATTTCTTGTGCTCTTTCTTCACCACCATCCGTAAACAACATAATAATCTTATTGCAGTTGGCTCTAGAGACACTGTGCTGTAGAAGATACAAATAGAAGGCTTTTATTTATTTCAGGCTGTAAGTAACAGCAACTGTTGTATTTGCTGCCTTTCATATCAACGTTTTTATTACTTTAATAAGATAATGGCAAAACTTGCAAAGTCTTATAGGATTTCATTCAATACCACTTTCTACATAAAAAATAAAATAAAATATTAAGCTGAATATGACTCATTTCAGATACCGACCAATACAGAGGAATGGAGATCTGGTGGTTCTTCTCAATTCCATGAAACCAAGGAAAGCTCTTTAGCTCATACTTATCTTGTCAATCTCACAGTGTTCTTCTGCAAATGTTCTACGTAAGACTTGTACAGTGAAGTCCTCTAAACATTATTACTCTTCTCTTTTATCCTTTTTTTATTCCTTCTTTCTATTATTCTTTTTTTCTTATCCTTATACTTGTCCTTGTGGAAAATTGGTAACCAAGACCATCCAATTAATTACTAATTATTATTTTGCTTATTTTGCTTCAGCTGTGCTCTCATTCACAGAATCTATCAAAAGTCATAATTTAGGCATCCTATAGGTATGTCTAGAAACTACTATATAAATTTAGAAATATTTGTGCATTGTATATTTTTCAGATTTTTTCTTAAAATAAGCTCCATTGCCCACTCCATTCTTTATTTTTAATTATTATTTGTAAATAGACTGAAATTAACAGCTAACCTTTCAGAACGTATTTTACAATCAGGTTTATATAATGCATTGCAGCCAAGATGTCCATCTGTCTATTGCCTACTTCTCTATATAGATTTTAACTCAGAGGCAAAAAACTGAACATGCTCCATTATTTCTTTTCTTCCATTTCCATTATTTCCAGGAGCAAACCTGGAAAAAAGAGAATTGAGAAGAAGCTCCTTGGACTCCTAATTAAGTAGCCAAGCTAACTAATAAAGATACTGAGGAAAACACAGTGTGCTGTGCAAAGGAACAAAAATATTGTTCCACAGTCAGGACAAAAGAAAGATGACCAGGAATTATGTCTTGTTACAAATGGAGCTAAAGGTTCCTATTTTAGCATTCATCTTTGTTCCTTACTCTCTAAAAGTTAAGAATCTAGTCTAGGTAAATGATTCATGAATTTTACAGCCAGCCTTCCTTGTTCTCCCTGTTGCTTGTAAATGGTCCTGGTCAGACACATCTTGGTACTTTGGTGTAGTTGAATGTGATAGAGAAAATCCCTTAAAAACCCAGTAAAAATAAATTTAACTTTCTTTTCTGCAAGCCTGATGTTTGATTTATAAATTCACTATACAGTAAAAAAAAAACAAAACAAAATAGGAGGCTCATCCTTAGAAAGTACCTAGTTCTTTCTTGCTTTAGTCTTTGTGACTAGATAGCAGCTTCTGCCTGGCTTGGTCAGGTGAGATGATCCCATTCCCTTTCATTTTTTTTCATCCTACTCTCTGGCCTGGTTCCTAGTTCTCTTGTTCTAGACACTGAAACACCAAAGCCATCCCTGAAACATCAGCCAATAATCTCCAATATTTCAGATCAATGCTACAATGCGCAAGAAAACTAAAATACAAAAACTTTATTTATTATCACTACATTAACAACAGAATAATTTTTCCTCAGAGATTATTTGAATTGGTAGTTGAATAATCAGCAAACATCGATGTATTTGATAATTTGAAAAAGAAAGTCCAAGGATTTTCTTACATGTAATAACACATAAAAACCTCTTGAAATCAATACATTCTCTCCAATCTCATCAGCACACTGTGTTTCATTTGGAATTAAATAATTTATGACCATTTTTCACCTGTGAAATGTAACCTACAAGGCAGTGCTTTGGGGATGCAATCTTCTGGATATTAAAAAAGTAATAAAAGTAGCGTTGGATATTTCATAAATAATTAAACTCACTTACATTTACAATGACTTAATATATGGGCCAAAATAAAATCAGATGAAAACCAGAGAGATGACAAGGAAGGGAACCAAAGGCTGCTCATATTATAAAACTTTCCTATTGATTTTCAAATAAACTCTATTACGGGAAATGTGAACTTCAGGTAGTTTGGTAGGGGTTTTTTGTTGTTCGTGATTTTGGTTTTTTCGGGTTTTGTTTTTTTTTTTACAGAATAAATCAGGATTTTTCAAGTGGCTTACTTAGAATCTGCTTATCCAGTATCAGAAAAATGCAGTGTTTTCATTTTATCTCCTGATACTTACAGAAAGGCTTTTACATCCCACCATAAAAACTTCACATCCTAATGAATGAACATAACAACCCAGTCCCTTACAAGGGACAAAAAGTAAGAATTGCCTTAATAACATATTTTTTCTTTTCTTTCTTTCAAACAAGAAAGCAAGACACAATTCTTGTTATACTGCACTAAAATTACTTCTGTTTTATACAAGTTTTACATACCTAAAATTAACTCATTAAGTGGCAGCTCAGGATTATACCTCAGGACACCTAAAATCCTAACATTAGGAATATCTTTTTCATTATGAGTTTAATGCCACTGAAGAAGGAAAAGATAAAAAGTTTAAAAATCAACTATTAAAAAAAAGAGAGATTTCAGGAAATATTTATTTTTTTAGTAAATCATAGTTATTACAGAATGGGGGGAAAAAGCTCATAAGTTGCTTCATCCAAAGTGTTACTGTTTTCAAAGAAGAAGTTAATATAACAATAAATAATGGGAAAATACTGCATTAAAATTAGGGATTCTATCACTGATAATCACTTGAATTCATATGATGAAAGAAACTGAAGTATCTATTCCAACCTAGCATCACATCAGACAGTAAGTTTTTAATTTTTCATGGCACAAATGAAATACTAGTTTGTATTTAGGAAAAACAAATGTTTGAAATACTTTTCATCTAGAAATAGTGCCCACAAAATTATTACAGAAATTTGAGCTGTTCAAAAATACTTCATTGCCATGGAACTTAAAGCAAGTGGACTATTTGAATTAATAAATACACAACTGGAAACTGTCCTCAAGTATATTCTTTAAGTAGTTGTTTAAGCCTGTGTTATATTACCCAATTATACTGTCCTGTCACCAGAGTCTGACACTAACACCATCACCAGCCTTTTATTCTTTCTGCCAGATGTATTTGGCAATATGTGGAGCAGATGACTCTATTTGTGTAGCACAGTATAATCTCTTAATTTCCCTTGATATACACATCCACTATGTCCAGACATAATTTAAAGACTTGCAGAGATTGTGTGAAGTTAATCATACCTATGTCTGCAGTTATGAGAGAGACAGTCCCACTGTGAGACTGATCTCTAATTATTTTATAACCATTTTTTTTAGTTCTTTTAACAGCTCCTCTTTGAGGTTTCCCCTGTGTTCAGGTCTTCAATTACTGCCTGTACCCAATGTACATAACTGGTACTGTACCAGATGTAATCCATAATGTTAACCAAACACAAAAACTGTGAGGAAAAAGTTGTGCTAGGTATATCTTTTTGTGTCTTCCTGATATCCTCTGCATGAGACAGATGAAGAGGAAAAGCCTTTCAGCCTGGACTGAGGAAGTCCAGCAGCTTTTGAAATCCTGTTTGTAGTTTTATTTAACCATCAGCAGAGGGCACCCAGTCACTTCCCCACTAAAACCCTCAGCTCATCGACATAGTGATCTGTTGAGAAAACATCATTGAAAACATTCTTTGCTTTTCCTCCATCAAAATTTAAGAAAGATGGTGAAAATTTTCTAGCTTTTTAAGCTCATTTGCTCCCCTCTTTCCTGCTTAAACCATGACTGACTATTTATGACTTGCAGTAGGTATGAAATTCTGTGTTAACTAAATATTACTAGGAGATGCTGTGTTAAAATTGAAATAAAACGCCTGTAACATAGAGCCTTCTATTTTAAAATGTCATGCAAATCAATCAGTCCCACTGCAATGCAACAACTAAGGATCAGAGCATGTTCAAAATCAAATTCAATCCCAAATTTCAGCAACCTGTTGGGGGATCTTCAATGAAAATAAAATATTGTTAGGATAAATTTAGTTGGTAAATGCAAGTTTGCACTTCTACCACTGAGTTACACAAGGGAGAAATATGCAGTGGCCACCTGGACATTCAAGTTCTCCTTCATCACTTCAAAGCAGAGAGATGACTTTCATACTTACATTCAGCAGCTGTTCAAAAGCATAGCTAAAGCCTTTTTTGTAATCAGTAATTCCTTTCGCAGAGATTTTATAGACAGCTTCTTTCAGCTTCTTCTTGTTTCTGACATTAGCTTGGACAAGATGATTAAAGCAACTGACGTTCTGAGCATTATTGTTAAACTGTAAAATAAAAAGAATTAGTATTAAAGACAGTTAATTCTCTTTTTTAGGTGCTGTAGTAATAAAGGATACTGTTTTCTTCATCTATGAAATAAAGTATGTTATATCTGGATTTTCAATTTCCCTGCATTGAGACTGTCCATGAGAGTCTGGAGATTTCAAAATTGGACAATAAATATGATTTTTTAAAAAAAGATGTTGCTTCACTCTTCATTGCAAGCAAAAACTCTTCTATAGTGGGAAAATTTCCATAAATATTGTTTCGAGATCATATAGATGAACTGAAAAATGCCAAGTTATGGATATAAAAACCATAGGGAAATACTTATCTGATGTTTTCTAATCACTGAAAAATATTGGTTGTCTGGTGGTTTCCATATTGCACAGATTAGTCTGCTGTAAAACTTGCAAATCATAATCAATACACTATAGAAAACAAAATACACTCTTGGTACAAAGTAAGTACGTGAAAGTATAGCTGTAATAGTTAATAATTATACAGGTTTGAGTACTGTGACAGAATATTGAGACTCCTGAAAAAGGCTGCAGCATGTATGATTTTAAATATAGTCTTGAAAGAAACAAAATATTACTCCAGATAATTTGTTTTTAACTCTACGTGAATGAAAAGCTCATTTTAACTATGACACAGTGATATTTATTTAATATATTTTTGAATAATATTATTAAACCATTTTTTGGCCAGTTTTTAAACTGTTTTATTTATCCAGATTTCTTGTAGGAGCTTTTTTTTTTTTTTTTTTCCCCTCTTCTCACTCTCACTAGCAAGTAGGATGTCAAAAAATTCCATAAAAAACCTACTCAGTGAAGGCACTAAAATCCAGACCTCCTAATTTACATTTCAATTGAAAACAGATTGTTATATCTCTTCCTGATTAATGGTCTTCAGTGAAAATAAACGTAACTGTAATTTTATGCTGTCAGCCTGGTGCAAAGCCTTAAAATAACTTAAAAATCATGCCTTGCAGGCTCAAGTCTCAATACCATTAATTAGTTCAATAGTACTGTATAGCAGGTAAGGTAAGTAGCAACACAGATTTCAATAACTACTCAGACTACTTGCATGTCTAAAATAAATCACTAAGTACAAGGCACAGAGATAGAATTGCTATCAGCAGCAAACTATAACTTGCACTCTAATTGTAGGATATTTGCAACGAACAGAATTTAAGAGGATGAAGGGATGATAGTATCAAACCATTTTCAGTAATGCATAATAATTGAATTCAAGTTAATAGGATGCCTAGGAGGTGCACAGACATTTCCATGTCCTGGAATCCATTGAATACAGATGCATAGAGATGCATGCATGCTCTTAGGACCTATCAAAATATGAACTACCAGGAATTTTTATCAAAGATCCACTTTAATCAGAGACTTCTGCTACCAAGTTAGCAAAGGAATAACAGCAAATACAATATAGCTTATGACAGAGATTACTGACAGAGAAAGGCATCATCTTTAGCAGAAGGCTTCGCCTTATTTGTTCCAGGTTCTTGAAAATAGCCACAGAGTTGCACCAGTGGGGACTTTGGTGGTAAGTGAGCAAATTCCAACACTATTATGAGACCACTTGTTATGCTGGATTCTTACATGGTTCCACATGTGATTTCTTATTCTCACAAAAAGGATCTGTCAACATACCTTATGAACCAGAAACTTTAAAAGATTAATTCGTCTACCTCATCCTCTAACATTAACACTTTACCCCAAAACCACTCCTGCATGAATGCAGAACCTAAACAAGAAAGCCCACTATTTTGATTGCAGGAGTTAAGTTATTCACAACTAATATAAAATCTTTTCACCTTCATATTATATTTATTTTCCTAGGAAGCTTACTTTTTTTCATTCATCATGAGCTGATACTGTCATTTGGTGAGATACTGAATTTTTATGGTATATTTCCTGCTTTCCTGAGGGCTGTATTAGCTAAAAAAAAAAATAAATTAAAAAAATGTTCTTGTTTGGCAGAATAGACTGTGAGAATACACAAAAAGAATATCCATGTATCTTCCTAATTATTATGGACAGTTAATACCCTGTCCCAATTTTATAGCTCTCATCCCTAGGTGATTAGAATTTGTGGGAGCAAGTTACTCTTGAATTGTTTTATGCAGTATTCTGTCTCCCTTTCTATCAAAATGAAGTTTCCAAATGTGTCACAAGGAGACAACGTTTTTCAAAAACACACCAAAGCATGAACAGGTGCTTCAACTTTGAAAAATATAAAATTATATTGGACCAAGTGCTATACATTCTATTTATCAGGGCTTTCATAATCCCACATCTAGATAGCATCAGGTATCTAAATTATTTACAGTAACAAAAGTATGAAAACAGGATGAGTTAATGAAGATTAAAAATATATTCATTTTTCCCAGTGTCACAATGCAAACTTCCCCTTTAAAATAAATGAGCACATGGAACTGGATTACATATAACCAAATTTTTGCATTTTATATTCCTCTAATGTTTATTTCCCCGAGATAAACATTTTGGTAGGACTAAAACTCTACAGAATTCCAGCTGAATCCTAATATTTCAATTCTCTTAAATTAATTTTATTAGTGAGATGCAATAAAAGCACAGATTTTGAACTTTGAAAGTGGAAGAAAAACACTACCTGGTGGGTAGCTCTGCTCTACCAAAGCCAATTTAATCTGAAAATGTACAGTGGAAACACTGATCTGCTTAATTTGACATTATACACAAAACTGAGATAATATGAAAGTAGTCAGAAGTTCACTCTTATGGTCAGTGCCTGCCTTGTCTTGGGCTACAGCAAACATAGGTTTAGACATTCAAGTGAAAATCTAGTGACAAGCAAAAATTTCTGAAATGCCACTAACATTAAACTGCAGAGATAAATTGCTTGCTAGCAGTCTTGCAACATGAATTTCAGGAATTTACAGATAGGAAACTGACATTTCAAAACTTGACAGAAATACTGGCTCAAACTGCTTAAGCAGTTAACAACTGAATTGTACTGTACTTAACATGATAGAAACTAAAGAAAGGGTCAAGGTCAAAACATATGCATCTATATACTGACAAATGCTGATGTAAAATGGAGAGAGCTAACACATTTATAAAAAGGAGAATTATATCAACCCAAATCTGCAGATGCTGTAATATAATACTGACAAAAGAGCCATCTGTTTTGAAATACATCAGTCAACATTATTGTTAATGTCAGTCAACAAAACAGAAGAGCTGTATATTAGATAAGGAAATCTCAGGTAGAACAACCACCTTCATAAATGAACATTTACCTGTTTGCTAAGAGGTGAAGGAAAATCTGAAGGTTTAAATGGGACTGATAAAAACGTCCAAAGAGAGGTACAAAACTCACTGTAACATTAAATTAATTTATTCACCAGAAAAAATACTGTTAAAATACAGTTAAAAGCCTTCAGATTGCCCTTAAGGCTTTTTCTAACTGTCATAACAATACTTCCATAAATAATTATGCTCTTTAACCAGTTGACCCTGTGACAAATACCAGGAAAATTCATAACTTTGAGCTAGCCAACTGAGCCAGCTTTAAATTCCACTTATCTGAAATATAATATCAATAGTGGCATAGTTTAACACACCAGGATACCAAAAGTCAAAATATCTGCAATAAGCCTTTAATAATTTCTGGTCACACTGTCTGTCTCCTAAGTATGGTGCTTATTTAAGTGTGGATGATTTCCTGAAAAACGGTTAAAAATACACCATTTAGCTTAGTGTTTAACTGGAACAAGAACATGCAGGATTTTAAAAAAAAATAAATGCTGTTTTGGACTGTAAAGCCCATGTTATTACAAAATCAAATTGTATTAAAAATGTAAATTAATTAATTACAATCCATCATTTATTTAATAAAATACTCTCTATGTATCTATTCAAAATATTCTAGTTGAGTATGTATCCAACTGGAATCTCCCCCTAATTACTGCAGTAAGGATAAACATATGTCACAAAAATGCTACAGTGGTAGAAAGAAAATCAAAGGAATTTGTGTACAATGCTATGGGCTCAATGAGTGACTTATAAAATCACAGATGATATTTGCAGGCAAACCATTCAATTGTTCAAAGCTAAGCCACCCTATACATTATATCACCCCAAGTGACAGCTTATTCCTCATCTTAGCTAAATCATCTTAGCTCATCATTCCTTATTCCTCATCTTAGCTAAAATAAGAAAGGCAAACACTTGGAGTTCACAGAAAACAGGCTAACGTTAGCTTTTTATTTAAAGTATCATGAAATACTAATACAATTAAATTTGCCTTGTAATTGTATAGCAAGGAAGATGATATAGATATGGAGGGACTGGAATGCATTTGAAACAGATAATTAGAAGGATCAAAGCTATCAAGCAGTCTGGGAAAAAAACCAGCACATAAAACATATGAGAAGAAAAACATAATTATTTTTTTTTCTTTAAAACTATATTTGGTTCAACGGGTACAAGCTGGTTTGTCTATTGGAAATTTTTTTGATAAATCTGCCTTTTGCAGATACCAGTGGATGCCTTCACAGTTGACACACTTCAGAAAGTACCACAGTGTAACTCCCAGGGATATCTGCACTTTAGCATCACAGACATTTTCAAACATTACTGGGTGACAGACTCCTTGTGAAATAGCTCAGAACTGTTTTCATTTTATTGGTGAGAAAAGTAAAACAACAGTGAAGAAAACAGGTAAATCCAAGGCAAAGATGTTTCCAGAAGTTTTAATATCAGTTCCAAGGTGGTTTTTCCCTTTCCTTTGGGAAACAAACTCCAAGTCCTCAAATTTGAAATTTAATTTGATATTAGTTATTTTGTGGTAAGCCATTTAAACTAAAAGATCAAGTAGGACATAAATTCTTAAACCATGAAGTTTCCTAAATAGCTTATCATTTAAACTTCTTCAAAATGCACAGATAACACCCTAGATTCTAAAGACAGCACTGAGAGAGTAAAATATCTGATTTCACAGGCAATGTATAAACTGATGAACGTTTCAAATCCTGTTCTGTATATCCTCTATCCCTCTTCGTATATTCAAATGTAACTCCATCTCTCAAGGGATATATTGGAAATAAATAAAAAGTCCAACGTCAGTCATTATTTTGGAAAGTGTAGGAGATTATTTGATTGTAAACAAATAATTTAAATTGATTCTGCTCCTTTTATGAAAGAAAACTCAAAGCATCCCTTTCATTGCACTGTGGAAAAACTCATATTATGTGTAATTCCACAGGGAAAAAAAAAAAAAATATTAAGAAAACCCCCTTTGAAATCATCATCATAAGAAGAAATTTCATAAAGAAATAACTTGGAGCATAGGTATGGGTATGGGTTTAATTGTCTTTCTGACATGACCAAGCAAGAAAGCTTCAGTCAACATTTATCCGATGCAGTCTTGACAAACCACTAATCCACCAAGGAAGTCAATAAAAAATGATAACAATAAGCTTATGTGAATTGTCAGAGAAAAAAAAAACCAAAAACCAAACCTTTCTAGATCTAAGATTCAATCTGAAACACACAAAATCCTAAGTTAATCATCTCATTACTGGAAAAGCAATAGCATAAATAAATCAAACCTAATAAATTACTGAAACTTTTAAAGACTTTTTAAGGTTTTAGTCACTAGGTGGCACTAAAACAACAACAACAAAAAAAAGAAAAAAAAAAGAAAAAAAATAAGTTGAGCTACTCTTAAAAAAACTGTTTTGAAATGGGAACTTTTAGACTTCTGGCTCAGGTTGTATGTGCATTATGTGAGTGGCATAAATTCCTTATTTCAATGAATACAAATAGTCTTGTATGCCAACTGAGTGAAGAAGCATGAGTATTAAAATCCAAACATCCACCTTAAAGAAAAATTTCTTCATGTTCAACACAAAAGATTCTAGCTCCAGGAGAATGGCAATCTATTTTTTCCATATTACCAAAACAACTATCTCAGTTTCCAACAGCTTTAAAAAACGTTTATGATACCTGGAAAAACTGTAAAAGTTAGTATTTCTCAACCAACCTCCTATCTAAGTATCTTTATGCATCTCTGAAATCTGTAAAACTGATAGCATTCTTACAGAACATCGTTTATTTCCAACTGTAAGTAAAAATTCAGATTTTTTTCAGTCATCCTTACCTTTCTCCCTATTCTTCATTAATTCTAATCAATTCACTAACATCTACTGGTACCCCACAGCATGTTTAGTAAGAGTATCTTGAAATTACACTTCTTATCTAAAGAAACAAAATAAAAAACCTCTCCCCAAAAACAAAACCAAAAAAACCACTAAAAAACCCTCTTAAAAATTACAGCTGACATTAAAACTGATTTCTGACATCAAATGAGATCCTACCTTAAAATGTATGGAAATTGGTTTTAAACATTTAGAAATATTTAACTTTTAGAGAAAATCACATAGACTGGTTACAGAGACAGCACTTATACAATTAAAATACCAAGATCATGGTAGCTGAACAAATCATAAACTTCACTCTGGGAATACTGAAAATTGAGAAAAACATAGTCAGCTTGCTGAAGACCTAGTCAGACACTACCACTCCTGACTTTTCAATCTGCTGAGGTTTGTTGCTATGCTGCTTCTACCTCATGGCTAAATCAGTTTGGTGACCCAGTTGTATCTATACATATTAAATGAGCAATAGTGAAATAGATCTGATTCCATCAGGCTTTCTTCTTGCAGCAAATCCAGCTTTTTTTTTCCTGCTGCTTTAGGCTTGGTAATAGGATTTTAGGGTTAATCCCAAGAATAACTGAATCTTGAATAAGGCTGGTTACAATCTATATTTCAGCAGTGAGAAGATATTATAAATATTTATCAGAACTCATTTAGAAAATAGAGAGAAAGCAATTTGCAAATTTTTATTCCCATGTACATCTCTGTACACAGAAAATCTGAGGCAGTTCAAGCAATAAAGTTTTGTAATTTGACATGCTGAAAAATAAAATGTGGTAGTAAAGTTCAACATTCGTATCTCACTATAGAAAAATTATTTTCTCCTATCTTATGACTTGCATAGAAATAATCTTCAGGTATACACTACAATTGTACACATGCATTTGAACCCTATCATACTCCTCAGTAGGAAGGAGCACTCCTGCATTTCTTAAATTTTATTGCAAGAAATCAATAAAATTAAGATTATATGTCAATTTACACTATTGGAATTTCTTGAAATTTAAAATGCATCTTGTTTTTTCTCATTGTGAAAAGTACATATGTACATTATAGACAATATATCTGAGGTGCAGAAATGCTTAATACTCTTCTGAAAAGAGTCTTGACAGATCAGAAGTAGCAGCATTGAACAGCAATAAAACTGTTGTTATGAAATATCTGCTGAAAAAAATACTGTAGCATAATAAAAGAGAAATATTTGGGAAAGAACCAAATAATGTTCCACATCTGCTCTCAGTTAGCTTTGTTAACCTTTCTAACCAATATGATTATCTGCACATAAATCAATGCAAAGCCCTCACTGAATACAAAAGGATTAATGTTCAGATCATAAAGTATGATGCTGCACTGTAAATCAGTGCAGTGATTTTTGTTATTTTATTTGTTATTATATTGTTACAACAAATAACGTCAGTGTAGGCAGAAAGATTAATTAATTTAGTAAGATTAAGGCATTTATGGTAATTTCAAGATCTGTGGCTAAATCAGCATGCATTATTTACTTAAGATCCTGTGTTTCTGACCTTACTGAAAATTTCAGCACTGAAAATTTCAGCATTTCCCCACAAACCTGCTTGATTTGAACTGCTGCACTGCTGTAGTGCTACAGGGATGTGGTCTGACACTATATTGTACTTCTTCCAGACACTTTTGGAGAGAGCTGTTATGAGAAGAGACTTTCTTGGAAGTCATTTTATAGACTTTTTCATTATCACATAACTCAGAAAATCCTCAATCAGCCAAATGTATGTTGGTTAGAATGTGCAATACTCATGGCCAGAAAGATTAATTATTTAATCATAAACTATCTCAAGTTGGAAGGCACCTACAGGATCACCAAGCCCAACTCCCAGATCCTTGCACAACTAACCTGAAGAATTATCAGTGCCAACCCAGCCTCACCAGAAATGGTATGGAATTAATTCATTGCTCCAGAGATCATTCACCCAACATAAATTTTTAACGATAGTCACAAAGTGCCTAATAATTGTCTCCTGGTCGGAAAGCTGATTCAGAAATGTATTTTTGGTCCAGCATCTGATGTGCCATAAAAACTCACACGTTTGATGACATGTAGCAAGGCTCTCTTTACTAAGACTTGTGCTTTACTGAAAATGAAGAAATTGGAAATAAACAACAGATTTATTAACCATTGGCACCATGAAGTAGAGCTATAGCTTTTTTTATATGATACTAATCTACTCAGTTTAAAAACTAAGAGGATTTATTTTAAACAGCTGGGCTTGATTCTGGAATTCACAGAAGCCTGTGCTATGTGTTCTTAGAAATCTTACTTCCTGACATTTGACAAGTATGAGAGGAGACAATAAAAATCTGTATTGAAGCCCAAAGCAATTCCTCAAAGTGAGAATGGAGGTGACTTTTCTAGTTATCTGGAATTGTCAGCTACCCTGTACAGTAATAAATGCACAGTTTCTAGCAACAACCCTGCTCTTGACACCCTTCTGTAGAATTTCAGTTTCTAATTTTGATTCCCTTTGGCTCTTCTCACACTCAAGTCTCTGTGCCCTAGAATTAACAATTTGTGACTGATTTACAATGAAACAGTTCTTGTTTTATAGCTCTCCCTATTCCTTTTCCAATTCTTTCAATTTTTTATTTTCTCTTACAGACTTGTGAACATTTTTCTTCCACAGTAAACAGTTAACAACACAACAATAAAAACTTAGCTGATATGTTAAAGCAAACAGTTACACTCAAGAAGCAAAACAAAAAAGGTATAAAAGCCTAAAAAACTGCCTGTTGTTATCCTTGCTGACTCCCTTTTGCATTCCCACTTGAGCAGAAGTAGCGTGATACAGCTCCTCTCATTTCAGTGATCTTTTAATTGGGAGCCCAGTCCAAGACAGAGAGACTGACTTTCACCACAGCCAGTGGGGACAGACAAGCATCTCCTGGCCATAATTTTTCCTCAGGGCAGTCAGGGTAACTTCCTTCTGGAGGTGTTTTTCATTTTCCTCCACATACCATAATTAAGGCCTAGGTAATAATTTACAATGCAACTCCTCCTTCTATCTCAGAGAGGTCGCATGAGAGATATTATAGGGTGCAGGATTTAATTGAATTCTAGAAACTTCATTTCTACCTCTTTTTCCTGAGGGAGGGATTCTGTTCTGTGTGTATGTTTGTGCATGTGTGTGAGTGCAGCAATGGGAGTCAGACCATGGGCTGCAGGGTCCATGTGGCCATGGTGCAGCAGCTGGAGGGAGTGAGTGGACTTTAGTGACAGCAAGTGGAGTGGGACTGTGGGTCACAAGTGATGGTCTGAGTGGTGAAATGTGTGTGTGAGTTGTGTCTCTGAGGGTGAGATCACTGGTGGGTTTTCTTGGGACAAACAGAGACTCTGTTAACCCAGCCTGTGTGCATATGAGAGGGTCTCTACCAGAAACTGGAGTGGAGCTGTGGCACCAGGGACTTCTATGCCTTGGTGGCAGCAATGGAGCAGACTGGTATCTAGGGGCAGCTGCTGGGCAGGTGAAGTGTCTTGAGCCCAGCTGCTGGAGAGATCCACAAGGTACATATATGTTCACATATTTTCTCACCAGCAGACTTCCATCCTGATCAGAGAACAGGACTAGACTGTTGGTGCTGCCTGTGTTCATGAGGGCTCTGTGTTCTTCTGCATTTCCTGTGTGGCTGGCATTGTTTGTATGTAAATAAATATGTTACATGGTATTCACCTGTGCTGTGTACATGTGCCTACTTAGAATACATTTTCAGCCTCACCACTGGTTGGATCTGTGGCATGGAGCTGTCATAGCCTCACCTCTCTTATGGTGTTGAATCTGTCATGATATACTTTCCCCCAGCAGGTAAAATAATACATGTATTAAAAAACACATTCCTAAATTCAGATGGCTTGGTTATTATTTTTTAAATCTAATAGAAAAATCACTTGCCTTTTTACAGGTTTCTCAAGTTTATTTGTAGCTATGTAAAGCTCAGTTTAAATGAGACATTGTTGAAAAACAAGCTTTCTTTCTAAATTCTTTAGCAACATATCAAGTATGGATAGATGACCTTTGAATGCAAACATGAGAAGTTACTGTGTAGGATCTGGATGTTTGCACTTTGTATAAAGGCTTAGTACCTTGAGCACAGTTCTGAGCTGAACATGACAACCTGGATTTTGGAGATGGCCCTTGGTAATTGCTGTAATTCGGCAAAAGGGAAGACTTGACCCTGCACTAACATCACCATGGGTTTTGTGTTCTAATGGTTCTACATGCTGGTGTATTATTTTAATCCATATATTAAAAATAAATTGTAAACAAGTACCACACAGAACATTATCACTGAGACAGCAAATTAATATCTCAGACAATATTAATTGTCTGTTTTATTGCACTAAGTTATTGTAGGGCTGGTACAACTGAAGATAACAGTGTAAGTTAAGGAAAAGTCAAACTAGTAAACACCTGCTACTAGATTGATGTGGCTAAACTGTTAAATATATGGAGAAAAGGAAAAAATTACTTAGTAAAGATTTCCTATTTACAAAGATGAAGGTTAAAGTCTTCATATCACATGAGATGATGAAGTACTTTCCAGTCAATTAGTAACAAAGTTGGATGATGAATAGCTACTTAGGATAAACAGTTAAATAAGCAGGACAAATCAAAAGAAAAAAAACAACAAACAAACAACAAAACCTTTATGCATCCTAGATTTAAGTCGATAAGTGGCAATACAGTACTACTATGATTAATAATAATAATAATCTAATTTGACTGCTTGCACACTGTCTCACCACCCAAATATCACTGGTCCTTAAAATCCCCTTGGTTACTTCAGTAATAGACCTTAACAATTATGTTTAGTGGTAGATGTTTGCTTAAAATACACCATCCTGGAGAGCATAAAATATTGATACAGAGACAAGACTCTTTCCATGCAATTTGTTGAGGCATATTAAATATTTATGTGCCATTCAAAATTATTTGGTTTCAAACAGTGATTCTTGAAGTGCTTTTATTTGACACTTTGAGAGTCTATAGACTCAAGAGTTTTCCCCAGTGTCAGCACTTCTTATCAAATCATCTATTAGGCTATTCATTTATAAACTCCAAAACAGCTGAAAAAAGTTCAAATTCTGCGAGTTTTAGTGTATGTCTGAAATCCAGTTACTCGTATCACTCTCTCAGGCCTATAGGAAGGTGTTTTTGAGAACTGGTCCTCAGAGAAGACACCCACAATCTTTTCTTTTTGTAAAATCTGAGGCAATTAGTAAAGTAAAATTAGTGATACACTCTACATTTATGTAACAGTATTCAGACAGAACAAAGGAGACATCCAATTAAAAATCTGTGTCAAAATATTAACTGTTTGCCTCCCAGGTGACAAGCTGGACCATCAATCCATACACTATTTTAGATGGAAAATTGTCTCTAGGTATGTCTGAAGATGTATTAGCATTTCTAGTTCATTAATCTGATGAAGACTGCAAGAAGATTGCAAGAAGTTTGACTCCTAGTGGTCTTGCACTTTTATTTTTCCTTGATACAAACTATGTAATTTACTGTCCTGAGGATCAAGGTCTGAAGTCAACCTAATTTCAAAAACTAAAAAAATTCCTCCCAATCCTAACCTTCCTCTGTACTCCAGCCCCATCTGAAATACTTTAACACAGAGTCCTTGACTCCTTTCTAGACTTTCTCTTTAGAGGAGAAGCAAAATGAAAACAGTTTTGCAGGCAAAAATGTTATGTTTTCGTTTATTCTACTACACTTCTTGCTTCCATTCCTACTCTCACTAATCCATTAAAAAAAAAAATTTCCTTTCTAACTTTGTAATAATTCTGTGTTTCCATAGTTCCTAATTTTCTCCATTGTTATCTGCACTTTACTTAGCCTCATTATATTTGCTAAATACACCCTCCAGATATATTTCCATAGATACACATTCCTTGCAGTTATAAGCAATGCAGAAATTTAATCATAATTTCTTTGAGCTTTGTTTAACCCAGCACCTACAGGTTTTACTAAACATACCTCTATATAAAGTACACACAACCACTCACTTGGTGCCCCAGCAGGTAAGTTGCAATATAATGACCTTCCATTAAGGAATTCTAATGATTTTCCATTAATGAACACTCCTATGAAGATGTGTTTCTCTGCAGCTATCATCGTTTCCCCTTTTCTTGAAAATGAGCCTTTCAGTTGAATAAGAACTATACGGTCGTAATACAATTAGGTGAGTTCTTAAGTTAATCACAAAGCTCAATGCTCAGCTCTAAAACTGCCTTTATATCACTTAAATATTGACTAAGAAAAAAACCCCACACCCCCAAAAAGAAGGAATAATGTATATTTGTTTAATTCCGCATGAAGCTGTGATTCTGCAAAGACTGTATACAGTGGGAACTTGATCCTCTATCTTTTTTTCTTAATTTGCCAAGTAATTAAAAATGTGACCTGCATCTTTATATTTTTCTACTTAATACTGTCCACTATGAAGAATGAGAAGGTACAGACTGAAGTACCTTATCTTCTCCTCTAGACCCACAAACACAACTGCTTTTGTGTCAGTAACTCACATTGCTATCATGGGCATGCTTGAGTTTTTCCTCAAAGAGCAGTGTTATCTAGAAAAACTAACCACCATTGAAAATTTCTGGGTCAAAATTCAAACACACAGGAAAAAAATATGTCTTGGTCTATTTGAGTATGCAATATAATTTAAAGTTCACAAAAAAAACCCACTTTAAAAATAAGTAGTAAGGGAAACCAACTTTAAATAATTTTTAAAGAAATTTCTGGAAGGTTTTTTTCTTTCCAGTTGAACATAAATACAGTCATACAAATCTAAAACTTCTTGTCAAGAAAGCATAAACCTGATAGGAGACCTTGTTGCAAAATTTAGTATCTTCTCCCATTTAATACGACTTCAGGCTTTATTCTGAACTACAGAATTTAGGCAGCAGAAAGAGAAAAGAGTGCTTTCATAACTTTAAGAGCTTTTTATGAAACTCCCCCTCCTCTTCCAGTATCATATAATAAATATTTTAATTAGGAAAGCATAATGCTTTTATCAACTTGGGATCAAGGGCAAAATAGGTTGGCAACCACTGACCTGTGTGAATTACACAATAAGCTGCTATTAAAAATCAGTGGAAAAAAGGATGTATCTTCCACAGAATGCTTTTATCCTCAAAAATATTTCAGAGGAGAGGTGCATAGTTTTTTCTTTCAAATTACTTAATCCAGAAATCTGTTTTCCTCATACATTAGTCCAGGTGCAAAAGAACACAAGAATCAAGAATGATTCTGTTATCCCTAGTATGCTCACAACACTTTCCAGTTCCTAACAGTAAATATCAGTTTGGATTTTTACAAAGGATAAATGATTTTAAACAGTCCTACAGCTTCTGACCTTAAACGTGCCTGTTTCTGTAAGGTAAGCTTTTTCTCTTTTATTGTTTTCCCCACCTCTACAGATCTGAAGCTGAAATACATTTCTCCTGCAAATTGCTGCCTACCCAAAATCATAAACAAATTACACTCTCTGTGTCAACATTTGAAACCAAGACACTAAATCATAGCGTGCTGAGATGGAATTGCTGCCCCTATCATCTACCACTTACTGCTATCAAAGCATATAACTGGATTAGTGGGAAAACAGCTGTATTATTCATACATTTAAGCTCTTTCGAACAGCAGGTTTTCTTTCTGCAACAAAGAGCAGCACTTCAGATAAGAAAAATGCAAATCCCAGAGGAAATCATGACACATTAACCCCTGGCAGTCTTTACGTGACTTAATAGTTCATTCAACCTCTTTTGACTGAACTAAATGCAAGAACTAAATCAGAACTAATGTATTTTAAGACATTTGCTTTTAAGATTTTCACTCCATAGGATTTTTTCATATACCAGGCACTTTGATTAAATCATCCTGTCACTTTATCAAAGTGATTAGCATGAGCATAAATCCATGTCTCTCAGTTGTAGACATGAATCATCATACATATGGGTTTTGTGGGACAACATTTGGCAGAGGTTAGCAGTAAAACAGCTCTCTAGTTAACTCAAAATCTCATTTCTAAACACTCCATGGTTATTATAACTAACAAACCATAAAATAATTGTGGCTTTCCTGGCCAAAAGATCCAGGAGGGAAAAAAAAAATGTAGATAACTCCCAGTTATTACTACTATTCCTATGTCCCTATGCTAATATTATATTAACTGAAAATCATCACCTAGTGTTTTTGATTTCTTAATTAGCCAATGCTGTCTAATACCAGGATGCTTCAAGAGAAAAAGTCCTTAAGCAACAAAATGAAGCATATGGAATAAATTTACATTTCTTTCAATTAGAACCAAGTGTCTAAATTAATATTTTGGGGATTAGATTTATGAAGAAATAACTGGAATTGGACTTTACTTAGACATGTCTTTGTTACAGAGGGAGCTGTGAAGAGTAGCGATGATTTTCTGTGTATCACCATGTCCTAGAATCATAGAATAGTTTGGGTCAGAAGGGACTGCAAAAGGTCATATAGTCTAACCTCCCTGCAATGAGCAGGGGATCTTGAACTACCTCAGGCTTCTCAGAGCCCCATCCGAACTGGTTTTGACTGTTTCCAGGGATGGGGCATCTACCACCTCTCTGGACAGCCTGTTCCAGGGTTTTGCCTCACTGCTCCGGGCTGAACAACCTCAACTTGCTCAATCTTTCCTCACAGCAGAGATGTTCCATTCCTCTTATTATTTTTGTGGCCCTCCTCTGGACTTTCTTGTCCATGTCCTGTGCTGAATCCAGAGCTGGACACATTACTCCAAGCAGAATCACACAAGAGTTGTGCTGAGGGGCAGAATCACCTCCCTCAGCCTCCGTATGAGAATTTCCATATGATCTTCACCTCATTTAAAAAAAAAAAATATTTTTTTTTTAAATTAGACAGAAATTGATGAACAATATGTCTCTTAACATGGTATATAAGCCTAACAAATCACCAGTATAGGGCATTTCACAGGATAGACAAGGAAAGAAATAAAAGGTAGGGAAAAACTAAGCACTCAAGAGAAGAAAGAAATACTTGAATAAAGATGAGATCTCAGACCCTGTAAGAAAAACATAGGCTATACAAAAGTAATTGCAATACTGAAAGGATGTAGTATGGAAATTTAAATCATAAATGCACAAGACCACATAGCATTTTATAAAAGATTTAGAGATGCCATATTGTATTACATGTACTTCTGGGACTTTTGCCTTTTGAAGATGAACACAATGCAACCAAAAATCCTCTTTGGTTCTGCAATCAATGAGCTGATGTGTGCCTCTAAAATTAATTCAGAAAAGTAAAGACCTTACACATTGTTACTTACAAACCAACAGGAAAATGTAGTGCAGAAAATACTCAATGATTTCTAGTCCTGTTTTGACACAAATCCCAATTTTGGGGCCTTGCTGGAACACCACTGAACCTTAGCTAATAAAAAATCCTGATACTAAGGAAGACTTAGTACTAAGATGCACTGTTTCTGGTCAGCTGGGAGTAAATGAAGTAAAAAGCTCAGAAAGCTGTGTTAATCAGGAGGTAGTTTGGGGTCCAGAAGTCAGGGTTAGTTATGGCAAAAGCTGGCACAGCTCCACTGAATGCAGAAACAGATTTCCAGCAGTTTAGAATTCTTTCAATGAACCTAACAACAAGATTTCATCTTTCTGATGTCACTACAGAAAAAGATTATTTCCTTTCATAATTATAATAATTTTTAAAAGTATTGGGTTTTTCTCCAAAAAGAAAACATTCTACTCTACCATTAAAAACCTTAACAAAGGTAATGCCATTGTGAATAAAAGCTTCTCTCTACTACTTGACTAAAGGTCTAGTTAGACTGGCAGCAAATGATAAAGCTTTTCACCATAGCTTTTAAGTGGTGTTCAAAGGTATTTCTCATAGTGATATTTTAGGTCTTTCTCCCTCCAGGCTGGCTACAACATATCTGTAGAAGTTGAAAATTGCCTCCAAAATCATTCCAGAGTTACTCATCTTGCAGGCTGTCTCTTGTCATTAAGAGTATGTCAATGTTCCATCCTACCTCCTTAGAATCAAAGATTTACAGTTCAACAGCTTAATAAAAACCAAAAAAAGCCTTGCCCAGGGCTAGAGCATGACAACCAAAGCATCAGACTAAAAACTGAAATTTGTCCATAGCATCTTTCCCCTTCTGCAAATCTGCTTTCTAAAAACACTGGAATTTGCATTTTTAATTTCCAAGCAAGTATTAGAAGGACCAAAATGACATCAAAAAAACCCCCACAACCTCAGAACTATTTTAAAGACCTACTTAAACCTCTATTATATAGAAACAAGTTCTAAGTCCAGTAGCTAAGTCTGAAGTGGAGTTATTATATACAGTATTAAAGTTTCTGATCATGTTCTGCTGAAAAGCCAGCATGTCCTTCATTTAGCAATTCTTGCAGTCCTACCCTCCCAGTAACCCTCTGTTCTACACATCACAAATGCTGTCTTTGTATGCCTAAATTATAAGCATTTTTGAGCTCTAATATGTATATTCCCCTCTATTACATTACTGCTTATGGGAAAAATTGCTTTCTTACCCATCACACTGCTAAGTGTGGATGTTCTGAGGACACCTATTTAGCACTACTGCTGTGTTGCTTTGGTCATCATGCAGCAGCTAACACAAGCAACCCAAATGCCTGCTATTTGGAAGAAGGAACCTCTCTCTACCTGCTCTGTACCATTTTATCTCCCAATGCAACATAAATCCTGGGTGCCACCAATTATTTCAAGAGAAATTTTATATACCAATCAAATAGAAGTCGTGCTAAACAGACAAGAATGATATATTGGAAAGAAGAACTTGGCTACACAGAAGTTTGTTTAAATTATTTTTTCCCTTCACTCAAATATACAGATAGCAACATATATAAGATTTTTGTTATCCTTCACAAAACCACAGTAAGCCAAATGTGGTATTTTGCAGTATATTTTAAGATTCTTAAAGCTTAACATCCAAGTATCTCGTATCTGGCATTGAAAATAGTTTGCTTAAAAATTTGTTGACAACACAACTTTGTGGTAAGAACAGATACTCACTGAAACTACATTCACAAAGTCATCATCAGACAAGGTCTCTAACATCTCAATGACAGAGGTGCGTATCAGCTTCAATGTCAGCCCACTGACACTTCCACTCCTAACAGAAATATACAAGATAATACAAAAGGTGAATGTAATGATTTATGTAAAATATAAAAAGAAAACACAGAGCAAAAACTATCACTGTCACCAACTTTTACACAATTTTTTTTTTAACTTTCCTGAATGCTTTGACTCATCATTAGTATTGCTACCTTATAACAAGAAGTTCAGTCCACAACTGATATTTGAAGCCCCAGTTCTGTGGCTTTGATGAAGTCATAATGGTACATAATTTCCTCATTTTCATGTCAAGAAATCTGAGAGAGTTTACCACTTTAAATCAATATATTACCTAAATATTTTATACACCTACACATAGATTTACAGCTTTAGGTTTTTACGTATCAAATTACAGCTTGTTTGATTCAAGGCAAAACCTAGGCTGAAGTGAAGAAATAGCAAATATTGATAAAACTTGCTGCTGATATGAAAGCACTTAACCACATTCAAAAGTTTTAAATAGAAATTCTCTTACTGAGTATTTTTTCAGCATAAAGTTACCTGAAACATCAGGTTCAAAGCTTGCTTCAGTCCCTCAACATTAACTAAACAAAGGAAGCCTTGCCAAGGCAAAGAGAGACTTTTTATAAATTGTTTTGTTCACTTTTTGTCAACAAGTGTTTTACAGAAACCAAAATTGCCAATTATTAAATATGTGCAGTCAAACATCCAAAGAACCCATACATTCTCATCTTTCAGGCTCATTAAATCAAAGTTTAAAAAAAATAAATCTACTATAATGATTCTTGGAATTTGCTTTAATGTTTGTGTTTCACAATAAATCTTGGCATGTGTGTGAGAAATTTTCAATCGATTACTCCATTAATTAAGTTGAAAGCAAAATATTATTAAAGTAATTAAAAAAAAAAACCTGCTTCATTTTCCCCAGCTTAAATAACTTTCAGGTTTGGTTTCAGCTTTTTGGAATGATTTTTTTTCAGTGTAGTTTGCTTATACCAAGATTTTTGATCCTTAATCCTCTCTCCACTTCCCAGCATATAGAGATTTGTTTGATAAATTTAAGTATTTAAGTACTTTTATCCTTCTAATGCCAATATCTAGACAATAAACACTTACGCATCAACTAAAATTAGCATGTCTTTGGGAGATGCAGCTCCTTGGATATACCTGAAATAAATAAAGGGTATGAATGACATAAATTTGAAACCACATTTGTTGTGTGTGATGGAAGATACTCGGTGATCTCTAAACTAAATTCAGATCAGTTAGCAAAATCCTGCTCCTGTTGTACTATCATTTCCTCTCTTGATGTATCTTCTAAGTAAAACAAAATCTAAAGCACATTAGGAAAATCTTGAAGTAGGATATATTAATTCAAATTCACAATTTTCATATGTTGGTACTAAAAATATAATTGCTGTTTCACAGTTAAAGATCTTAAAGACAGATAAATTATTGCATCATTCCAGCTCAGGGAAAAATACTTCATTCTTTGAAATATATTCAACTAGTATGAATCCAAGTATCAATATGCATCATACCTTAAGTAAGAGGTCACCAATCTAGTGGGTTTTTTACTGGTGTAAACCACTTAGATGTATTTGTAAAGATTTTGAAATGTTTGGGAAAATGGCTCAGTTTAATAATATGATTAGCATTTGAGCTTTGCACAAAATAAAAGTTTTAAATTGCCTTTTATATACTTGACATTCTGCTATGAAATGTCCATGTAAAGCAACAATATGAAGCACCATACTGGGTATTGCATAACAAATAGTATAATTTAAACATTTATTCAGAAGAATGAACTGGCTTTTTAAAAAGAAAATAATATTTAAAATAAGGACTAGTCAGTAAAATTAATAGCTTATTTTTTCTTTAGTCATATCTAGAAAGTATGTGACTTTATCAATCCTTTAAAGGACTGATCAGTCAATTGAATCAATCTTTAAAGAAATCTTACCATGGTCTTCTGCGAACATCATACAAATCTATTTTGTTTGGTGTCCGGCTTTTATCTACCCAGGGAGAAGCTAAAAAGAAAAAACAAAAACAACTAAATCTCAAGTATTTTAATTACAACAATATCACAGACTTTACACAATATACATATAAATATTTGCTATGGAGAAAAAATATCTGTATATGTGCACACTGTTTTTGACATATATTGACATATATGGATGCTCAACATCCATAGTTGAGCATATGGTATAATTAAATGAAAATATATGTAGATAAAAAGCTTAAAGGAGCCAAGTTGTGATGAAGAAACAGTTACTCACTTAAATGGAACCAGAATTTCAACTACAGCACTCAGAATATGTTTTTTTTTCTTTTTTTTCCTTTTTTTTTAACAAGAAAGTACTTCATAAAAAAAAAAAACACAAAAAACCCCACAAAAAAAAAACAAAGAACACAAAAAGAACACAAAACAAAACAAATAAACCTACAGCAGTTTTAAGTTGACTAATATTGTATGCAACAATACTGTACTGATCTAAAGCTCAGTTACGCATCTAAAAAACTTAGACACTAACCAGGAAAGTTTTACCTAAAAAAGTGAATTAGACATGAAAGTGTAATATTTTATGAAAATTAAAAGAGATGGAAATACTCATGTCTCTGCTAAGAAAATACTAAGATTATTAACCTTTTTCAAGCATTTAATCTAAGCTTAAAGATGGTGGTGAGACAATGGAAGAGGCTGCCCAAGGAAGCTGTGGCTGCCCCCTCCCTGGAAGTGTCCAAGACCAGGTTGGATGGGCCCTTGAGTAACCTAGCCTAGTGGGGTGTGACCCTTCTCATGCAGGGGTTTTGGAATTCGATGATCTTTCAAGTTCCTTCCCAACCATAGCCATTCTATGATTCTATTAATTTGCTCTCTCACTTTATACCAACAGCACTGGAGGAGCTATTTCGTGACACCACTCATTTTTCTGCCTAGGAAATAAAGAAAGGTGTAGGCAGCTCCAGGATTCTTCCTGAAAAAAAGCATTCACTCAACAAAGGGGAAAAAATTATGGTATCTCTATCCACTAATATAAAAGAAGCCACCAGCTCAGAGTAGCTGCCTATTTTTCATTTTACGAAATGAACTCATTCCTAAGAGACCACAATCTAAATTTGCACATCAGTTTCCAGAAAATTTAAGTCAAGCATAAGCCACAGGACATTTCTCAGTATATGTTTTTTAGCCACTGTATATCATTGTATTGTTGCACACCAGAAGAACCTCAAACTTCATCAGCATTGCCTTATCTGTGATTTCAGATTAGACTACCAGACAGTCCTTTGTGGCATGAATCAGAGAATCATAGAATCGGCTGGGTTGGAAGGGACCTCTGAGATCATCAAGGCCAACCTTTGATCCACTACTGCTGCAGTTACCAAACCATGGCACTGAGTGCCACATCCAGTCTCTTTTTAAATATCTCCAGGGATGTAGAATCCACTACTTCCCGGGGCAGCCCATTCCAGTGTTTGATCACCTTCTAATATTTTTTCTAATATTTTCTAATATTTTCTAATTCTTTCTAATATCTAACCTAAACATCCCCTGGCACAACTTGAGACCGTGCCCTCTTGTCTTGCTGAGAGTTGCCTGGGAGAAGAGACCAACCCCCACCTGGCTACAACCTCCTTTCAGGCAGTTGTAGAGAGTGATGAGGTCTCCTCTGAGCCTCCTCTTCTCCAAGCTGAACACCCCCAGCTCCCTCAGCCCTTCCTCACAGGACTTGTGCTGGATCCCTTCACAGCCTCCTTGCTCTCCCTTGGACCCGCTCCAGGACCTCAATCTCCTTCCCGAACTGAGGGGCCCAGAACTGGACACAGTACTCGAGGTGTGGCCTCAGTGGTAAAGGTCTTTGAAATTTCCAGAACTGAGGGAGCAGAACTTTTGAAACAAGTTTATGATAATGCATCACAACAGATTTGTAACTTAGGTATCATTGCATGAATATACATAGGCTAAAATAAGTAGTATTTTATGAGTCTGAGTCAAAGTACTGAGCAGCACTGCTATATGTTTGTCCAAACTTTCAGTCTTTTTAGTGATATTCAATAAAAAAGCTGTGCCTATGAAGTCTTTCCCTCTTAATCAACCTTCATCTTGGGCAGTCTTCACAACCAGAGAATTATCTGAATGTATACATCTAGAGTTATTTCAAAACAGATAAAATGTAATTCACACTGCTAGTGTGACAATAACTTTTAGCAATCTGAATTAAACCTTTTTGTATACTTTTGCTTTTCATATAAAGGAAAAGTCCAACTCCTTAACTGCATTCTCCAAAGTAAATGGATGGTCATTTAAAGAGAATTTGAGCTCAGGAGCTGAAGAAGAGTGCTTTTAAACATCACCATATTTTTAAGTAACAGTGGATGCTGACATAAGCATTCATTTAAAATGGCATCATTTTTCTAAAGGCTCACAAAGTAACAGACTGGTACCATTGCTAACATAAATTATCTACTGAAAATCATCACACGAATGTTTAGATAGAATTTATCTGATATCATAGCCTTCAAGAAGATGATAGTGTAACTTCACATTCTATTTTATACTAGAATTTAAGGGTTTTAAGTTCCAATTTACTGAAACATGGGTTACGATTGCATTTTGTCTTTGCAACAGAAGATAATGCACAGCTATATGAGTCTCTAAAATATCAGAGCTACAAATTTATGTTAACATAATGCCACTTGACAAGCAAGCACGTAATATTCTTGAGACAAACATCAGTTTCCCGGGCAGAATGCACTTCAGAATTAGGTCCTTTAGACAAAAAAATAGTGAGGTAAATTTTCCAGAAACATTAAGAAACAAAATTAATACTTGCAAGGAAATGCCAAATAATATTTGGAATGCCTGAAACTTTCCCTAACATTTCCAAAAGCACCAAAAGGCTCTCTAAAATAACAGCTGGGGTGGGGGGTTAGCTGCAATTAAAACACCAAAACATTATTTATGATTTCTTTTCTTCTCTACTGTTTATGGAGAGAATGCTCAAAACTTCTGATTGAGACAGGTTCTGAAGACAATCTTCCCAAATCACTCTTCAGAGGAGGTACTTCTGCTAAGACTTGAACAATTAAGGTTTGCACTCAGTTCTATGATAGTTTAAAGTAATTTTCTAGATTGTCACAAAGTTAAAACTGTCCCCTTCTGGCTATGTGTCTATCAGTGAGTTAAAAAGCACAACAAGTACCAGAACTAGATTATGAACTACTACATTAGTCCAGTTATACCCAAAAGAAACTGTGAATATAGCATTCAGCATGCTACTTTTTGACTGTCTATAAACTTTTTGAAGATTAATGCAAATGGTAATACAGTTCTTTATTTTGTGAGATAGACTGTGTGGAGAACACAAGAGTTAAACTACTCTTTCACTAGAATGGCCCTTTCAGTATTCATCATCCTGGAAGATTTTCAGCAACTTCAGAGAGTTATGGAGAAGGTCTTCAAAAACTTATATTAATTACTATCCTGTTAAACCAGTATTTTCTATGTCATATGTCATTAGGTTTCTTTTTCCTAATTAATATATTACCTCCTGTTAAAACAAATATAGAAAGCAATAACAAGCATCTAGATGCTAAATTTCCATGTGATGCAATTTTTCTGTCTTTATGCTGTGAGTGCAAAATTTTTCATCAGATATTAATGCGTGTTGGATAATACAAATGCTAATTAAGAAACACAATTTTGTATTCCAAAATTACAATTAAAACTAAGAAATAAAATTTCAACAATATTAATTGCTAAAAGTTAGTGAGAAAACTGGTACTCTTCATCTTTATGATGTTTTCTACAACAGTTTACATATCTGGTTTTAAGTCTCTGCATAGCTAAACATAAACAAGGACTCAGTCCTTAGTATGTAAAATTTCATTCACATCAAAGAAATGTAGAATTCCTTCTTTAATCTTGAGAATTAACATGACTAAATTAGTAATTCATCCTAACCTCTCCCTGGATTAACACTTTTAATTTCAGAGGGCTTTGAATGGTCTCAAACCTGTTCACTGGTTTTGGTAACATTCTGAGTATTTAGGGATCTTACTGAAATTGCTGCTACTAGGAAACTGAGATTACACTAGGACATTTGATCTCCAAAGACTGGATTTTAATTTATCCTGATTTCAATTTTAAAAAATAATTTTAAAAATATTACAAATGTTCGATATACAAAAATAAGTTATTATGTATATATAATTACATAGGAAATAATGAAAAGGGATGGAAACCACTGGAAAAAAATTGTCTTGGCTCATATACAGAAAATGCTATAAAGTCATTTGGCTTACATCTTACTGACAAAAGCCATTATATGGTCTAAGATGAAAGCAAACTAAAACACACAAAAAGAATGATTACACATTTTCAAAAAAACCCCTAGAACTGAAGATGAAGGATTTTGAGATTTACAGTTATATTTATATAACCTAGTGTTTAAAATATGCATTTTAATCAGATGCCTTGGAACCTGGCTCACCAAATGTCTTTAAGACCTGAGATTCACCATGTTTATTGCTGCATATTAATATCTTGAAATATGTCAACAATACACAATTCTCTGTTGCATACATTAGGCTTTAGTCATGTTTTCCTTTGATGATTTTCCCATTCGGCATATGGTTAGATTTGATATTTTATAAATTATTCATTTTATTTCATATCCCATTCCACTTCTGCTGTTTGACTCACAGAGATATAGGCCTGGCTATATTTCAAGCAAGAGTAAGGGATGCTCTTCTGTTAATCCTGCACAAGTAGGGGTGGAAATCCTCAGTTTTGTTGATTACATTCAAAATCAGCTCATGCATTACAGAGGTTGTCATAAGGTATAAGCCTACTAATTCATTTTATGATTCCAGAGACATAGGTGAGTGTCATGGAGAAGGTCTTCCTGAAAGTTCTACCAAATGAGATATCACTTACATCTGCCTTGCTCTACTGGTTAGGTATGCATGTGCAAGGAACAGAGGCACAGATGAATATGTAACAGCTTTACATCCCTGTAATACATTTGGGGAAAGAGGAGAAAAGCTGATAGTAGGACAGGTAACAAATTCCAATTATCAAATTTCAGACAGCATCATCTTATTCTGACAGACACTTCACACCTTTCCATCACAAAGGGTTACTATGCAGTCAGCTTCCATATAGCATTTACGAGGTTAGGAAAACAAATACTTGTTAAAGTTGATTTTTTCCTTGTTATGTCCTAAATAAACATTAACCCACTAGAAATAATCCATTATCCTGTAACCAAGTGGATCTGCTTGCACAGCTACAACACTGAGCACATCAGCTTTGCAAAATGAACCACAAGCAAGTATGGGTAGATTCAAACAATGTCAGTCCATCTTCTTTCCTCCCAGCTATTCAACAAAAAAGGGAAATGAGCAGCTCTAAAAGAGGTTTCTTTCAGTGCAAGATGCAGAACTATCCAAATTGCATACTAATTGCAGTAATTGATAATCTAGAAGCAGCATTCCTGGGAAAGTGTTTTGGGTTTTATTTTGTGGTTTGTTTGTTTATTTTAAAGGCTCCTTTAAATGCTGCTATCAAGAGGAATTGATAGCAATAAAATACAAAACCTTTAACAAAAAAAATGGTGAAGTTCCTAGATTTTTCAAGACTTTTGATTAATTTTGTATGGATTTTTAGGCTTTCTTGTCTCTTAGTATCTGCTTCAATAATTACTTTCTTTGAAGAGTTCAATATCGTGGCTGCAGAACTATTGCTTGCCAATAATGGTTAACACGAGAGCAGCTGTGCACAGCAAGCCCTTCATTTAGAGAGGTATCCTTTTATTTTATTAGAAATTGATTTTTAAGGCTCTTCCATTATTAATTTGTCTAAGAAGGAAATGTTCCTGTAGCTGAGTGAGATCTGCTTCACCTACATCTGGAAATGAACAGGTTCAAGATTTATTTTTTTAATGCAGCAGAAGAGATAATACTACTTCCCACCTGTCCACATTTTTAATCCAATAATTTAAATAATTTAGGGACAATTTTATTTTTTTAATTATCAGGGATGCAGCAGCATCTTTATCTGTGAATTTGTTCATTTTGCACCTTGTAAACCCTAATTATAAAGGAAGATTTTAATATCCTAGTCAAGTACTGCCATGAACAATGTAAAAAGACTCTTTTTTTCTGATTAATTAAACTTCCCATCATATTATACTGATTATATAGGTAGACAAAGTAAGGCTAAACGCAAGTCTAACCTACAGTAAAAAAGGAAAAGAATATAACAAAAAGGAAAAAAATACAGCAATATTAAATATAGCAAGTATATAACAATTCTTCAGCACTGATATTACAAGCATATAATGAGAAATTAACTCACCTGTTGATATTTAAACAAAGCTATGAAACTAAGTATGAGTTAATGATATAACACCACACTGAATCTGACAAAAATTGGCTGCTACACATATTCCTGGCTTGAAGCCCAAACCTTCAGAGGATCATTGAAGCAGTCATTTTATCCTCTATACCTGTTTATTTATCTGCAAATGAGGACAGTGATATTTTCATTACTTTTAAACCATGCTTTGAGACCTACTGTGAAAGATGAAAAGGCTGTATTATGCTAAATGGGACTAGGACCAATGCAGGTAAGCACTTCAATAAGCCTTAGGGGGC
This sequence comes from Calypte anna, assembly GCF_003957555.1. Lineage (NCBI taxonomy): Eukaryota > Metazoa > Chordata > Aves > Apodiformes > Trochilidae > Calypte > Calypte anna. The sequence continues at coordinate 10,230,733 of NC_044244.1, read as the reverse complement.
TGTCAACTTGAGGAAAACAGTGAATACAGCTAAAAAAAAAGTAAACAGGCTTTAACTTGAAGTTAGTAGAGGCCAAAGAATTAAGCCTCTTCTGATAAGCAATGTAGGAGTGAGAGCTATTCTCATTTTCACATTACAAATAATTTGGCATCTAATCCTCTCTGAATCTCTTTAGCCTTGTGATACATAGCAGGTAGTTAGTTTAAAATGTCCGAAGGAAGATAATGGTTGAGTTGCTGCCTGTCAGAAGGTGTTTTGGGGATGATAATTAAGCTGTGCACTATATGCCATGCAGTATATACATTCACTGCACTATAGCATAAAATAACCTAGGAGTGTTTGAAAACATGAAGCATCCTAGAACAGGACAGGAGACTTGTGTAGTATTGAAGAAACAAAACTGGTCCAGTGCTGTCCATTAAGAAAGGCCAGCGTGTGTTTCAGTCATACCTTGGGGCTGTCCAAGGGGTGCAAATAAAACCCTGACTTGTTCCATTGACTACTACACACCTACCTTTAAATCTGAGAAGCAGTGACCTTAGGGAGCATGTGTATGCATGATTAAGACATGGTGAGATGTTTTTGAAGAAATTTAGACTTTGTAGATATTAAGTTCCAAAATTGTCAATATCTACTAATTTAGCTAAGAAAGACTTGAACTTCACAGATAATTTCCAACTTGAATTCAACACTTCTTCAAACAAAGTTGTGTCTCCATAAATAGCAGACCTGCCAGTACCACAAAATACTAGCTCAGTTCTGGTTCAACTGGAAGTCTGTTAAAGAGTTGGTTCCTTTTGAAAATAGTATTTTCCTTCAGGATTACAAAGTTCTTAGTGTTCACCTAAGAAAGTTCTGTTGTAGCTCTTTTTACAGGTTTTCCCATAGTTACATAAGCCTTGGTAGAGCCAATGCAAACCCCTCCCCATTTCCTTACTTCCCTCTCCCTTCTTCTCTACATAGGTAAGACCAGATGAAGATGACAACTCTGTATTGCTAGGTTACTTGATAAGAAAAGGATGACAGAGCTACAGGCTGGAGGATGCTTATTCCACTTCAAGAAAACCAGAAAGAAGTCTCAGAGTTATGCAGCCCTTTGGGAGAGTGGAAGTTCCAAGACAAATAACTTTGAGACAAAAAAGTTTTAAATTTAATTTCCCATAGGCCCTTGTTAAATCTCTAGATGGAAGTGGAAAGTTTTGGAGCATCTGGGGACAGGATAGTACTTCTTTTTCAGTTTTATTTTTTCCATTAATTGCCTCAGCTTTTTCGAATTTGGCCGGATGTGGCACATTCCCACTTTGAGCGTACTGCAGACCAAATGTCACACGCAGTCTAGGGTCAACAGTCCTTCATAAAAAATGCTGAATCTATTACTGCATCAGCATGCTACTGTTATCCGTATATAAAATCTTCTAACTCTATGGAACCTGAAACTATCTGTATTAGTACTACCCTTTATATATTGCCTTCAGCAAATATTATTTAGCAAACCTCCCTGAGAAAGCTGAGTCAGTGTTGCTGAATAAACAGGTTTTTTACAAAACATGAATGTAAATCAAGAGTTTGTTTTCATTTGAGTAATCCTTTGCAGCCAAACTTTCTTAGGTGTATTAATTGCTATAAATAGAAAGCATCATATATTATATTTAATTGAATATTTAATTTGCCTGCAGCGCAAAACAAAACACATCCTTCACTGCATATCTTAGCCTTAGGAAAAAAACAACAAGCAAATACAACAGAGAGATGGTATCTGGCAAAAGGTACATAAATACAAAGTGGTTTTTAAACTTCTTTAATGAGTAATTTCTACAGTGAAAATAATACACTTCCCATTGCAGAATTTTAATGAAACATTAAGACTTATAATCCTCATTACCTCTATAAATAAGAAGGATTTCAAGACTGAAAGAGGAACTAGTTGCTTTCTACCTACACTTCCAAGAAGCCTGACAAAGATTTGATATCAATTTGGTTTTTTCAGATAGCTGCTTTCTAAAATGTTGAAATAAAATGAACTGAATAGATCCAACACAAAAATATATAAATATACAAATCTTTTTGTCTACATGAAGTCAACAAAACTCTACATGTGCCACACCAGGGTGAATGGATTAAAGATTTAAATATTAATAATAAGATATTTCTTTGAAAACAATATAAGAAGGGTTGATTCAGGTGACTGCTAGTGGTTCTGTGATTATTGTGATTGCTTTAGGTCTCAATACTTTACATCAGATAGTATGTATTACATAGTCCATATCTGGTGAATGATATACATCCTTCCAGAATATTCATCCATTTTAGGTGTAATTAATAATGATCTTGCTAAAATGCTTCCACATTACTGCTTTTAACTTGAATTAAAAACTACTGAAACGTTTTATCTGCACTAGAACTAGGCAAATGTCATCTTAAAATGACATCTTAAAAGGTAGTAACAGTTTCTAGAATTAGAATTATAAACTCAGAAAGCAGGTAGGAAGATTATATCTACCAGTACTACTGATGAGGTGCTTTGACTTTTATAGTATTCTGTGCTCTCTTGCCACCTCATAGAATCCAAACTTTAAACTTGGGAGCTTACAGTTTTCCCAATGAAAATCTTTTGATTCTGTTTCCTGTTTCCAAAGATTTACCTTTCAGAATTCCATAATATCAAATTTCAGGAGGGCTTGCTAAAACAAAACAAAACAAAACAAAACAAAACAAAACAAAACAAAACAACCAAATAAACAAACAAAAAACCCCAAACACCCAAAATACATCTCTGTATTCTTTCATGGTACTCAAGTGATGCATAAATAACGGATAAATAATGAGCAACTGTCCCCTTACAGGATGAAGGCTGGAAACATAAATATATTTAAACCTGGTAAAATTTTAGAGAAACTAGAATTGAAAATCTGTTCTTTCAAGACAACTGAGTCCTCAGACAAAAAGTCCAAAGGGAAAAAGGTGGTTTTTATATGCTCAGTCCTATCTTGCCTCTGCAGACAACTCAGATAATATTCGGTTTGCAAACTGAACATTAGGAAACAGGAAGGTTTTTTTCATACAAGTTACATGTGGGAGATGTTTTGAAAAACTGATTGTGATTTCCTGTCAAAGAAAAGTGCAACTAATTTCCCAAAGTGATAAATCTAAATTGAGATTCCTGAGATTCCTTGTTTTCTGAGATAAGTTAAGATAGCTTCTGAGCATGCACTGGACAGTAGTGAAGGTCCCTGTGGCTGCAAGTCAGACAGGACCAACCACAGAACATCTCATGTCTGACAGAATGTAATGCATATTCACTATGTGCCTAGGTCTGGGACTGCCTTTTCTGGTCAGGTTTGTTTATGCAAGCAAAGTAACTGACATTTTGATCTCAGCTGCATTCTGGTACATGGATATTTAAAAGTCATCCTATTTTTACCTTTTTTTTAAAATCCCCAGATTTAAATGTAGCTTGAATTTAATTTTATTAAAAGCTCATCCATGACATTGTATCTTCTTGCTTTGGAAATTAAGCTTAGTAAAAAGAGCTTAAGTAACAGAAATCTTTCCCCTATATCTTAATGAAAATGTCTCTTTTATCTGCATATCCATCACAAGGGGTTCTGTGCTTGTCACTTACAAGTTGCTTGGAATGCTATACACATGAATTTCAAGGCATTACAATTGGTTGCAAAAAAAAACTCACTTAAAATGTCTGATTAATTTTGTTTTAATGACTAGACAATTTTACCAGTCAGTCTGCTAACTTGTTTTAAAAACTTCAACTATTGTTAAGAATTATTAAATATATTTGAAAAGTAATAAATGCTTGGAAAATATCTAAATTTTGGATGACCATAAATTGTCTATTAAACCTGTAATATTTCAATTTTTTTGATGTGTTACTAGTAGCTCTGTGTCAATGACAGGTGAAATGGAAAGCTGTAGCTTGAATAGAAATTTTTTATAATGCAGAATCCAAAGTACTTGCAACCTAACTTCCTTACATCCATCATAATAACCTTCAGGTGGCTTGCAAGCAACCACTGCATGGCCTGTCCCTTGTTTTTGCACTGATGAATAAATAAGGAGAGAAAACATTCAGAGTCTTCTTTTCATCCTCAATCAATAACCCAACAAATTAAATTTAGCTTCTGAGCAGAAGGAAGTTGTCTGGTGCCACTTTGTTTCTGCAAACATTATTTCCCCTTTGAGCAAGAGTGTAATTACTGAGGGAATGCAGAAGCGATTTTAGAATAAATTGTAGCCCCTTGCCAATATGCTTATTTCTTCAGATAAAAAGTTAGTTCCCTAAAAATGAAGGGCCCTACAAGCACCAGAAGGCTCAGCAGCCTCTGAGGTCATTGATGCCTATGTTCAAGCCTACATTTAGGTGATGCAGACGTGTAGCCAGGAATTCCTGATGTAGGATGGGGGGAGGGACAAAAAGCTGCAAGAAATTTTATGGCAGATTCTGCTTCCTGGATTGGGTTCCTTTTAAACCCAAACCCTTGCTCCTTTCCTGAAATACATTATGTGGTTGTCTGGGTACCACGTTGTACTTTGCTAATCCTGGTTCAGGGGCCTTCTAGCCTGACCTGTTTCCTTTTCAAGATAGACTTGTTAGACTTGTGAAGCTGACCCCAGCAAAAGCACTGTGTGCACCCGAAGGTTTGGACATGTCCATCTACTTCTTTTCCACACATCAGTATTTGTATTGAAGAAAAAAATAAACAAACAAATAAATAAGTAAATAACACTCTACTTCCTGATACAAGCCCTGCATGCTGTTATTTCTGAACCAACAGTAATTCTATGACACAGATTAAGATTTGAAGTAACACAAAAAACTTTCCCCTATGGACGAGTACCTTTCCACTGGCTTATTTATCAGCTGTGCCCTCCATACCAGCCCAGCAGTGCTGGCACTCTTGGAAACTCTCTACATGGACAGATAACTGACAACCCAACTAGGCATTTTATCAATACAATTACAGAGAGTGTCATTGTTTCTATTGCTCTGAATGATGATATGAAGATTTTTAACAGAGTTTTTAAAGGACAAAACCCAAAACCCAAACCCTTGCTCCTTTCCTTTCCTGCACAAAAACTAAAAATCTAACAACCAAAGGGCTTACTGAATTGAGCCATAAATGGAAGGAAGTAGGAAGGAAAAGATGCACAGAACAATGCACATACAGATTAAACACTCTCAGACTGCTCCAGGTTACTGTGTGTATGTATGAAGTCTAAGAATTAGGGAATTACCCAAGAATTTTTGAAGTTCTGACAGGACTAGAGAGCTAGGAAGGACTTAAGCAACTAGCTATGGAATAAGCATGAGGTGTGAGGATCTGATTTTTATACTAAGTCATAGAATCATAGAAAAGTTTCAGTTGGAAGGGACCTTGAAAGGTCATCTAGTCTAACCACCCTGCAATGAACAGGGGCATCTTAAATTAGAACAGATTGCTCAGAGCCCCATCCAGACTGGTCTTGACTGTTCCCAGGGATGAGGCATCTACCATTTCTCTGGACAGCCTGTTCCAGGGGTTTGCCATCCTCATCGTAAAAATATTCTTCCTTACATCTAGTCTAAATCTACTCTCTTTTGGTTTAAAACCATTACCTCTGGTCCTATTGCTACAGGCCCTGATAAAAAGTCACAACCTTTCTTATAGGCCTCCTTTAAATACTGAAAGGCTTCAATGAGGACTCTCTGGAGTCCTCACTTCCACAACCTCAACTTTCTCAACTCAACTTTCTCAGCCTTTCTTCATAGCACAGGTGTTCCATTCCTCTGATCATTTTTGTGGCCCTCCTCTGGACTTGCTGGCCCATATCTTTCCTGTTCTGAGGACTACAGAGCTGGATGAATTACTGCAGGTCGGACCTCAAAAATATATGTTAAAATATATATAAATATAAATTTGGAATTGGGTGGAATATATACAAGCAACGTTTTCTGCCCAAACCAGGGAAAGCAAGCTTGTCACATTTCATAGAAATGCTCTAAGGGAGAATACATAGAGATTTTTGCGGTTCTTGTGTTGGGCTGGTGAACAACTGAAATATAGAGATTAGCTAGAAACAAGAATATATTTTTTGAGTTTATAAGATAATCTTACACTTGAAAATAAATTTCCTAAAGATATATTTAAGAAAAAGTTCTTTTTCAGCATTTGGAAAACATCACTACATAGCATGTGGTGACAAATGGTGATTCCAAATGCAGCACTAATAGATCCCTAAAGCACTGAAACATAACAATTGCAAAGAAAGGGAATATAAAATTAGCCTTTTCAATGTTATTTTTTTGTCACATATTACAGTATTTCACCAGCACCTATTATGACAAGCAAACAGCACTCAAGTGCTATGAAATATATCTTCCTGTAAAATAGCCAAAGGCATTTTCTCAGCCTTTGCTAGCAATTGTGCTAGCGATACAGTAACATCTTTAGAATAATCCTCTCCATCCTCAGAAACACAAAAAAATCCTGTATAAATGAGAAAGGATCTCAGACTTTCTTAACCAGCTGAAGGCAAGACACAAGACACTGCACAAAGTTGTCTTGTGCACAGTAGACACCTCACTCTGTCACTGATAACAGCATCACTTAACAGAAACAGCAGCAGAAAGGCACTATGTCCTGCTATAAAACAACACTTTCCATTCACTAGTGCCCATCAAGAATCAAATTAAGGCTACCACTAATCTAAATTCAGTAAAATATACATCTATTTAAAGTAATTACTGTGATTCAGTAATGGGATTCTTTGACAGGTGAAGCAGACGCTGGTTTATTTAATCAAGTTGTATTCACTGACCTTAGTTCTAATAGCAAAGAAATAATTGAGGATACTGCAGGATATAAACACAGCATGGTGTAATTGAATTTTTACTGACTTGAACCATAAGATTATCTGTCTAGTCAACAAGTCACTATTTTAAAAACTAGACAGGTGCAAAAATCTCACTGACAAATATTCAATTGATTCCTTACACATCACATAGAAAACATTATTAAAATAAAACTAACCGTTCAGCTTTTCAAAAGACATCATCTTCTGCTTCGACTGTAAAAATACTGGTTACATATTTCACCCCCAGTTTCTTACCCCTCATGGAAGGTTTATTTCACAGTCTTTGAGTTACTATAACTATACTTTGAGTCACTATATAGTCTTTGACTTGCTACACAGAAACCCCATCTCTGTCAGAGAGTCATCTTTAGTTCCCTTGTAAAGAATTCAGGATATTTTTAAGGCACTATGTGGAATAGGATAGCTCTTTAGGAGACTTGAGTTACCTGGGTAATACCTAGCAAGGCCAGTGGCACTGCCGAAGACTTGCCATAACAAAGTGGGGTCTTCTTCTCTGTTCCGCTTGAATACATCATCCAGTGCTGCAGTCCAGTTGAGTTCATTTAACACTATTGTTGCTGTCAAACACAAAACATATTCAGTATTATAAAGTTATATCCTAACACAAGTAGTGATGACTACAAAAGCTAAGCCAACAATTGGAGAAAGTAATAACATTTTAACTAATTGAAAAAGTAAATTTAAACAGTCTTCCTCCTTGGAATTTTAAGTTCCTTATGCTTTCTTCTTCCCATTACATTATTTGTATGCAATGACTTCTGCCTTATTTTTGTATTCATTATCTCCTACAAATACTCTGTTCCTGAGATGTCACTCTGCACTTCCCAGCTGTAGAAAAGTAAGTGCAAGCATATAAACTTCATATTTCTACTAATCAAAGCACATTGCATATGAAATAATAGAATGACATCAACAAAAGTAGAAGAGTCTCTTAGAAAGGTAAAAAATATGTTGCATGATGTAAAGGAATTCTATGGGTAGAAGATGGTGATGAGTTATTTGAATTATAACATTCAGGTGGAAATGCATGCAGAGTCATACTCATCACTTATTAACAAGATCTTAATGTTTATAGATGTGATCACTTACAGAAACATCAGCAGTGTGAACACTAATATTTATGAGTTACACTATTACTTATACTATTAATTTAGAATATAAGGAAATTCAGCTTATTAGAAAGAGCAAGAGCTTTTAGTTGGTTTGGTCACTAATGCTTTCTTTTGTGTTGCCTAAGGGCACTCTAAGTGATGTTTCTAAAACTAAAACACCTACACCAGAAAGGCAAGAGTGGAAAGGGAACTAGAGGGAGAAAAAAACCTGAAAACATCTAAAGATGTAGATATAAATGATAAATACTGTGATAAAGACTGTGAAAGTTCACAGTTTAAGAACAGAGCCTGCTTACACAAAAGTACTGCACAAAGGAAAGAAAATTTGACTTCTCTTGCAAATAGGGAAGTCAAGTTGAAATAAAACCAGTTCATGTTTAAGGCACATGAGTGGCACCACGGTACAAAATTTATTGTGCAAGTTTATATTCTAGCCTTCTACTACCTTGGAAAAAAAAAAGAAATAATAAAAATAAGGAAAGGTTGAAAGTTAGCATTTGACAGCCCATTTCCAAACCGAGTTTGTTAAAGAAACGAGATCTCAACATTAAATTTTATAGGCTTGTTTTTAAAGGTTAAGAAGGAAATTGCTACTCCATGTGCTTTGCAGAGAGGTTTATCTATGTTTTTTCAAAGTAGTTTTAAGATAATATTACTCTCATTATACAATGATACAATGAAAGCAATAAGCTTGTTTTATATATCTGTCTCTTTATCAGGTAGATAATTATAAGTGTATATATGTTTACTTAAGAGGAATAATTACCTGAGGCACAATGAAGAGTTAATTACAATTTTTAAATGGCTACAGTTCAATTATCTCTTTTAGATCCAATTGATCTACTGCATAATTAAGCATTATGTACAGGATTTCCAAATTTGACTTTGTGTCAGATCATACTTCCAGAAGTAGCTTCCTCTGATGAAGGCATCAGAAGCTCTGTGCTTTGCTTTTTCAGACAAGCGCTTTTTTTCAGCTTCATGTTCATTTTTTTTCATGTCTCTTACAAATGAATAAACTATAGTCAATACATACACACACCAAACATATTATTGTGCATTTACAAATTTTGTTCCAAAGAATATTTCTTTAACATCACCTGAAAACAGTTTTATATATATGAGCCTATATGTTACACAAGGCTATAAATAGACATAATAAAATAAAGTACATGCATACACAAAAAAGGAGAAACTAAGGTGACAATCTACAAATCATATAATAAATAAGTACCAAATGGCTATATCTGAACCAAAAATTTCACCATTTTATTAGACTGGTTGAGATTAGTCTGTAAAATTCAAAATACTGCTTAATATAACTTATTTTTTATATCTGTGGAGAAGTGATGCTTTATAGTCAGAGTCAAGAGTTTTATGATCTTATTTACATTACACTTTCCCTTCCCTCCTCCCGCTCAACAGCTTTTTTCCAGAGACAAACACAGCACCCTAAAAAAAAATTGAAGAACTTGTAGAAGAGGTAAAAAAAAGCCCTCCAACACATAAAGTTGTAATTAAAAAAACAATGTGGAAATCAGTAACAGCAGCAAGAAAAGAGCATCCTATGAGAAGTAAAATGAAACAAATCTGGGAAAAGTCTACGCTTCAGAAATGTGTAGGCTTCAACCTATTTTCTTCCTCTGAATTCACTTTCTCAATATGACAACAAGAATTGGTCCTTGGAACAGACACACAAGGTTTATTTGGTGGGACTGATATGTAAATGTCTGAACATACCATCATTAGAACACTTATTCTGGGAGCAGTTTGTTATTTGTAGTTCAAACTGTCTCCCCTCATTCAGAATTTGTTTGTTTGCTTTTTGTTTTGTTTTGTTTTTTTTTTTTAATTTGTTTGGTTTTATTTTATTTATGGAATTAATTGTTTTAATTCCATATACAAGCATATTTGTATATAGTATGCACATGCATTTATATTAACCCATCCAGTAATCAGTGAACAAGGAAATGAGTGCTGGGAACTTTAGCTTTAATCATTTATTTCTCTAAGTGACTTTCAACAACTTGTATTACTATTTCACTTCTATTAAAGAATACACCCTATACTTCAAAAGGCAAGCTGCAGATCAATCACCAACTTTTTTTTTGTTTTTTTATGCAATACCTCTAGTAATAGGCAATTTCAAACCAATACCTCTAGATTCTGGTTTAGAGCCTAGAGCAGGGCATTTGAAAATTGCCAATCAAGGATAGGCAAACAAAAATGGTCAGTCATAAACAGTGACAAACCTGTTCTTCAAATGGTTCCTACTAAAATATCATGATTCTCAATTTGCACATAAAAATCAATGCAGTGTTCTTTTCAGTAACTCATGTAGAGCTCATGTAGAGCTCTGGTTAGAATATTCTAAAATCTGCGAGACATGGATTTATATTGTTATTGTTATTATATTGTGAATATTATTTATTTTTCTATTATTAAAAATATATATTTTACTACAATAAAATATTTAGATATTTCAGAGCCATACTTACTGAGATGTTGTTTATCCTCGAAACACCTTTCCTTCTGAGTTAATTTCTCTACAGGAAAGAGCTTTTGACTGATAATATGAAGAAAAGCGGGTTGTAGACAGCTCTCCAATAAGCTTCTTTCCAATTCTGCTAAAAGAAGTCTTTGAAGATTACTACTTCAAAGTACTTCAGCTGCTACCTTTCACTTGATTTGGGCAAGATGAAAAAATAAAATTTATCATCACACAATAAGGAATATCATTTTTTCTGGCTAATTCCACTGAACTCCATCCATCTTTTCCTTTTTCCTCTCTTTTTTATGACATGAGGTTTCAGGGCCTTGACAAGGAATGGATTCAATTTTCCTCTGCAAATGCAATCAATAAAAAATAGAGAGCATTACCGTGCTTTCTTTAAAAGAACTGTAATACACTTCTGATGATTTATTCAATGTATAGGCCCTGGCCTGCATACAAGACAGGGTATAACTTTATTTGAAAAGCCTGAAAGCTATTTACTTTATCTGAAGATATGTCAGCTGCTATTCCCTGTTGTGGCAGCTACACATACCCCAGGGAGAACAGAAGGGAGCTCCTCAGCAGTTCATTAATCTTCTTTCAGTCTGTGTAAAGTATTACACTACCATATCCTCTTTAATGAAGTTGATTCATTGACATATTTGAAGATAGAACATTGTCATGAACTAAATAATTATTTACAATTGAATCTTAGGCTTTTTAAAAGTGGGCACAGAGGGATGATATGTTTATATGTTTATATTTTTGTACATATGTGTGCAGACATAGAGGCTTCTGTCTGTAAGCATGCTAGCTGACATTACAGAAATTCTACTGAAAGTATAAACTAATCTTTATGATTTATGTGCTTCACTAATTTAATGATTAAATTATTTCTAACTTATGTTAAATTATATAGAATGTTACCCACTCTCAGATGTTATGGGGAAGGTCTAGTCTCATTTTCTTTTATATGGGACTAAGACAGAATGGTCTTTTTCATTTAAGGTATTTTTAGTAACATTTTTATCACTGGCTTATATATAGAACACACACAAACACACACACATATATATAAAAGGGGTATATAGAGATATATATTAATGTAGTTGAAAATACTTTTCCCATAATTTCCAAATAGAATAATTGAAAGAACTATTCTGGTAGTAAATGGAATGTAAGACAAATGCCAGAATGAAAGAAAGATTATACTGGCTTCAAACTGAAAACTATCTCCATCATAACTGGTCCTTGGAGTGGAATCAGAAATACAAATTCAGACACTTTGACTTTTTCTATAGAAAATCATAGGAAAGTGTCTGACTCAAAAAAGCAATCCAAAAAACAAACCAGACCAAACCAAAACAGAAGAACGACCAACGAAAAAACAACCAACTTTCACAGCTTATTAGGAAACCGTTAAAAGAGAATAATAAAATTATGACAACTGGGAGAACTAAAGACTGTTTTATGCAACCTCTCTGCAATGGTTAGGCAAATAAATCAGAGCTCCAAAGGATGCATTTCCATCCACTATCTCCTGCCTGCATGCTTTTAAGTACAGCTTGCAGACATATTCTGGAATGCCAACTCTTCCAGAATAGCTAGAAACTTTACAACAACTTGTTTTAGTTTTGAAAGCATCCACCACTCGATTCAAAAGCATTTGTGTATAGGGTTATCATATTAGGAATCAAGTACATTGAAAGCGTTTTTCTCATTTCTTACAAGTGAGAAAAATATTAAAAATAAATTAATTTTGCTAATTTTCATTTTTATTAATACAAGGATTTACAAATGCAAAGGAAATATGTTATTTTCATTCAAATTACAGGAGGAGAAGAAAAAAACCACACATAACTATCTTAAATTTTGACATACAAAAGCTATTATGTTATACATTTCCAGTTGTCTAGGTCTTTATTTTAGGTGATGCTCTGCTGGATCTTGCATGTGAAAATCAGTTACAAAATCTTGCTGTGAAAGCAGCATTTCTATTTCCTATCACCACTAAATTTAAATTTACTGGATAATCAGAACTGTTTGGTTAAAATGCAAAGTGCATAAAAATTAAAGTATTAATAAAAAATTTCTAGTATTCAGAACAATAATGATAAAAAATAATTTCAACATTTAAGAAGGAAGGAAAGTTTTAGAGAGTAGGTATTTTACACTCTTAATTAAAAGCATGAATGATAAAATGTAATGTACTTTTTGCTTTAAATGAACAACTTCTCTACTTCTCATTAGATTTCTGACATTATGTCCCAGACACTTCTATAAATAATACTCTGAAGAAGTCACTGAAGTCTAGCGTGCTGTTGTGTCTGTCTCAAATCAAGTAAATTAATTGGCAATGCCATCCACTGTCTGCTGACTGGCTTAGCCACCACATGCTGATAGCAAGAGAAGCAGAGTGAAAGCTCATTAAAATAAGAAACGCCCAGGAGAAGGAAATGAGAACAAAAATGTCAAGAAGAGAAGACGAATTAAGGTACTATTATAGCTCAATAAAAGAGAGATAATACAATGCAGAGTCATAGACTCTTCAGTACACACTCGTAAGTTTTCAACAAGTAATTTATCTCTACAAAACACAAAAGACACTCATATTAAATACTGCAACCTATTGCTGATAACTGTATTTGTGCATCATACCAGCTGGGAAGGATGGAAGCTCATTTTCACCTTGTTTCCTCTAGTATTAAAAAATACCAACATATATTCTAGAACAGAGTAATACCTGATGTAAACAGCCATACAGTACTCTAGAGGTTTTGATTCAGAGAAGATGGTAAGAAGACAAAATAGTTGAAATATACTGTTGATTAAAGTGAAGACTTTCATAGACTAGAAGACTTTCATATTTTGAAAAAGCTATGCAAAATGAAAATCAGTACAAAATTATTAAAGCAATTATAGAACCTCCTGACTTTTTTCTTGTTCTTTTTAACAGGTGACTTCAAAGTAGTTCTTCTAATTGGACATAATTCCTTAAAAAAATAAACAAACAATCAAAACCAAAACCAAAACAAAACCTAATTTCATTAGTATATTGTATTTTTATGGAAATATCAAGGACTAAATATCAACAAAATATTCAAAATGTAATGATGACTACATAACATATATTAACTCTGGTCTGTCTTCTCTTTGCTCTAATTTTTTCAAAGGACATCACAGTGACACTCAGATTAAACAACCTATAAAGGTAAACTTGATCTTTAATGCAGACTTCTTTAAACTAAAAAAAAATAAAAAAAAATTAGCTATTAACAAAATCAAACAAAACCAATCAAAAAGACTGCCTGGAAATTCTATTCTGGAATAATTTCTTAATTTCTTCAATCTGCAAAGGCACAGCACTGCAATAACCTTCTAGTCTCTAGAGCACCTTACAAGATCAGTAAGTTCTAAGCAGGAGATGGGTTAAGAGAGAAGGAAAAGGGCTTAGAAACCCTTGCATGAGAAAACCCATGCAAAAATCTCTCTCCTACCTCATGCTTTCTGCAGTGCTTTAAAGACTTTGTCAATTCCATTATAATACATAGTAGTTCTAGTCTAAAAACTCAGTTCAGAAATCAATGAAATCCAATTAGTTTTACATAGATCACTTGTTACAAAATTCTTTAACTTCTTCTTACAAGTATATTGTCCATCAATGGCAATTCCTTCCATCTTCTCACAAGCCATAGTAACTCAGAAAGCATCACCAGCAAAATCAGTAATGTGTTAATACAATATTATAAAGATCATTGAACCAATGCTTGGGATATTGTGCATTTGTTTTGTCTGTTATGTCAAAGAGATTAAGTAAAAGTGAAAAAAGTGTTGCAAATGGTCACTAAGACATCTGGAGAACAGAAAACCTGTCTTCTGTAAAAAGACAATTTGAGGTGGGCAGAAAGCAAACCCAAACATGAAAATTGTGTGTAGGCACAAGGATAGCACTGGCACAAAAGCAAATGAGTATAAAGTACTTAATAAATTAGATCAGGTAGATAAGAAGTTCCTTTTAGAGCAGATGATTATAAAATGCCCTTCTGATAGGAGACAAGTGAGGAGCCCAGGTCTTTTAAAACTGCGTGTGATCAGTTCACTGAAGAAATAACTTGGACTAACCAGATTAGTAGTTGGATTTATCGAGCAAAAAAAAGGTTCCTGCTATAATCTGCTATGCCACCCTTTTTTATTAATAAAGAAAATGTTCTTTTAGAAGCCTCATACAATAGAGTTCTATACAGAGTTAACGGCAGCAAAAGAATTGGAAGTAAAACTGCTTTTCTTATTAATTTTTTATTCATGAATATTAAATGTTTGCAAATAAGGCATGGTATTTTCAACTACATTAATATATATCTCTATATATGTATGTTTTTTATATTGTAAGATCTCTATATATTTTAATTATGTATTATAAAATTACTGTCTATAAATTATATAGATCATATATGGAGAACATATATATCACAGACAATATTTTCTGAGGTCTAGGATATTTTAATAATTATAAAATAATACAGTGGATTTGGTTAATGGATTCTAATCTAATCCCCATATAAATTAAATATTAATGAAAAGCAGGCTGTTTTAATGTATCTCAATGTATCTCTGGCAACAGAAATCCAACAAACACCAAGTGTGAGGGGAATACAATGCACAAGCAGGGAACGTGAGAAAAATTATGATAAGACAAGGTCTGTTTCAAATGAAACAAATGTGACAGCCCCTGTTCCTTGTCAGTATTCTAACTATCTCACAGACAAGTACTGTGAACAAATAGAATATATATATTATATATGTATATATATATTTCAAGAATTTTTTTTCTTTTGTTTTGGGCAAAGGATGCACCAAAGAGGAAGAAGAGAGCTATCCTCTGAAATTCAACAACGTAAGGAAGAAGCCCTCTCTCTCCAAAAGATGAAACACATGTCCCATATGCAACTGCATCGTGCCTTCTCAGGAGAACCATATAAAAATAAAAGTTATTATTATTCCATAGCCTGGCATCATCATAGGAATTTTAGCCTTGACTATTGTTTAAGCTTTTTTTGGTGTTGCTTTCCAGGTTATAGAAAAGGCATATGAACTCTTTTAAGGATGAAGAGACTATAGGGTACCAGAAAGGTGAAAGCTCAATGCTGCCTCTACCAACAGAGGGTCTCAGATCTCTGAAGACATTGCAGTTTCTTGATATAAAAAATGACTTTGGCTGTACCTTTGCAAGAAGAAAATGTTTTTATAATTTTTATTTAATCTGTAGCTTTGAATCTATGAGGAACAAAATATAGATTGAAATGCCAGAATTTCCACAATGCGAAGATGAATTGTACTCTTGGGGCAAATCCTTGCCTCCCTGAAGTTAATGGCCAAAATATTTTGTAGCACAGGGAACTGATCTCATCTTGAGAACAGAGGAACACTGCAGTTTTCAGCCAGTCTATCTGTACATAGTATTTTTTCAGTCCAATGCAATAAGCACATCACAGAATTAGGAGCCAGGGGTTATTACTTTAGATTGTTATAGGCAAATGAAAAAAACCATCACCCTTACAAATCCCTTTGTAAGACTCAAAATGTCTTTCAAATAATTAGAGATGCAAAAGGATCCTTGGAAACTCTGTAAATTAAGCTCCTTTGAATTTTTTTCTGTCTGTTTCCATGTCGTAAGTACTGTCTTAGGATTTATCTGAATTTTCTGTAATCACTGTTTTATTCACTTGATATAGCAGTTCTTTGTTCTACAAAAAATATCCAAGCAGAAATACATTTTTATAATAATGTGCTTGCTGAAGGTCTCCTTGGTTTTAATTTACTATTTGATTATATAAAGCCACAGGAACAGGCAGTAAAGTTGCAGAAACCTACTGGAACAGGATGAAGGGAGAAAACTTATTGCCATATATATACCTATCCTAATGGTTTAAACTGTACTAAAATTTAGTTACTTTAGCTTCCCATACTTAAGTAAGGGCCATAATCCTTCCTGAATCTGTAAATACTGCATAAACAGAGATTTTAAAAGCAGAGAAGTTGCTGAGTTTGAGGTTTTTAAAAGCTTCTGTATAGATCATTCCCAGTAACAGGAAGAGACCAATGTTTTAAGGAAACACAGACACTGGTGGAAAAATTGCTATGGAGAGAAAAAAGTGCACCAGGAACTAACAAAGTTAAGAATACATTATAAGGACCCCTAAAGTAATACAATATTTGAAACAGCTACTTTCAACTAAATCCAGAGAGTGAGGATACAGTGTACCACATTTCCTAGCATAAAAAGGAGGATCTAAAATATGAATCTGGATTTAAAATGAGGGTTTAAGGAGCAGTCATAACACATAGTGAAACACAAGACTCTAGCTTCTGACTGCCCCTTCTTAGGGCTATTGCTTCATACATTTAACTTTCATATTTGATAAATAAAGGAATCAAGACAAATCCAGGAGCTTAGCACCAGCCAAATCGCATTACACTCTCATAATCTATCAATTCAGGATGTACTCAGGGGAAATAAGGGTCCAGATCTGCTAACAACCCATTTCAGCAGTTGTTTCAAAACAGGAAATGGCAAGATTCTGTGTTTTGCTTTTGCTTTTTCATATCACTTAAAAACCAAACAAACAAACCAACAGAAAAAAAAATTTCCAAAATGCCCTAACAAAAAAACCCCATCACAGTATGAAACAACAGACAACTTATCCTAAGTGAGAAATTAATTACATTGCTTTTCTAAAACATACTGGTTTCAGTGGCTTCATCCATATCAGCCAGCAGAGCAGAGCAATGGAAGCGGGACTGTATATTGAAACAGTTGGTGCTGGGGATGTGATATTCCTATTATATGGGATCTGGAGGTCTTACTTTCTGCTACATGCAATCTGCGCTGTAGCCTGAATGCCCACAGATGCAGGTTTAGCTACACCCCACTGACACACTTGGAGATGTGCCAGATCAGGTACAGTAACTTGGTCCAAACAATGTTTTCTTCCTAAGTGTCCTTCTGACATGAACTAAAATACTAACATAGACAGATGCAGCCCTCAGGAAACAATAATGAAGGGTCAAATAAATTAGATAGTCAAGATTGAGGGCAACTCACATGAAAATGACGTTAACAGTCAACAGGCAATATTTAGCTTCATACTTGAGTGTCATTCTGTCTTGAGTATAATGTCACCTTGCAAGTTTCATCATCTTTAGCAGCAAATGTGTTTGCTTTCAACTATAGCTATACTATTTACTATAACTGAAAGGAGAGGTTACTCAATTTCAGTTAACAAGGTGGGCCTCAGCATGATAAAACCAAACAAAATACTTTTTCTATATACACATTAACAAACAGAACATATGTGACAGTAGAGTGTCCCATCTAAAAAGCAATGGTTTCCTTGGTACAAATATTTGGTAGACTAATGGCCAGATTCCCCACTGTTGCAAGAGGACATATTTTCACTTAAGCAACTGATAACACAATTCCAGTAAAACCTGACCATGATGTTGTAAATATCTGTTTCATCATTACAACATGCAACCCAAATCAAAGTTAAGAAATCTGACAGCACTGTGCAAGACTTGTATCTTACTTTACTAAGTTCTTCTAAATGCTTTATGCATATAACAGTTCAGAAAATAAAGCATCACCAGTAGCAAAGAAACCAAAGCTGTGATCCCATTTTACATAAAGTGATGTAAAAACATCAAAGGTGTTGGTGGTAATTTATGTACATGGTTTTAAATTTGGTTCTAAAACTGACTTTCAGGAAAAACTTTGGTATACTTTCGTATCCATAATATTACTAAACAACTACCTCAGATATAGACTCATCCATAAACAAATGACTGCATGAATTTGATTCAAAGCATCAATCCAACTATTGGAGTATCAACTGATGCCTGCAGAACTCTCAAACAAAATCCAGTTTTTCAAGTTCATATTTATAGTAGGGGGTGGGTTGCGTTTTTTTGTGTTTGTGTTTTTTCCTTTGGTTGGATGGTTTTTTGTTTGCTTGTTTGTTGTTTTTTTTTTTCTAATTTCAGCTCTTCAGGCTTCCAATCACTGGCTGAAAAAACTAAAGGTTTTTTTTTGTTGTTTTTTTGTGGGTTTTTTTTAATCAGGAAAATTCAAAGTTTCAAGGAATTCTTCTTTTACGTAAGAAAATTCTATTCTTGCATAAACTAGAAAAATTATTTTACTCTTTCGGTTACAATATAGAACCAAAAACTTGTCACGATACAGATATTATGGATGACAGACTCCTGCAAACTTACTTCAGGAACAATGTTTAAAGTCACATTGTAGGACTAACTAAAGACAATTTTTTTTCTCACAGAAGGAGATTTCAGGTATATGACCTAGTGAGTAATCATCGGGTATCTCTCCTCTGTCCCTCATCTTGACAGCTTGTGCCATTGCAAAGCACATAATACTGCCAAAGGCATCCAGTTCACACTTTGTGACAGTGTACAGCAAACTGAAAAAGCAGACAAGCTATCCATCATCTGCTAAGAAGATTATAACCCCTAAGGGAAGGGAATGGAAAAGAGAAATGCTGTAGCTATGTAGTTTGTCATGATTAATTATTTATTAATATATTCTAATTTAATTTTGCTTAGTACAATCTGATCATATAAGCAGGGATCTTCCATGGCTGGAAAATTTTAAAATGAGAGTTACAACCTAATGTATTAAGACAAACATGAGCAGGAGATTGAGGGAAAAACCATATTAGCAGCAGAACAAGGACAGAGGATTGCAGAGCTCTGACATGCTCTTCAATTACCTACTGTCCTCCTGGTTTCCAAAACATAAAAAAAAAAGATGCTCAATGTCTCTCTGACTTCACACTCCCTGTTATCTGCAATGGGATTAAGGAATAACATGAAAATAGAAGGAAATTTTATTGACTGTAAATGAAAGCACTAAAAAGGAAGAGAGATGCAAGAACTCACTTGCTGCAGAAAGGGAAAGATGTTTATAAAAATTAAATTAAAATGGTGTGTTATTGGTAGGTGTCTTGTGAGGCATTAGAAAAACATCTCTCTGGGGGACGATGAGTAATCAAAAGCAACAAAGATATTTCAAGAGAGTAAATAAAAAATATTTGTGAGGTAGGCAGAAATTATTTCATAAAATTAACTCAAAAATCACTACTGAGTATTCAGAAGGGAAAGAAAAACCTTAACCTTATATAATCAAGTGAAACATAACCACTTGCAGGGATAAACAAAGACCTTTCACAAATTACATTATGTGCCAATTTTCATTATCAGCCATCAACAAACACCTTAAAATTATTAAAAAGTCATATCTATATGAAATCTTAGCTAAATAAATGTTAAATATTAAATGTCATTTGGATTAAGAAGATAGATTCAGATTAAAACAAAACAAAACAATAAAACCTATCCCAAAATGGCTTTCAAATTTCAGTATTCCATATGGATGGAAAAAGATGGATTAAGAAAAATAGAAAATCAGCAGCTATCCATTTAGAGATATGTATTCAAACTTGAAGAAGGCTGACAGAATGATAGAGTGGTTGGATCTAACCTATATAAGGTCTTTAGTTCTTGCATAATACAAAGCACCATTCTCAAAAAAATTATGAGCTTATATATAGACTCATATATAGCTTATATAAGCTTATATATAGCTTATATATATATATATATATATATCAGAAAACTTTATAACAAAATAAATAATATAGGCTAATTTTTAATATTTAACTTCTATTCAGGAAGACAGGATATCTTTCTT